>NC_090379.1:61399799-61706713 GCF_036365525.1 Heterodontus francisci
TAGATGGAGGAGAGAGGGGGAGATGGAGGAGAGAGGGGGAGATGGAGGAGAGAGGGGGAGATGGAGGAGAGAGGGGGAGATGGAGGAGGGAGGGGGAGATGGAGGAGGGAGGGGGAGATGGAGGGGGGAGAGAGAGGGAGATGGAGGGGAGAGAGAGAGGGAGAGAGAGAGGGAGAGGGAGAGAGAGGGAGAGAGAGAGAGATGGAGGGGAGAGAGATGGAGAGAGAGAGAGAGAGAGAGAGAGAGTGATGGAGGGGAGATGGAGGGGGAGAGAGAGAGAGATGGGGGGGAGAGAGAGAGATGGGGGGGAGAGAGAGAGATGGGGGGGTGAGAGAGAGATGGGGGGGAGAGAGAGAGATGGAAGGGGCAGAGAGAGAGATGGAGGGTAGGGGAGAGAGAGAGAGAGAGAGATATGGAGGGGGCAGAGAGAGAGAGAGATGGAGGGGAGGAGAGAGTGCGAGAGAGAGAGAGATGGAGGGGAGAGAGAGCGAGAGAGATTTTGCACGTTCTGCTAAACTAATAGCCTAATTGATTATAATCAATTAATCATAATCCTGGGAGAAAGGAGTTTTTCTATCAGTCTGCCATTGAAATCTGAGACTTTGCTGAATCCTGGAGGTTTACACATTTTTTGACTTTTAAATGCTGTAAATACCCTCTTATTTTGAAATGTCAGGTTGACACTTAGAATAAATGCAAGTTGTTGACTGAACTATTTTAAACAGCCTTTGGCCATGTGCTTTTGTGGTAGAACTGTCAAATTTGTGTTCTTTTCAGATAGCCTTGTAGAAGTAAATCTTGAAGCATATTCACATTGGGGTACAAAGGGCTACAGGTTTAAAATATCCATCAAATAGACCTACTATATTAGATATTCCTGTCTTTAACAAGTCTTTCAACTGAACATAAATTGTGTGCTTCTGTTGTGCAAATACTGGTAATAGAATTTGCGGCTAATTAATCTTAGACTATTTCTCAACTAAATCTTCACTACAGCCAATCATTCATTCTCTTGGTTGACAACTATTAGTCATAATGGTGTAGAGACCACAACAAAAAACTACCAAGTGGTACTGATTGCAAAACTTGTGTATTTCTGTGTTATAAAAACCACTGGTCACACTTCTTGTCATAGATGCAAGTTGTTGTTGACTGACTTATTTTAAATAGGCTCTGCCAATTTATGGTTTTGATGTGGAACTACTTTTTTTAAATATGTGAATATTTGCATGTGTGGAAATATAAATATATTACAGAAATATTTCCATTACATGAGTTTGTATCTCTAATTTTACATGCAATGGAATTATTTATGCAATAGGAAAAATAGTAGACTAACAGTAAATTCATTAAAACGATTGGATACATTTCTAGGTTCTGTAACACCAGGTCTATTTTTCCTTCCCTAAAACAGAAAGGTTCAAAGTGGCCCTATAGGAAAAAAGGTGAAAGTACAACTTCTGCGCAAATCTTCTGTTGAAGACAAGGAGTCTTTTACACAGGATGCAGGAGAGACCCAGTATGACCTAAATTCTGTCACGACTACAGCAGCTGCCACTGCAGCAGCCATTGCTGCGACTGCACCTCTTCTCAAGGTTGGTGAAATCTGTATATGGCATGTTCAGTACATACTGCATGGTCTGGGACAACATGCGGCTTATCATTTTACCAGTGATCAGCTGCATGTTGGAATGTGATCCTTATCAATAATTTCAAATATACTGAGTTCTTGTGCTTTTGATAGCCCAAGCTGCTGTTTATCATCTACTGGCTGGGTTTATAAAAGCCTTGGCAGCTATAGTTGCAGGTTACTTACTTAAACCTTCAGCCAGTCTATGGTGCAATACGATTAAATGACCGTAAGAGGAAAAAATTTTTGTTTTGGGCAGTTTGAGCACAGCAGATTGTTGGAAAATTATAAATGGTCTGAAGAGTTGTTTTATTGGTACTTTTCTTATTTTTGGCAGTGGACTACCAGGAAATGCAGTGTTATCTAATATACTATTTAGATACGTAATTTCAGAAATAGTAATTGGAGGGAGAGTTTTATTCCAATTTTCTCCTCGTAGGCCCTCTCACTTCTTCTGAAGGCAGCAACTCATCTGTGAATAGTGGATTTCTTCTGGTCCACGACTGATTACTGCTCTTTGTGTACTAGTATAGAAAGTGAGCTATGGCATGCTGTTTAACTTTGGAGATCATTGCTGCACTGTCTGGCCCTATCTTCTCTTGTCATTCATACACGCACACTTTCAAGAGCTGTTGGTGGATGGTGACTTGGAATGGGAACCTTTATAATAGATAAAAATACATGATCAGAAACTCAGTTCAGGGTCTAAAATGCTAAAGTTGCGAATAGTCTGGTTCAGCTTGAGACAATGGCCAAGGTGAAGGTGGCTGCGGAACTGAGTTTGTGGTGGGTGCCGAAGTCAAATCTTTGGTCTTCCCAATATTTAATTGGTAGAAATTTCAGCTCTTCAAGGAATTAATGTCAAGACAAGCAGCCTAACACAGTAGCTAGACATAAAAACAAGAAATGCTGGAACCACTCAGCAGGTCTGGCAGCATCTGTGAAAAGAGAAGCAGAGTGAACTGAAGAAGGGTCACTGACCCGAAACGTTAACTCTGCTTCTCTTTTCACAGATGCTGCCAGATCTGCTGAGTGGTTCCAGCATTTCTTGTTTTTATTTCAGATTTCCAGCATCCGCAGTATTTTGCTTTTATTACAGTAGCTGGACAGTTCAGTGGTGAGGTAGAGTTCGGTGTTGTCAGTGTACATGCAAAACGAAAGACAGTCTTGCATTTATATAGCACCTTTCATGACCACTGGACATCCCAAAGCGCTTTATGCCAATTAAGTACTTTTTGAAGCACTGTTGTAGAAACGTGACAGCCAATTTGTGCACACCAAGCTCCCACAAACAGCAGTGTTGGGATCAAATACTCTGTTTTTGTGATGTTGCTTGAGGGATAGATATTGGTTCGGACACCAGGATTAATTCCCCAGCTCTACTTTGAAATTGTGCCAAGGGAACTTTTACATCCACCTGATATGGCAGACAGGGTCTTAATAATTATCATCTCATCCGAAAGACGGCACCTCCTATATTGCAGCACTACCTCAGTGCTGCACTGGAGTGTTAACATAGATTTTTTTTTCCCCCAAGTCCTGGAGTGGAACTTGAACCCACAAGCTTCTGACACGGAGGCGAGAATGCTACCAACTGAGCCACAGCTGCCAATTAGAGAAATACCTCCTCATCTTTTGCTTCTTTTGTTAACTAACTTTCTCTCCATGCTACTACATTTCCTGTCATAACCATATGTTTTGAATAGTTTCATAAGTCTATTGTGAGGCATTTTGTCAAACACCATCTGAAAACGTAGACACAAGCACATTCTTTTTATCTATTCAATAATTTACTTTAGGAAATTGTAACATATGTCAAACATAGCTTGTCTTCAGAGTTGGTAACGGTTATAATTTTTACTTAAGCTTAAGTAAGACTAAACACATGCAGTGTTTGTGCAGAAGTTTACAAGGAACAGTTGAGAGTTATATTACCCCGTTGTCCCTCAGATCGGGCTGGGACTTCCTTCTGCACTCTGTTTGAATCTTTATGCTGAGAGTCTCAAGTCCCCTAGGGTATACCCCAAAAAACATAACTGTGACAAAATTCATCCAATCATGTTTTTCCCAATACTTCTCCAGTTTGGCCCATCATGGATTTGGCACTACATGTCCAGGCACAGACAATGCCTCACAACCTCTTAAGGTTTATAGTCTCCCTTCAAGCTTCTCTTGTTTCTGCAGTTAATGGAGACCTTGAAACTAGCAACCATTTTAGCTGTTGTCATGGCCAGGTGGGTACCTCAGAACGCTGTGGAGGCTTAGTCGTTAACTATATTCAAGACTGAGATCGATGGATTTCTACATATTAAAAACATCAAGGGATACAGGGATAGTGCAGGAAAATGGTGTTGAAGTAGAATATCAGCCATGATCTCATTAAATGGCAGACCGGGCTCGAAGTACTGAATGGCCTACTGCTGCTCCTATTTCTTATGTTCTTATGATGGCATGGCTGGTTTCCACTATTCACCTCCCAACTGACTACAGCGTGTTTTTGTTACGAGTGTTTTAACCCCTGTATTTCACTTGCTAAATGGACAGTGACAGGGTTTCTTGTAGGTTTAAAACAGCATATTACATATTTATTAAACAATACTCATTCCCCGAAAATGTTTGCAACATTACTCAAGCTCGCATTCACTCTCATGCACTCACTCTCAAGAGAAGATGGATAGAAAAGTACAGGATACGAGGTGTTCAGAGTTCAGGTTGTTTCAGGAATAACCTGTGGGATTCCCTCTGAAGGTGAATTTTTAAAGTTGCAGGCCTGTTTGCTGGTTGTCTGGTAATCATTAGGCTGTTGCAGTCTCCCAGCAGTTCACTTTGGGATGAAGATGGTGCTGATGTCTTAGGTCAGTTCTTACCAGTGGAAGAGTCATTTTTACAAAGGCACTCTGTTGTCTCTGCTGTAACTAGTGCCCAACTTGTCTCGGCAGGGTTCAACTGTAATGGTGGGAATCGATTTTTTTCTCTCTCTCTCTCGATCTCACTCACTCACTTTCTCACTCTCTGGGCTGAATTTTATAGTGGCCTTGACATAGGGATCCATGGCGGTTGTGGGGGAGGGGTGCATGCGGGGGGGTCATGAAGATTGCCCTGGATGAGGCCCGCCACCGACCTCGGCGCCGATAGGGCCCGTCCCAATTATGGCAGCGGCGAGACTTCGTGGCGGCCCCCCTGCCGCTTGGTGACGGGCCCGTCATTTAAATATTCAAAATAATTTACATACCTTAGTTAATGAAGTTCCCGTCGCCTCCTGAAGTGCCGCCACAATCTTCATCCGGATGGCCGGCACTGCTGCACCTTCAAATCCCATCCGGGAAAACAAAGCGTGACACCTGTGGGGAGGGGGGAGGAGATAAGTTTATCTGTGCGGGTGGAGGGAGCGGGGTCAAACTTACTTGATTGGTCTAGGGGGTGATGGGAAGGGGTACAGGTAAAAGGTTCTGAACTTTGTTGGGGGGTGGGGAAGGTCATATATTCAAGGTAAATATTTTGGGGGGAAGGGCAGGAATGACAAGTAATGCGAAATGCAAAATACTGCAGATGCTGGAAATCTGAAATAAAAACAAGAAATGCTGGAAATACTCAGCAGGTCTGGCAGCATCTGTGGAGAGAGAAACAGAGTTAATGTTTCAAGTCAGTGACCCTTCTTCACAACTGACAAATATTAGAAATGTAAAAGATTTTAAGCAAGTAAAGCGGGGGGTGGGGCAAGAGATAACAAAAGAGGTGTTGCTAGGACAAGGTCACTGAGAATAACTGACCAGAAGGTCACAGAACAAAGGCAACCAGTATGTTAATGGTGTGCTGAAAGACAAAACGTTAGTACAGAGAGGGTGTGAATAGACTATAAAGCACAAAGCACTGCAAGCACAAATACTTAAAACATTTTTAAAAACAGAAACAGGAGGTAGGCACAGTAGAAACAAACTAAACACACTAAAAAACCTCAAATAAAAAAAACAAATAAAGAAAAAATAACTAAACGTAAAAAGTGGGGACCCGTCATGCTCTGAAATTATTGAATTCAATATTCAGTCCGGCAGGCTGTAGCGTGCCTAATCGGTAAATGAGATGTTGTTCCTTGAACTTGCGTTGATGTTCGCTGGAACACTGCAGCAATACCAGGACAGTGATGTGAGCATGAGAGCAGGGTGGGGAGTGTTGAAATGGCCAGCAACCAGAAGCTCGGGGTCATGCTTACGGACTGAGCAGAGGTGTTCCGCAAAGCAGTCACCCAATCTGCGTTTGGTCTCCCCACTGTAGAGGAGACCACATTGTGAGCAGCGAATACAGTATACGAAATTGAAAGAAGTACAAGTACCTGAAAGGAGTGTTTGGGGCCTCGGATAGTGAGGAGAGAGGAGGTAAATGGGCAGGTATTACACCTCCTGCGATTGCAGGGGAAGGTGCCGTGGGAAGGGGATGAGGTGGTGGGGGTAATGGAGGAGTGGACAAGGGCATCGGGGAGGAATGATCCCTTCTGAATGCTGACAGGGGAAGGGAGGGGAAGATGCGTTTGATAGTGGCATCACGTTGGAGGTGGCGGAGGATGATCCTTTGGATCTGGAGGCTGGTGGGGTGGAAAGTGAGGACAAGGGGAACACAGTCGAGGTTCTGAGTGGGAGGGGAAGGGGTGAGGGTAGAGATGCGGGAAATGGGTTGGACACGGTTGAGGGCCCTGTCATCCACAGTGGGGGGGAATCCTTGATTGAGGAAAAGGAAGACACATCAGAAGCACTGTCGTGGAAGCTAGCATCATCAGAGCAGATGCGTCGGAGACGGAGAAACTGGGAGAATGGAATGGAGTCCTTACAGGAGGCAGGGTGTGAAGAAGTATAGTTGAGGTAGCTGTGGGAGTTGGTAGGCTTATAATGAATATTAGTAGACAGCCTATTCTCGGAGATGGAGACAGAGAAGTCGAGGAAGGGAAGTGTCGGAGATGGATTTTGTGAAGCTGAGACAAGGGTATAATATAAATATAAATAAAATCCATCTATCTCTCTCTCTCAGCCTTGCTGGAATTCAAAATGGCTTTTTTGTTGTACTGTGTGGCTGAGGACAGACCAGACTGATGATGATGTCTCTCGTCCTGTCCTGAAAAGACTCTCAATTTGTTCCTCAAAATGATTACAAGGGGTGGTTTTGCCCATGTGACTTCAGGTTTCAGTCAAAGAACAGTACAGCACAGGAACAGGCCATTCGGCCCTCCAAGCCTGGGCCGATCTTGATGCCTGCCTAAACTAACACCTTCTGCACTTCCGGGGCCCATATCCCTCTATTCCCTTCCTATTCATATATTTGTCAAGATGTCTCTTAAACGTCGCTATCGCATCTGCTTCCACCACCTCCCCGGCAGCAAGTTCCAGGCACTCACCACCCTCTGTGTAAAAACACTTGCCTCGCACATCCACTCTAAACTTTGCCCCTCGCACCTTAAACCTATGTCCCCTAGTAACTGACTCTTCCACCCTGAGAAAAAGCTTCTGACTATCCACTCTGTCCATGCCGTTCATAACTTTGTAAACCTCTATCATGTCGCCCCTCCACCTCCGTCGTTCCAGTGAAAACAATCCGAGTTTTTCCAACCTCTCCTCAAAGCTAATGTCTTCCAGAACAGGCAACATCCTGGTAAACCTCTTCCGTACCCTCTCCAAAGCCTCCACGTCCTTCTGGTAGTGTGGCGACCAGAATTGCACGCAATATTCTAAGTGTGGCCGAACTAAGGTTCTGTACAGCTGCAAGATGACTTGCCAATTTTTATACTCTATGCCCCGACCGATGAAGGCAAGCATGCCAAATGCCTTCTTGACTACCTTATCCACCTGCGTTGCCACTTTCAGTGACCTGTGGACCTGTACGCCCAGATCTCTCTGTCTGTCAATGCTCCTAAGGGTTCTGCCATTTACTGTAAACCTCCCACCTGCATTAGACCTTCCAAAATGCATTACCTCACATTTGTCCGGATTAAACTCCATCTACCATTTCTCCGCCCAAGTCTCCAACCGATCTATATCCTGCTGCATCCTCTGACAATCCTCATCATTATCCGCAACTCCACCAACCTTTGTGTCGTCCGCAAACTTACTAATCAGACCAGCTACATTTTCCTCCAAATCATTTATATATACTACAAACAGCAAAGGACCCAGCACTGATCCCTGCGGAACACCACTAGTCACATCCCTCCATTCAGAAAAACACCCATCCACTGTTACCCTCTGTCTTCTGTGACCGAGCCAGTTCTGTATCCATCTTGCCAGCTCACCTCTGATCCCGTGTGACTTCACCTTTTGCACCAGTCTGCCATGCGGGACCTTGTCAAAGGCTTTACTAAAGTCCATATAGACAACATCCACCGCCCTTCCCTCATCAATCATCTTCGTCACTTAGATTTAGAGATACAGCACTGAAACAGGCCCTTCGGCCCACCGAGTCTGTGCTGACCATTAACCACCCATTTATACTAATCCTACACTAATCCCATATTCCTACCACATCCTCACCTGTCCCTATATTCCCCTACCACCTACCTATACTTGGGGCAATTTATAATGGCCAATTTACCTATCAACCTGCAAGTCTTTTGGCTGTGGGAGGAAACCGGAGCACCTGGAGGAAACCCACACAGACACAGGGAGAACTTGCAAACTCCACACAGGCCGTACCCAGAATTGAACCCGGGTCACTGGAGCTGTGAGGCTGCGTTGCGAACCACTGCGCCACTGTGCCGCCCAAAAAACTCAATCAAATTAGTAAAACACGACCTCCCCTTCACAAAACCATGCTGTCTCTCGCTAATAAGTTTGTTTGTTTCCAAATGGGAGTAAATCCTGTCCTGAATAATCCTCTCTAATAGTTTCCCTACCACTGACGTAAGGCTCACCGGCCTATAATTTCCTGGATTATCCTTACCACCCTTCTTAAACAAAGGAACAACATTGGCTATTCTCCAGTCCTCTGGGATCTCACCTGACGCCAATGAGGATGCAAAGATTTCTGTCAAGGCCCCAGCAATTTCTTCCCTTGCCTCCCTCAGTATTCTAGGGTAGATCCCATCAGGCCCTGGGGACTTATCTACCTTAATGCTTTGCAAGACACCCAACACCCCCTTCTTTTTGATAATGAGATGACTGAGACTATCTGCACTCCCTTCCCTAGGCTCATCATCCACCAAGTCCTTCTCCTTGGTGAATACTGATGCAAAGTACTCATTTAACACCTCACCCATTTCCTCTGGCTCCGCGCATAGATTCCCATCTCTGTCCTTGAGCGGGCCAACCCTTTCCCTGGTTACCCTCTTGCTCTTTATATATGTATAAAAAGCCTTGGGATTTTCCTTAATCCTGTTTGCCAATGACTTTTCATGACCCCTTTTAGCCCTCCTAACTTCTTGCTTAAGTTCCTTCCTACTGTCTTTATATTCCTCAAGTGCTGCATCTGTTCCTAGCCTACCAGCCCTTACAAATGCGTCCTTTTTCTTTTTGACTAGGCTCACAATATCCCGTGTTATCCAAGCTTCCGGAAACTTGCCAAACTTGTCTTTCTTCCTCACAGGAACATGCTGGTCCTGGATTCTGATCAGCTGACGTTTGAAAGACTCCCACATGTCAGATGTTGATTTACCCTCAAACAGCCGCCCCCAATCTAAATTCTTCAGTTCCTGCCTAATATTGTTATAATTAGCCTTCCCCCAATTTAGCACCTTCACCCGAGGACTACTCTTATCCTTATCCACAAGTACCTTAAAACTTATGGAATTATGGTCACTGTTCCCGAAATGCTCCCCCACAGAAACTTCGACCACCTGGCCGGGCTCATTCCCCAATACCAGGTCCAGAATGGCCCCATTCCTAGTTGGACTATCTACATACTGTTTCAAGAAGCCGTCCTGGATGCTCCTCTCAAATTCTGCCCCATCCAAGCCCTTAGCACTAAGTGAGTCCCAGTCAATATTGGGGAAGTTAAAATCACCCACCACTACAACCCTGTTACCTTTACATCTTTCCAAAATCTGTCTACATATCTGCTCCTCTACCTCCCGCTGGCTGTTGGGAGACCTGTAGTAAACCCCCAACATCGTGACTGCACCCTTCCTATTCCTGAGCTCCACCCATATTGCCTCGCTGCATGACCTCTCTGAGGTGTCCTCCCACAGTACAGCTGTGATATTCTCCTTAACCAGTAATGCAACTCCCCCATCCCTTTTACATCCCCCTCTATCCCGCCTGAAGCTTCTAAAGCCTGGAACATTTAGCTGCCAATCCTGCCTTCCCTCAACCAAGTCTCTGTAATAGCAACAACATCATATTTTCAAGTACTAATCCAAGCTCTAAGTTCATCTGCCTTACCTGTTCTTCTCGCATTGAAACAAATGCACTTCAGACCACCAGTCCCGCTGTGCTCCGCAACATCTCCCTGCCTGCTCTTCCTCTTAGTCCTACTGGCCTTATTTACTATGTCCTCCTCATTTACTTCACTGGCTGTCCTACTGCTCTGGTTCCCACCCCCCTGCCACACTAGTTTAAACCCTCCCGAGTGACGCTAGCAAACCTTGCAGCCAGGATATTAGTGCCCTTCCAGTTTAGATGCAACCCGTCCTTCTTGTACAGGCCCCATCTGTCCCTGAAGAGAGCCCAATGGTCCAGATATCTGAAACCCTCCCTTCTACACCAGCTGCTCAGCCATGTGTTTCGCTGCACTATCTTCCTATTTCTAGCCTCACTGGCACGTGGCACAGGGAGTAATCCAGAGATTACAACCCTCGAGGTCCTGTTTTTTAACTTTCTACCTAACTCCTTAAACTCCCCCTGCAGGACCTCATCACTCTTCCTGCCTATGTCATTGGTACCGATGTGTACCACAACCTCTGGCTGTTCACCCTCCCCCTTCAGAATGCCCTCTGTCCGTTCAGAGACATCCTTGACCCTGGCACCAGGGAGGCAACATACCTTCCTGGAGTCTCTCTCATGTCCACAGAAGCGCCTATCTGTGCCCCTGACTATGGAGTCCCCTACAACTAGTGCTGTTCTGCGCTTTGTCCCTCCCTGCTGAACAACAGTGCCAACCGTGGTACCACGGCTCTGGCTGCTGCTGTTTTCCCCTGATAGACCATCCCCCCCAACAGTATCCAAAGCGGTATACTTGTTAGAAAGGGGGATAGACACAGGGGATTCCTGCACTGACTGCCTTCCCCTGCTAGCGGTCACCCATCTATCTGCCTGCACTTTGGGTGTAACCACTTCTCTAAAACTCCTGTCTATGACGCTTTCCGCCACCTGCATGCTCCTAAGTGCATCCAGTTGCCGCTCCAACCGATCCATGCGGTCTGTGAGGAGCTGCAACTGGGTACACTTCCTGCAGATGTAGTCGCCCGGAACGCTGGAAGCGTCACGGACTTCCCACATCTCACAGGTGAAGCACTTCACCCCTCTAACTGACATTTCTATCACTAATTAGTTAATTGATATAAAAGAAATAAATACTTATTAAATCCTTACTAAATTATGATGCACTTCACTATGTGGTCCCTAGTGCTAGATTTCTACAATAAATATTAAATGCTGTCTAAATACAGTAATCTCCTCCCTCTGGTTTAGTTACTCTCCTTATTAATTAGTTAATAAGTGTTTTAATCAATTTTTATCAGTTTTATTTTCAAATTCGGTACAGAATCCCTACCAGCCAATCAGGTCACAGCTTTCCTGTGACGTCACTTTTTCAGTTTTTTTTTGTACCCGAGGTAAGTTTTTTGTATACTCACCGCTCCGGAACTCCGCCCTCCGAGTCTGTCCGAGAATCCCCGAGGTAAGTTTTTTTTTATATCCTCACTGCTTTGGAAATCCTCCCTCCGAGTCTGTCCGAGAATCCCCGAGGTAAGTTTTTTTTAATATACTCACCACTCCGCCCTCCGAGTCTGCTCCGAGAATCCCCGAGGTTAACTCCGCCCTCCGAGTCTGTCCTGGCTGGACTGTGATGATGATGGCCTCATTCTGTGGAGATGAAGCTGGTTCACACTCCATTGTAATGGAGGTTATCCGGAGACGAAAAGTCCGAGAAAGGTCTTGTCTCATTGTTTTTGAGTATAGCTCACATCCAGGTGTGATTATCTGTCGCATTTCCGTCCAGCCTCCACTGCTCTCTGGGGAAGAGAATTCCAAAGATTAACAACCCTCTAAGAGGAGAAATTTCTCCTCATCTCCATCTTTAAATGGGAGGCCCCTTATTGTGAAACTGTGCCCCCTAGTTCTAGATTCCCCCAGAAGGGGAAACATCCTATCAGCATCTACCCTGTCAAGTCCTCTCAAAATCCTATATGTTTCAATAAGGTCACCTATCATTCTTCTGAACTCCGAGTATAGGCCCACCCTGCTCAATGTTTCCTTATAAGACATTTTGTCAGCAACCTCTTCCTTAGTAAACACCAATACAAAATACTCATTAAGTATTCAAGCCTTGCCCTGCACATCTAAGCATAAATCACTCTTTGTCCCAAATAGGCCCTATCCCACCTCTTGCTACTTACTTACTTACTGTTAGCATGTCGTTAGAAGATTTTTGGGTTCCCTTTTATGTTAACGACCTTTCTATTCTCATCTTGTCTTTGCCAGTTGTATTTTCCTCTTCTCTTCCCCTCTCGACATTGTGTATTTAGCCTGCTAGTCACTTGAAGAATTCACTTGACATGCATCATACACCATCTTTTTTTATTTCATCATATTCTCTGTCTCCCTCATCATCCTAGGAGCCCTGACTTTGGTTCCCTTAAATTTTGCCTTTGTTGGATTGTACCTAGCCTGTACCTGAAACATCTCCTCCTTGAAGATTGCTTCAAGACAGTTTTTCCTGTCAGTCATTGGTTCCATTTTACCCTGGCTTCTTTCTGTCCCACTCACCCCTCCCACTGCTGATCATATGGACTCTGCCAGTGGATCAGCTCTCTCCATCCTTCCTCACATCTCCGTCCAGAATGTCTGTTTACTTGTGCACAAGATCCTTGCCATCCGTGAACTTATTGCGGATGATTGCATCGATATCATGGCCTTAACAGAAACCTGGCTGAGGGGTGATGACACCTTGTCACTTAATGAAGCCTCCGTGCCTGGCTACATCTTCCACCACTTGCCCTGCCATGACCGTCGTAGTGGCGCTTATCACCAGATCGCACCTTAGCCTGACCCCCTACTCCTCTGGCACTTTCTCCTCCTTCGAGCATCTCACCTTGTTCCTCTCCTCTCACCTCTTTTTCAAAATGATCGTTCTCTACCGCCGTCCCAAGTATAATGAAAGTGTTATCACAGAGATATCGTCACTGCTTTCCTGCTTCAGCCTCTGCACTAAGGGACTTTTCATCCTCGTTGATTTCAATATCAACTCATCGAGTTGAATTTTCCAGACCCCCTGATTTCGGGGGTCATGGTTGGGGGTGGAAAATGCCTCCAGTAGAGGCCCGTCACAGGCCTTGACACCGGGAAAGCCCAGCCCGATATTGCCGGCGGCGATAGCGAGGCCTTGTGGTGGCCCCCCACCGCTCAGTGACGGGACACCCATTAACATATTTAAATCCATTAAAATTAATGAATTAATCAGATCTGCCCCTCCGCCGTCTGTCCCACTGCAATATTGATGCCGGTGGCTGGCACTTCTACGCCTTTGGATCCCCCGGCGGGGATCCAAGGCAGAATACTGGTGGGGAGGGGGGAGCAGGTACGTTTTTCAGTGCGGGCGATGGGGGAGTGGCGGCAAAGTAATTTCATTGGTGTAGGGGATGGTGGGAAGGGGTAAAGTGTAAAGTTTATGAACTTTGTGGGGGGGGGGCAAGGTTAAGTGCACAAGGTAAGTGTTTTGGGGGGTGGGGGAGAGGGCAGGTAATTAATTCTATGGTTATGAGGGGGTGGTGGGAGAGGGGCAGAAAATTTAATTTTTTAAAATCAATTTGACATTAATATATCTTTAAGTATTTAAATTGGAATATAGGGCTTGAAGCCCTTTAGAAATGGTGTCAGTGCCTGTGCAAAGGCTGTTGACGCCATTGCCGGGGACGGACAGCCCGCCCCCTCCCCGTCATCGGGGTGGGCGGTCTGCCCCAGCTATTCAAATGAGCCGCCGCACTTAATATCGCGGTGGCTGTGCAATGTTGTTTTCGCTCGCCACCCATTACGGCAGCAAGACTATAAATTTCGGCCCATTGTGTCCTCTCTCCTCAGAGTGCACTACCCTGTTATCCTCCTTAAATCTCTCCCTGTATGTAAACCCTCAACCCATATTCACAGACACCCCCTCGACTTTGCCATCTAACATGGTCTTGCTAATCCAATTGTACCAATTACAGATAAGGCCATCTCTGATCACTTCCTTGTATCACTCTCCACCCCATCCCCCTTCCACACCCCAACCCTACCTCATTCTGTATCTGTTCCTGGAGAAAAAACTATCCCCCTATCCGCTTCCAACTGCATTTTCAAAATCTCAACTGTCTATCCTTTGGCCCTCCATTCACCACAACATTTCTACAGCTGCTGATTTGCTCAACTGTCACCTCCACCTCCATCTTTGATACCCTAGTCCCCAATAAAAAGATCAGTCTCTCTTGCCCCGGCCGTTCCTTCTGGTATGGCCCTCATCTCCTCTCCCTTGAGTCCAAGGGACGCAGACTTGAAAGGATATGGTGGACAACTGGTTTAATCATCGACCGCCAGATCTGGTTGGACCACTTAAAACACTGTCGGGCCCTGCTGTCATCTGCTAAAACTGCTCATTATTCTAGGATCATCTTGGAATGCAAAGATAACCCCCAGCATCTTTTCTCTACTGCAAACTGTCTTCTTAATTCCCTGTCCCTGCCATCCTCACCTCCAACAATAAATGGGAGGCGCTCATGGACTTCTTTGTCACTAAGATTGAGGCCATCCGATCAGCTGCCTCTGCTGCGTCCCTCCCTTCCACTAGACCACCTGGCCAAACTTCCTATCATGCTCTCCTCTGCCCTAGCCCTGAACTTGCCTCTTTCTGTAGTTTCACTCCTTTCCTGGAGGAGAGGCAAACAGTTTACAACATTAGCAAACATGGGGGCTGGGAAAGGGAAGTTGGGTAGTCAGCAGTTTTTTGGAAATAGGAGTGCAGGAGGTCCATCTCTTGAACAAGATATAGTTGGAATCGGTATGAGGGGAGGCTGCAGAGAAATTTAACAACTAGGTTTGGGGGGGAAACTTGGCTTGGTGTGCAAGGTGAAGGATGGGATGTGGAAAAGGAATCTCAATGGCATAGAAGTCCATGAGTTGCTTGCATTTGTTGGTGGAGGGGTCAGGGGAGATGCAGTTTAAGAAGGCAATTGGTAGTTGTTTTGTACAACCATTTATCAGTGAGTTATATGTTTAACCTGCAAATATTTATGAACATTTTAAACTGATAATTAAGATGATGGTGATGCCTGATGTTATGTGAACATGTTATGCCCTGGAATGGTAGAGTCTGAGTTCACAATTATGATTTCCATATGCAGAAAATTCCAAATATTGGCTGGACTTGCCAGAGTGAGTGCACTGAGAAGTCAGGGTGAATTGTGTAGTCCACTCTTGTGCACCTTTAAGTGGACAAGTCAGAGTATCATGGAAGAGACACAAGAGTTTGTTGCACAGAATAGAATCATAGAATGGTTACAGCTCAGAAGAAGGCCATTCAGCCCATCGTGTCCATGCCGGCTCTGGCTCCCAGAGTTACCTGTCTGCTCACTTAGTTGGAACATGATATGGGTGGAGAGGGAATGAAGGATTTCAAGGGGAGGAAATATTATTTCTTTTAGAAAGGGCTGTAAATTATTAAATACCATTTGATCTTCCATGGCATTGCACACAGAGAATCTACCAACTGTAGCCTCGAGGTGAAGCAGGGTGAGAGCATGGGGGAAATAATTGTACCTGGGCATGCAGAAGTAATTCAGTCCTCTTTTGAAAAGTTACACTGAAAAGTTAGATGTCCATTATAAATTCCTATGTCCACAATAATGGAAACTGCTATGTAAACATGTTTGTTTGTATTTCAAACCCCCTGCTGCAGCACCTCCATTGAAGAGAGAGTGTAATTACAATATGACAAATGAACATAGCAATAAATGTTGATACAGAACTGTAAAATGGAAAAAGTTGACTGGATGCATATGGAAATCGAAGATTTTAAATATATTATGGGTGCATGGAATATATTAACTATAACGCATCGAGCTCACTTGGTAGAGCATGGAACTTTTAATCCCAGGGATGTAGGTTCAAGTTGGGTGATTATTTTCCACACTGACTGCAGCAGTTTAGGAAGAGTGCCCACCAGCAACTTCTCAGTGTAGCTAGGGCTGGACAGTAAATGGGGACCATGACAATGATGCGCATATCCCAATAATTTTTTTTAATTACACAAATAAAATACAAATAGCAATCAAATACCTTGCACATTATTTGATGGGTGTGCTGAGACCACAATTTGAGAAATGGATGTAATTGTGTTGAAATAACTGTTGTAACTGTCAAGTTATTTGTAATTTGTTAAATATAGGCCCAGAGTGACCTCGAAGCTAAGCTTGCTACTGTGGCTGAGTTGGGAACTAAACTCCAGGAAATGGATCAACAGATGAAGCAGGTTGTAGAACAGCAAGCAAAGGTTCTGGCTCAGGATCCAAGGCCCAAAGAACATCAAGAAAGAATCAGAGAGCTGGAGACACAATTGAGCACGCTCTTGAATCAACGACTGTGCCATTTGGAGAAACTTCAAGAACAGCAACTAAAGCTTCAGGTATATCTGCAGTATAAGTTAATAGCTTATCCAAAAATATTTTCTTAATTCAGCCTCCTCCGCACATGGTAGACATAAAGCCTAAATTGATTTTTGACGAACCACATGCTTAACACTCTGCAACAAGCAGGAGGTTATCTGGTTTACATTGCACTGCAAGACTTCAATACATAATGCAGACTGACACACCACTGGAGTTTTGAAGGAATGCTGCATTATCAAAGATCCTGTATTTTGGGCGAGACATTAAACTGGGGCCCTGTCCGGTTGTTTAGGTGCACGCAAAAAATTTCATGGTGACTTTTCAAAGAGTTTTGAGTATGCTGGCCAATAGTCATCCTTCAATGAACACTGCCAGTTGTGGGACCTTGCTGTATGTGAATTTGCTGCCACAGAACCTGCTTTGGCATCTCCTAAGGGCATGTAAGATGTTATAAATGCAAATTCTTTCTTTGATATGGGTAGATGGTGTTGTACATGGTCTATTGCCTGGTTGTATAAGGACCTGAGCCGTTGTATCTATTTTTGAACATAAGAAAAAGGAGCAGGAGTAAGACCATACAGCCCCTCGAGCCTGTCCATTCAACATGATCATGGCTGATCATCTGCCCCCACTCCACTTTCCTGCCCGCTCCCCGTATCCCTTGATTCTCTGAGAGATCAAAAACCTATCTATCTCTACCTTAAATATATGCAATCATGAAGCACCCACTGGTAGGGTAAAGGATCCAGAGATTCACAACCCTTTGACTGAAGGAATTTCTCCTCATCTCGGTCCTAAATGATCAACCCATTATCCTGTGATTGTTCCCAAGTGTTCTAGATTCCTCAGCCAGGGAAACAGCCTCTCCGTGTCGACTCTGAACAGCCCCTTCAGAATCTTGTATGTTTCAATGAGATCACCTCTCGTTATAAACTCCAGAGAGTATAGGGCCAATTTACTCAGCCTCTCACCATTGGAAAACCCTCTCATCCCAGGGACCAATCGACTGAACCTTTGCTGTACATTCTCCAAGGCAAATATATCCTTCTTTAGATCTGGAAACCAAAACTGTGCATAGTACTCCAAGTATGGTCTCACCAAAACCCTGTAGAATTGTAGCAAGGCTTCCTTATTCTTGTGTGTATGTTCCAATCCCCTTGCAATCAAAGCCAACATGCCATTTACCTTCCTAATTGCTTGCTGTACCTGCATGCTAACTTTCTATAAAATAAAAACAAAATACTGCGATACTGGAAATCTGAAATAAAAACAAAGTGCTGGAAATACTCAGCAGATCTGGCAGCATTTGTGGAGAGAAGCAGAGCTAATGTTTCAGGTCTGTGACCTTTTATCAGAACTGGCAGAAATGTAATAGATTTTAAGCAAGTAAAGCAGGGGTGGGGGGGTTGGTGGAAGGGAACAAAAGGGAAGGTGTGTGATAGGACAGAGTGCCAGAGAGATTATCTGACAAGGAGGTCATGGGGCAAGGCCAAAGAGCACGTGCACTAATGGTGTGGTGAAAGACATAGAATTAGTGCAGAGAGTGTTAATGAAAAAATAATGAACAGGTCTTGCCAAACGCTTCCTCCCCTCCCCTCCCCTGTCAGCATTTCAAAGGGATTGTTCCCTCTGCGACACCCTGGTCCACTCTTCCATTACCCCTGACACCTCATCCGCTTCCCACGCAATTGCAGGAGGTGTAATACCTGCCCTTTTACCTCAGCATCCAAGGACCCAAACACTCCTTCAGGTGAAGCAGCGATTTACTTGCACTTCTTTCAATTTAGTACACTGTGTTCGCTGCTCACAATACGATCTCCTCTACACTGGGGAGACCAAACACAGATTGGGTGACCGCTTTGCGGAACACCTCCCCTCAGTCCACAAGCATGACCCTGAGCTTCCGATTGCTTGCCATTTCAACACACACTCCTGCTCTCATGCCCACATGTCTGTCCTTGGCCTGCTGCAGTGTTCCAGTGAACATCAACGCAAGCTCGAGGAACAGCACCTCATTTTCCGATTAGGCACTCCACAGCCTACCAGACTGAACATTGAGTTCAATAATTTCAGAGCATGGCTGGCCCCTATTTTATTTTACTTTGTTTTATCATTTTTTTTGCCATGTGCCTGCCTTAAACTAGGTTTTTCATGTTTGTGCTTTTGGCTAGGTTTCCCTGTATTTCTGGTATATAATTTGTGTTGTCTTCTATGAAGACAGACACCAAGTATTTGTTCAATGTCTCTGCCATTTCCTCATTCCCCACGATAATTTCTCCTGTCTCATGGCAAAGGGACCAATATTTACTTTAGCTATTCTTCTCCTTTTTATATACTTGTAGAAGCTCTTACAATTTTTATATTCCCGGCTAGTTTCCTCTCATTCAATTTTTCCCCCTTTTTATCAACTTTTTGATTGTCATTTGTGGGTTTCTAAAACATTCCCAATCCTTAACCTTATAACTATTCTTTACAACGTGATAATTCTCTTCTTTTAATCTAATAGTATCTTCAACTTCTTTAGTGAGCCACAGATGGATCTTTCTTGCTGAGATTTTGTTTTTTAATGGAATGTACTGTTGCTGAACCTTTTGAATTGTTCCTTTAAATGTTTCCCGCTGTTCATTTACCGCTATACCTTTTAGTCTATTTACCCAATCAACCTCAGCCAGTTCTCCCCTCATATCTATGTATTTGGCTTTGTTTAAGATTCTTGTTCTGGGACTCGAGGATGTCACTTTCAAACTGAGTATGGAATTCAGTTGTATTATGATCACCTTTTCCCAGAGATTCTTTTATTATGAGATTACTAATTAACCATGTCTCATTGCGCAATACTAGTTCTAAAATAGCTTTATCTCTAGTTGGTTACACAACGTATTGTTCCAGAAAATTGTCACCAAAGCATTCTACACACTCATCTTCAGACTACCTTTGCCAATTTGATTTGCCCAGTCTATAAAAAGGTTAGTCCCCCATAATTCTTACATTACCTCTGTTACAAGCTCCAATTATTTCTTGCTTAATGCTGTGTCCAACAGTATAATTACTGTTAGAAGGCCTATAAACTACTCCCATCAGCTTTTTCAGACCTTTATTATTCCTAATCCCATCTATACTGATACTACTTCCTGATTTTCTGCGCAAGATCCTTTCTCACCACTGTCCTTATGTCATCCTTTATTATCAGGGCTATTCCTCCTTTTCGAAATGTACTGGAATGTTTACTTCTCAACCTTGTTCACCTTGTAATCATGATAATACAGTGGAAAACCAGGCTGAATATAGAAGGTTCAGCAGGCAAGTGAAATATCAAATAAGAGAAGCAAAGAGAGAGTATGAAAAGAAACTGGCAGCTAACATAAAAGGGAATCCCAAAGTCTTCTATAGGCATATAAATAGTAAAATGATGGAGTAGAGCCGATTAGGGACCAAAAGGGGGATATATGCATGGAGGCAGGGGGACTAGCTGGGGTACTAAATGACTACTTTGCATCTGTCTTTGCCAAGGAAGAAGATGCTACCCAGGCCACAGTGAAAGAGGAGGTAATTAATACACTGGAAGCATTTAAAATTGATAAGGAGGACATATTACATAAGCAGTCTATACTTAAAGTTGATAAGGCACCAGAACCAGATGAGATGCATCCAAGGATACTGAGGGAAGTGAGAGTGGAAATTGCGGAGGCCCCGGCCATAATTTTCCAGTCTTCCTTAGACTCGGATGGTGCCAGAGGACTGAAGAATTGCAGATGATCAAAAACGTATGTAAAGATAGGCCCAGCAACTACAGGCCAGTCAGTTTCACTTCGGTGGTGGGGAAACCGAGGAATAATAATTTGGGACAAAATTAATAGTCATATGGACAAATGCGGGTTAATTAAGGAAAGGCACCGTGGATTTGTTAAGGGAAAATCTTGTTTAATTAACTTGCTGGAGTTTTTTGAAGGGGTAACTGAGAGGGTTGATGAGGGCAATGCTGTTAATGTGATGACAATGGACTTCCAAAAGGCATTTGATCCAATGCCACACAACAGACTGTGAGCAAAGTTATAGCTCATGAAATAAAAGGGACAATAGCAACATGGATATGAAATTGGCTGAGTGAAAGGAAACAGAGAGTAGTGGTTAATGGATGTTTTTCATGCTGGAGGAAGGTATGTAGTGGAAATCCCCAGGGGTCAGTGTTGTAAACCTTGCTCTTCCTGATATATATTAGTGACTTAGACCTTGGTGTACAGGACACAATTTCAAAATTTGCAGATGATCTGAAATTTGGAAGCATTGTGAACTGTGAGGATAGTATAGAACTTCAAAAAGGCACAGACAAGCTGGTGGAATGGGTGAACGAATGACAGATGAAGTTCAATGCGGAGAAATGTGAAGTGATTAATTTTGGTAGGAAGAACATGGAGAGGCAACATAAAATAAAGGGTACAATTCTAAAGTGGGTGCAGGAGTAGAGCAACCTGGGTGTATATCTACATAGGTTTGGAGTTTGCAAGTTCTCCCTGTGACCGCGTGGATTTTCGCCGGGTGCTCCGGTTTCCTCCCACAGCCAAAGACTTGCAGGTTGATAGGTAAATTGGCCACTGTAAATTGCCCCTAGTGTAGGTAGGTGATAGGGAATATGGGATTACTGCAGGGTTAGTATAAATGGGTGGTTGTTGGTCGGCACAGACTCGGTGGGCCGAAGGGCCTGTTTCAGTGCTGTATCTCTAAATAATAATAAAATAAAAATAAAAGTCATTGAAGGTGGCAGGACAGGTTGAGAGAGCGGCCAATAAAGCATACAGTATCCTGGACTTTATTAATAAGGGCAGAGTACAAGAGCAAGGGGGTTATGTTGAACTTGTTTAAGACACTAGTTTGGCCTCAGCTGGAGTATTGCGCCCGGTTCTGGGTGCCACATTTAAGGAAAGATATGAAAGCATTTGAAAGAGTGCAGAAAAGATTAACGAGAATGGTTCTAGGCATGAGGAATTTCAGTTATGAAGATAGATTGGAGAACCAGGTAATTATAGGCCTGTGAGTCTAACGTCAGTGGTAGGGAAATTATTGGAAAAAATTCTGAGGGACAGGATTAATCTCCACTTGGAGAGGCAGGGATTAATCAGCATGGCTTTGTCAGGGGGAGATCATGTCTAACAAATTTGACTGAATTTTTCAAGGAGGATGCCAGATGTGTAGATGAGGGTAAAGCAGTTGATGTAGTCTATATGGACTTCAGTAAAACTTTTGATAAGATCACGCATGGGAGATTGGTTAAGAAGGTAAGAGCCCATCGGATCCAGGGTAATTTGACAAATTGGATCCAAAATTGGCTTAGTGGAAGGAGGCAGAGGGTGATGGTCGAGGGTTGTTGTTGCGAATGGAAGCCTGTGACCGGTGGTGTACCGCAGGGATGGGTGCTGGGACTCTTACTGTTTGTAGTGTATATTAATGATTTAGACGTGAACATAGGAGGTATGATCAGTAAGTTAGCAGATGACACTAAAATTGGTGGTTTTGTAACTAGTGAGGAGGAAAGCTTTCGATTACAGGACGATATTGTTGGGCTGGTAAGATGGGCAGAGCAGTGGCAAATGGAATTTAATCCTGAGAAGTGTGAGGTGATGCACTTTGGGAGGACTAACAAGACAAGGGAATATACAATGGATGGTAGGTCCCTAGGGAGTACAGAGGCACAGAGGGACCTTGGGGTGCTTGTCCATAGATCACTGAAGGCAGCAGCACAGGTAGATAAGGTGGTTAGGAAGGCATACGGGATACTTGCCTTTATTAGCCAAGGCATAGCATATAAGAGCAGAGAGGTTATGTTAGAGCTGTATAAAATGCTGGTTAGGCCACAGCTGAAGTACTGTGTACAGTTCTGGTCACCACTCTATACGAAGGAAGTGATTGCATGAGAGAGGGTGCAGAGGAGATTCACCAGGATGTTGCCTGGGCTGGAGCCTTTCAGCTATGAAGAGAGACTGGATAGGCTGGGGTTGTTTTCCTGAGAGCAGAGAAGGCTGAGAGGGGACCTGATTGAGGTATACAAAATTATGAGGGGGATAGATAGGAAGAAACTCTTTCTCTTCGCAGAGGTGTCAATAACCAGGGGGCATGGATTCAAGGTAAGGGGTAGGAGGTTTAGAGGGGAGTTGAGGAAAAAAGTTTTCACCCTGTGGGTGGTTGGAATCTGGAACACACTGCCTGAAGGGGTGGTAGAGACAGGAACCCTCATGACATTTAATAAGTATTTAGATGAGCACTTGAAACGCCATAGCATACAAGGCTACGGGCCATGTGCGGGAAAATGGGATTAGATTGGATGGGTGCCTGACGGTCAGCGCAGACGCGTTGGGCCGAAGGGCCTGTTTCTTTGCTGTATAACTCTATGACTCTAAGTTAGGACTGTTTTCCTTGGAGAAGAAAAGGCTGAGGATATTTGATAGAGGTATTCAAAATCATGAGGGGCCTAGACAGAGTAGTTGGGGAGAAATTGTTCCCACTCGTGTAAGGATCAAGAACAAGAGGGCACAGATTTAAGGTAATTGGCAAAAGAAGCAAAAATGACATGAGGAAAAGCTTTTCCATGCAGCGAGTGGTTAGGATCCGGAATGCACTGCCAGAGAGTGTGGTGGAGGCAGGTTCACTTGAGGCATTCAAAAGGGTATTAAATAATAACCTGAAAAAGAAGAATGTGCTGCCTTCTGAGGAGAAGGCCGGGGGATTGACACTAAGTGAATTGCTTGCTTGGAGAGCTGTTGCAGACACGATGGGCATAATGGCCTGCTGTGTTGCAACAATTCTGTGATTTTGTCTCTATATTGACAATTACATTTAAACCATTTTTCTCTTTTTGTGACATTAGTTCATCTCTCATCCTACGTATGCTTCGACCATTCAGATAAAGAGCCTTTAATTTTTTTTCAACCATTATTCTTTGCATAGATCTTATTCACTGATTCACTGTTTCTTCCCCCTCCCCCCCCACCCCCGCCAACTCAGTTGAGTACAACAGAAAGGTCTTTGCTATACTGAGCTTTGTTCAGCTGCCTCCCAAGATTTTTCCCATTTAGATTGTGCCCCAATTTGCTATTCCTGCTTCTAGAGTGTGTTCGTACATACTTTGTAACATTAAAACAGCATCTGCAGTCGCTTCTCCCTTTCTCTACATAATATATCCATAACCTTTAGCAATTTTCTGTCATTCTTCACTATTCACTTAAATGTTCTAACTTGGTATTATCTGCAAACTTTTGTATTAATAGTGAAAAGCTGTGGCCTCCATATTGATCTCTGGTGGATGCCACTTATCATTGTTTGCCAATTAGAGACAATGGGCTGAATTTTACTAGCCCTCTGGCAGTGGGGGTTGTGGTAGGAGGTGGGGGTGGGGGGGGACCCGGAAAATCCTTCCAGGAGAGGCCCGCCACGACCCCTGAAGCTGAGAAGGCCTCGCCACATTTTGCCGGCAGCGGCGAGGCCTCAATGCAGCCGCCCCACCACTTGGTGGCGGAGCCTTCATTTTAATATTAAAATGTAGTTTAAAACATGCAAATTAACTTACCTTGTCCCAGTGGCCGAACCACGCAGATATGGTGATTCGGATTGGTCGTGGGTTGCTAGGAAGGGATTGAGGGTCAAAGGTGCTGAAGTTGGGGGGTGGCGGGGTGGTGAAAGTTTGGCATAACAAAAGGTGTTTTTTTGGTGGGATAGGCCATTTTGTTTTTTGTTTACTCAGTGAGGGGGTGGGAGAGGGGTTTCAAAGTTGCATTTAAATTTCATTTCCACTTTTAATTGCAGTGGCACCTTTAAATATTATAATTACCGGTAAGGATTTGAAGCCCTAAAAAAAAATGGCGCAGGTGCCTGCATGGTGGCGCTGGACGCCGTTGCCGGGTTGGAGTGGCCGCCCCTCTATGTCATCGGGGGCGGCTGTTCCGCCGCCTCCATTTAAATGAGTCCTTATGCGAAATATCGCGGGAGCTCAGCGACGGCTACTCCGCGCAGGCGGGCCGCCGAGATCAGAGCGTGCCGCCGTGATTTACGGTACGCCAGTAAAATTCAGTCCAATCATTCTTATTCTAGTTCTGTCCCTTTTCTCAACTAATTTCTTACCCGTGTTGCAAGATTACCTTCAATTCACCGTGTAGCAACACTCCTTAATTCTGTTCCTTGTGGTGAAAGTCTGCCCTTGCAGCTTCTTGTTTTAAAAACCTGACCGATGTTACAGCCTTCATAGAATCTGACTGACAGACTAGGTTATTGACATTTTTATCTCCAATTTCGCAACCAGTAGGGAAGGCCTGCCAGATGATCCCTACTGAACACTCAGGACTTCCCAACATAATAGATGTGATGAAAGGTTAACCTGAAATGTTAACTTTGTGTCCGCAAATGCAGCATGACCTGTAGAGTATTTCCAACATTTTCTGATTTTATTTCAAATTTCCAGCATCTGCAATATTTTGATTTTGTAATAGGTGAAACTTCTTATCCACAGCTGTTACATAAGTTTCTAAATTCACTTGAAAAAGCCCTTCAAAACACTCCTGCAGGGGATGCAGCGATGAAGTGGGCCCACATCAGAGACGCCATCTATGATTCAGCATTGACCACCTTTGGCAAACGTGAGAAGCGGAATGCAGACTCGTTTCAATCTCACTTTGAAGAGCTGGAACCTGTCACAGCCATTAAGCGCACTGCACTGTTGAAATACAAGAAACACCTCAATGAGTTAACATCCATAGCACTTAAAGTAGCTAGAAGCGCTGCACAAAGAACAGCCAGGCGTTGTGGAAATGACTACTGGCAACACCTATGCAGTCATATTCAGCTGGCCTCCGACACCGGAAGCATCAGAGGAATGTATGATGGCATTAAGAGAGCTTTTGGGCCAACCATCAAGAAGATCGCCCCGCTCAAGTCTAAATCAGGGGAAACGATCACTGACCAACGCAAGCAAATGGACCACTACCTAGAACTGTACTCCAGGAAAATGTCGCTGATGCCACCCTCAATGCAGCCCAGTCTCTGCCAGTCATGGATGAGCTGGACAAACAGCCAACAAAATCGTAACTCAGTGATGCCATTGATTCTCTAGTTAGTGGAAAAGCTCCTGGAAAGGATGGCACTACCCCTGAAATAATCAAGAGTGCCAAGCCTGCCATACTCTCAGCACTACATGAACTGCTTTGCCTGTGCTGGAATGAGGGAGCAGTACCACAGGACATTCGTGATGCCAGTATCATCACCCTCTATAAGAACAAGGGTGACTGCGATGACTGCAACAACTAACGTGGAATCTCCCTGCTCAGCATAGTGGGGAAAGCCTTCGCTGGAGTCGTTTTAAACAGACTCCAGAAGCTGGCTGAGCGTGTCTACCCTAGGCACAGTGCGGCTTTCGAGCAGAGATATGCTGTTCTCCCTTCGCCAGCTACAGGATAAATGCCGCAAACAACAGATGCACTTCTACGTTGCCTTCATAGATCTCACAAGAGCCTTTGACCTCGTCCGCAGACGTGGTCTCCACAGACAACTAGCAGAGATCGGATGTCCACCAAAGCTACTAAGTATCATCACCTCATTCCATGACAATATGAAAGGCACAATTCAGCATAGCGGTGCCTCATCAGACCCCTTTCCTATCCTGAGTGGCGTGAAACAGGGCTGTGTTCTCGCACCTACGCTGTTTGGGATCATCTTCTCACTGCTGCTCTCACATGCGTTCAAGTCTTCAGAAGAAGGAATTCTCCTCCACAAGATCAGATGGCAGGTTGTTCAGCCTTGCCCGTCTTAGAGCGAAGGCCAAAGTACGGAAAGTCCTCATCAGGGAACTCCTCTTTGTTGACGATACTGCATTAACATCCCACACAGAAGCATGCAGAGACTCATCGACAGGATTGCGGCTGCCTGCAACGAATTTGGCCTAACCGTCAGCCTCAAGAAAACTAGCATCATGCGACAGGACGTCAGAAATGCTCCATCCATCAGTATTGGCGACCACGCTCTGGAAGTGGTTCAAGAGTTCACCTACCTAGGCTCAACTATCACCAGTAACCTGTCTCTCGATGCAGAAATCAACAAGCGCATGGGAAAGGCGTCTGCTGCTATGTCCAGTCTGGCCAATAGGGTGTGGGAAAATGGTGCACTGACACTGAACACAAAAGTCCGAGTGTTTCAAGGCTGTGTCCTCAGTACCTTGCTCTACGGCAGCGAGGCCTGGACAACGTATGTCAGCCAAGAGCGACGTCTCAACTCATTCCATCTTCGCTGCCTCCGGAGAATCCTTGGCATCAGGTGGCAGGACCGTATCTCCAATGCAGAGGTCCTCGAGGCAGCCAATATCCCCAGCATATACACCCTACTGAGCCAGCAGTGTTTGTGATGGCTTGGCCATGTGAGCCGCATGGAAGATGGCAGGATCCCCAAGGATGCATTGGACAGCGAGCTTGTCACTGGTATCGGACCTACCGGCTGTCCATGTCTCCGCTTTAAAGACGCCTGCAAGCGTGACATGAAGTCCTGTGACATAGACCACAAGACGTGGGAGTCAGTTGCCAGTGATCGCCAGAGCTGGCGGACAGCCATAAAGGTGGGGCTAAAAAGTGGCGAGTCGAAGAGACTTAGCAGTTGTCAGGAAAAAAGACAGAAGTGCAAGGAGAGAGCCAACTGTGTAACAGCCCCGACAACCAATTTTATCTGCAGCCCCTGTGGAAGTATCTGTCACTCTAGAATCGACCTTTATAGCTACTCCAGGCGCTGCTGCACAAACCACTGACCACCTCTAGGCGCTTACCCATTGTCTCTCGAGACAAGGAGGCCAAAGAAGAATAGGTGTGATGTGTTTATTGATTACCTAAACTGGCCAATAATTTGCTTATCGTTTACAATCTTTGGGGAAGACAACTTTAGTGTTTAGGCCAGGATATTTAGCCCCCCTTTTTTGGGAATTCCTCCTCTTCCGTACCACCCCCCTTTCCCTCACTGCCACCGCCAAACCAAACTTTGCTCCTTAAACTCAACATTTTACAGTAACAGTTTTTTCAGTTTCCTTCTATTGAAAAATCCCAAAACATGACGGTATTACAAGACACAAAATAAATGCAATCACACTATTTCCAAATATGTGTTCATTCCTTATTCACCAGAATGATACTGAACGTAAAGGATTAAATTATGACAAGTCTTGCATTTATGGAGCACCTTTCATGATCTTGGGACATTCCAAAGTGCTCTCCAGCCAATGACTTACTTTTGAAGTGTCGTCACTGTTATCATGTGGGAAATGTGGCAGCCAATTTTTGAGAGGCAAGGTCCCACAAACAGCAGTGTAATAATGACGAGCTGATCTGATTTTTTTTTTTTATTCCTGTTGGTTGAGGAATAAGTATAGGCCAGGACATTGGGGATAACACCCCTGCTCTTCTAAATTGTGCCGTGGGATCTTTTATATCTACTCGATAGGGCAGAAGGAGCCTTGGTTTAACGTCTTATCTGAAAAGACGGCACCTCCAACAGTGCAGCATTCACTTAGTACTGCACTGGATGTCAGTTTAGATTTTTTGCTCAAGTCTGTGCACATCAGTTTTGCTCTAATAGAATGGTGGAATCGGCTTGAGGGTTGAAATGTCTACTCCTGTTACTATGACCTGATTTAGGAGATTGAGCGACTGATTTTCACAGCTTGTGCTCAGTAAAAGATGAAAAATGGCAATACACCACTTAGTACCCGGTTCTTGCTCCTAGTATGGCTGCCATTATTTTGGGGTTTTCACATGTTCAGCCCTGGCACCCACTTGTTTCAGGCAGGAATGTACAGGTAATATACTAATCAAGGTCATATAGCTTAATGTTAATGTTACAATGTTGACAGTTTTTGCCATTATGAAATGCAGACATGTTGATGTAAGTATTGTAATTTAAAATAAGCATTTATAATAACAATCACAAAAATTGTGACATAGCAAGTATGGACAGGACATGTGCATCATCTGCAAAATATATAGTATGGATATTAGTTTGTATCTCATGGTGCTGTAGTGTGGGGGATTATTGGACCAGGGCATGCAGATATAATTTGATATTTTTAAGTCACATGTTCTATTTTTATTTTAATATTTTGATTATGATGTTCTATGTCCAGGTTTATAATGGAAACTAAAAGCAAAATACTGCGGATGCTGGAAATCTGAAACAAAAACAAGAAATGCTGGAATCACTCAGCAGGTCTGGCAGCATCTGTGGAAAGAGAAGCAGAGTTAACGTTTCGGGTCAGTGACCCTTCTTCGGAACTCCGAAGAAGTGTCACTGACCCGAAACTTTAACTCTGCTTCTCTTTCCACAGATGCTGCCAGACCTGCTGAGTGATTCCAGCATTTCTTGTTTTTGTTATAATGGAAACTAGTTATGTAAACTTGCCACATTACAGCACCTCCATTGACAGGAGGCTTTTTTAAATTCACACATGGGATGTAGGCGTCATTCGCAAACCAACATTTATTGCCCACCCCTAATTGTCCTTGATAACTGTGGTAAGTTTATATACATAGTTTCCATTCTAGATGTGGACATAGGAATATATAATCAAAGTTGACAGGATGTGCATGCAGCTGTAAGATTTTTAATATCGATACATTGCAATTATTGTACATTTCCTATACATATAACTTTAATTTCTGTGGTCACACTACCATAAATCAGTGGCCCTGATATATTGACATCCATAATTATATAACTTGCATATCACCTAACTTATCCTGAGCCACATCACCAGAGATCAGCTAGGATATTATTGAATTCTATGTAACGTTGTAACGGCACAGTGGCGCAGTGGTTAGCACCGCAGCCTCACAGCTCCAGCGACCCGGGTTCAATTCTGGGTACTGCCTGTGTGGAGTTTGCAAGTTCTCCCTGTGTCTGCGTGGGTTTCCTCCGGGTGCTCCGGTTTCCTCACACATGCCAAAGACTTGCAGGTTGATAGGTAAATTGGCCATTATAAATTGCCCCTAGTACAGGTAGGTGGTAGGGGAATATAGGGACAGGTGGGGATGTGGTAGGAATATGGAATTAGTGTAGGATTAGTGTAAATGGGTGGTTGATGGTCGGCACAGACTCGGTGGGCCGAAGGGCCTGTTTCAGTGCTGTATCTCTAAACTAAAGTGAGTATATGTCGCAATAAGGGTAATTTTGATATTACATTTATTGATTCCTTTTTCAGTCTGTTCAATGAATGCTTACCAATGGATCAGTAGTCCCATTCTTACCGTTGGAAATGCAGATCTGTAAACGGTTTACATGAAAAATTATGTTCATTGCTTCATTATTCACTAATTATATGGGCCGAGCAAGAATTAATTTTAGAATGGTATATTACTTAAGGTATATATATAATGTATAATTTCCTAAACCTTGCTTCACATTTAATTGCATTGCTTAACAAAAAATTGTCTGCTATACAGTTGAGTATTATTGTACAATGACCATAATAGGTTCTTTTTATATTTGTCTTTTAGTCACGAATGTTGACTTCAGCATTCACAACAAGCAACATCCATCCTGTTGAAGCACCTCCAGTGCATTCTGACAAGATGACACAGAGTTCCGCACCACACTGTAATGCAACACAGACTCTAAATCAAGGCCTCCAGCAGTTGCCTAGCAACAACATCCATTATGTTTCTCTCAGAGATGTGCCATCTGACTCCTCTGCAGCAGCACTGGGTGAGAAGAGCAAACAGTTTTGTGTGAGATGGAGAAATATTTTATTTGTCGATTACAATACTGTAGAAAAACACATATTCAGTGTCGTTGAAATTTCACTCTGCTTGTTATAGGGTCATTAATAGACATGAGTTTTTTATTACATGCAGAAAAGAGTATAATCATTTTGATTTGCTGCACAAAAGTCACTGTCGAGTAGGAATTTTATTAAAATTAAATCAGGTATAAAAATTATACACATTTTTTCAGTTGGGTTTTTTTCAAATCTCCATTTTAAAAGAATGTATTGATATTGTATTCAATATAGTGTTGTTAGGAGTTAATTTTATGTAAAACTACTAATAAAATTCTAGAACATTCTTTGGCAGCTATGTTGATCCAAAAATTTCAGTGTACATGTTTGGAGCAAAACTATGGGTTCGGTTTGCATTATGGTATTATTTCTACCACTCAAGGCCACTAATTTAAATACTCTATAGTAAATCTTGTATCCTACAACAGTAGAAATATGTATTATCATAATCCCAGACCCAATAATTTGTGAAGTTATAATCTCTGGGCTTTTTATTTTATTTATTTATTTAGAGATACAGCACTGAAACAGGCCCTTCGGCCCACCAAGTCTGTGCCGACCAACAACCACCCATTTATACTAACCCTGCAGTAATCCCATATTCCCTACCACCTACCTATACTAGGGGCAATTTACAATGGCCAATTCACCTATCAACCTGCAAGTCTTTGGCTGTGGGAGGAAACTGGAGCACCCGGCGAAAACCCACGCCGTCACAGGGAGAACTTTCAAACTCCGCACAGGCAGTACCCAGAATCGAACCCGGGTCCCTGGAGTTGTGAGGCTGCAGTGCTAACCACTGCGCCACTGTGCTGCCCATCATTGATCATTAGAATTTCTACTCTTTGTCATCGGCAACATTAATGTTAAATTGATTTGAAGAACTTTTGAAAAACTCTTTGAACTCTTAGAAATTATATCAGTCTGTTGATTCAGAATTATGACACAAATAATATTTTAAAATCAGTGACTCCACAGCATAATATTGAATGTATTCACTTTCCACCACTTTGGCTGTTAGCTTATCCTAGTAAAAATTGATTCACAGATGGGCGTGAGATGAAGAAGTTGCATCCATTCTTTGCCAGGCAGTATGAGGGATCAGTTATGAAGGAGCGAGTGCCTATTTCTGGCAGGAGATAAACTACCCAATAATAGAGTAGTCTTGTATTAGATTCAGTAACTCCCCCAAGTCTACATATCTGTCATTTCCTCTCATGGTGCAAATAGTATGCATTGTTTTTAAATAAAAAAAATCAAAAAAGATTGACAGAAATGTGTAGTTAAAAAGATGCTGGTGTTATAGTAATTATTCATTACCTGTTTATTTCTATGAAAAGCAATAATTGTGAAACTTCCTCTTTAAAGATACACATCTAACTAGTTCCAAATAATTTGGGCCATCAAAGTGCTTGTGACCTTCATATGCAGTATTATCATGATCAAGGATTTATGATTTTGACAAGCAAAACATAAAATTGCAAAATTTGATCCCAAAACACTAGCAAAAATCTCAGAATACCATGTATAAAAGCTAAATTTGACTTAGTCACCATAAATCAGTGGCCCTGACTATTAGGATTAATGAAAATTGAGTATATACCGGTTCCTAATCATCATTATCCAATATTCACTTTGTTGGAAATTGTTTTAATTTCAATTTTAATTATTATGGTTTAATTACTTTACAGAATCATAAGCTCAACATTTGTTTTATAAAATACGTATTGTTAACTCCTGCAGTAGTTATGTACAGTTTCATTATTGTATTCATAAAATTGCTGGGAAAATGGTCTTAACTGTAGCCAGTATATTTTCAGAATGTCACTGTTTGGTTTGCTCAATTGTCTGGATTTTCCATTCAATTTAACGAGTTACTAGGAGACCTTAAAAAAGGGTCAATGCTTGGTATGTGATTTGTTTTTCCTCAATAACAGAGTATTTTTTGTTAATGCAATAGAGGGCACTATGCTTCTGTCTATTCGTCTATAAAATGGAACAGTGGATCATTAGGTGGGATGACACTGTACAACGTAGTTTAGAACACAAACGTGAATTCTGAGATTACCTCCTTATTGTGTCTCCTGAATTTTTTGATTTTCTTGTTTAAGTGAATGTGTTTGGTGTTACGACCAGGTGAGAAAGGTGTCTAGGGGTCTGTTATTGTCTTCACCTGGTCTTATTGTAACAGGTTTAATTTTAAACACACTGTTTTGAACTCCACCTTTGTGAATCCTTGTTCACAGCTTTCCAATTATAAGGCAAAGAAATGAACATAAACAGGCTTTCTTGGTTTAAAAGAGAAAAGTGAAATTTATTAAACCTTAAACTTAAACTCTAATACGATTTACACCTGTGGATATACGATACACACATGCAAATAGGGACAGAAAAGTGCAGAAGAAAAATAAAATGGAGAGGTTTGAGGCAGTCTCTAAAGCCTTGTTACTGTTTCTGTGTTTCCAGCTCGCCATAGAGGCATTGATTGGAGATAGCTCTTACTTTTCCTTGGGGCCTAGTATTCTTCTTAAACTTTGTTCACTGTAGGAGACTTTTCTCTCTTGGGGTTCATGTGTCTTCAGTGATTTACAAAGCTAGTGAGATGAGAGCAGACAGGAGAGAGGTGTTCTCAGTCCAGGAGAAAAACAACCTTCTGATCTCTTTCCCTGTTGGAAGTTCAAATTCAAAAAAACTCCAACAATCAGTCATGTGACTTAATCTGGTCTGACCATTACTTCTGTTTTATTGGGGAAGCAACGACTGGGTCCCCTTGTTCCAACACTCTGTTACTATGCAAATGTCTTTCCGGTCAGGGGCTTGCAATTTTAAGTTTTAATGTTCATCTGGTGAAATCAGGTGTGCCTCAGTCTTGGCAGGTGGGGGGTTTGCCTGACATTGTTGCATCAATATTTTGGTCTTGTTGTATAGGAACTGTCATTAGAAGATTTTCTCTTTTTTAGTATCACTTACCTGATGCTTAAAATTCCATGTCTACAGGATTGTGAGATGACGCTCTGTAAAGAGTAAGAATCTCTCAACATACTACTAAATTCACAATATAGTTTGTTTATAATTTTGAAGATTAAGTCTTTCTGCAATTTATATAAGGCATTTATTTTTACTCAATAACAGCAGCAAGGCTAGTAAAAAGGGAGAGAACATATTTCAACTGTTTGCTCTTTATAGCAAAATTATAAGTGCATTCCTAATACTATAAATTCCTATAAATCCTGTAAATTCCAGCAGTTTGAAGATTTCCCCTTGACATTTTTTTGGACCCTTGAATTTTTAAACTTACATTTTGTATTGATAGAAATGTCATACAAGGGGTAAACAGCATGAAAGGGTTTAATACCAAGGACATACATCTTTGGAACGAAAAGGCATAAGTTCTGAACAGACATTTGTCTGGAATGGATTTCATATGGAGCGAGCTTTTATCTGGTCCATTTAGTTATTTGGTTAATCAACCCCGGCCAATATTTGCAATCACAAGCTGCTTTGTTGTAGTCAAAAATTGGGTTTTCGATTAAATGCAAGGATGAGAGATGTGGCCATTTACTGCTTTTCTTCAGGATAGCTGGCAGGTGTGGTTCCAAGTTACCTGCTGACAAATCAAAAGGAAAGGTTCTAGCCTGTGTAGTGGCTTCAAGAAGGGGCAAGGGCATTGATTGGCTGGATTCCTCATTGAGGAGCATTTCAGTCAGCGATTTCTTAATGGAGAATTATACAGGACAGTCAAAATTTCAGTTTGTGTACAGATCTACAGCTGTTTGATGTAAACAAGGGGAGCTAGGCTAGTCTCTGGTTACATCAAGTAAAACTCTGTTTAAAGTATGTTTAGAGAGAAAACAAGTGATGTCTTTATTGTTTTATGTATAGAGGCAAGCAGTGAAACTTATGTTTTACTGGCCAAACTGTTTATTGTTTCTGCATCTATTTTGTGTAAATAAAACAATTTATTGGCTGAAAAGCCTGAGTATTCAGTTTGGTGACAGTGAATATCCAGTCACTTTCATAGAAGAGAGAATCATGTAGTGGAACGTAATGCTTTCCAAAAGCTAGTTTGCAGGCCTGGGTCATAGAATCGTACAGCCTGAAAGGAAGCATTTCCTATGAACTCTGACCTCATTTTTAAAGGCTATCTAATTAGTCCACTCCACTGTTATTTTCCCATAATCCTGCATCCAATTCCCTTTTCATAATTACTATTTGAATCAGCTGCTGCCATTTCAGGCAGTGCATTTGAGGTCGTAACAATTTGCAGCATTTATTTTTAAAAATCCTCATCTCCCCTTTGGTTCTTTTGCCAGTTATCATAAATCTATATCCACTGGTTACTGACCCACCTACCAGTTGAACCCTTCTATTAAATTGTTACCTTTACCACCTTTCAAAAATTGTATTGACATTAAATGCAGGTAGAATTTTGTGTAAAATCTTCCTTTACATCTAATTGCTGTATTGGTAAAGGAAGAGATAGCACCCAAATTAATAGGAACTTGAATATGAGGCTATGTGTGCATGTTGTCCTCAATATATCTTTACTCTTGTTCAAACATTAATAAGTTCAACTTGGAGATTAGAGAAAGTAGTGGTCTCTCTTTAAATGATTTACTGTTCCCTTTAAGAGGAGCATGATTTTCAATATTGGGTACTGCTCTAGGAAGAAAATGGTGTGTTTATAAATGGGATAACCCAGATCCTATATGGTACGTTGTTCATATTGTAGTCTTGAGCATGCACAGGTTTTGAAAACTGATGGTAATTGTCCCTGTATGCATGTATGAGGAAAAGTGGCTGCAATGTAAGTCTTAGTATAATTTTCCTTTTCGTGTCTCCATTTTTTTTCTATTTCTTCCCTCTTTAAATATCCCCCTTTTTCTGAAGGTGCTGACTCATGCCGAAATGCAGATCTGTTGATACTCCCTCTGACACCTCTCACAAGTAGGATACTTACTGTTTGAGCATTAATACGAAGTCTGGTCATAATATTTGACCACTGAGACAGTACAACCTGCTTCTGTCCTCACTGGACATTCACAGATGCTTACTTTCCAGCTAATGTAAAAGGATAGTGATCAGGCACAGATATTTTTCCCTTGTCCCTGCGGCACTGAAGCTACTAGTAGCAAATGCAACTTTGGCTGGGATCTTCTGTACTGTATGTTTCCAGTTAAAAGCTTTTATTAATTGCATCATCTTAAATGTATTTTTAACCTTCATAAGAAATAAATTGTACCATAAGAAAGTGGAGCTTCCAATGCCCAACATAGTTATCAATTTTGAACAAGATACCTTCACAACAGAGTTAAGTCAAAAATTAATAAATTGTCCTCAAGTACTGACTTTAATTTCAGCTTGTCGGAGTCAACCTGGTACTGGTGGGATTGGCATGGGAAGTTCTCTGCAGACCCCTGCTCCTCGCAGGTTTGCCCCAGTGCCAATGTCTAAGGATATTCAAGTTCAGAAAAAGATGAAGTCTGCCATTCAGAAGGCCAAAGCGAATGCAGTGATTGCTGTAGATGGACAAGGTATGGCAATTTTTTTTTAGCAATAGTAACCAATGAGTGAATTTTAAAAGTACATTTCATTTGATGCCACCAAAATTTTGATAGAAAACGTAATCCCAGAAATAATGCTGCTTGATACCAGTTGATGCGTAGAGGGATTATATTCTTTGGCCAGCATTAGTTGACATTGCCAAAGGAGCAGAATTACAGTGCTCAGGACTGAATTGCTCAATCTTGCATTGTGAAATAATTGTTAATATTTTTGTGAGTCATGGGAAATATCACTTCAGCTGTATTATTACACAACGTCAGAATTCCATTTCTAATGTTGAAACTCTGACTGATTAATCTGGAACAAACTCAGTTCTTCATCAGGATTATAGTAAAGAGTGCTAAACTGAAACCATGGCCAGAATTTTTCCCTCGGCGGACAGGAGCTGTCCACTGACTGAGAAGTCGGTGGCGAACCTGCCTCTGCCTGGCCTGGGGATCTGATGTGCATTTTGCGATACGCGGGCCTTTAATTGGTCTGAGACGGGACTTCCACTTCATTGAGGCAGAAAGTCCCGCCTACTGGAGCTGCCGGCCAATCAGGGGGTCAGCAGCTGTTAGTTGGAGCAGTGGCCACTGCTGGGACTGCAACCCAGCTTCAAGAAGGAAGATGTTGGGGACCCCAGGAACAAAGGTAAGTTTTTGCCGCCTCGCCGGGGTGATCGGTCAGGCCCCGGCAAGGCAAGGGCGGTCAATTGGGGGGGACGGGGGAAGGCATGTTGGGGTGGTTGGAGCAGCCCTCATTGGGCACAGGGTGCCTGATCATGAGGCCCTCCCCCCCGGCAAGCTGTCAGAAAGCCGCTTGTTTTTATCAGGCAGCTTCTCTCGGGCCTGGAACGACCACGGGTAAAATCCCCGTGGCGACTGCTGGAGGCCCTTAAGTGGCCATTAACTGGGGGTGGGGGTAAAATTCCAGCCCATAAGGTAAGATAAGATTTTGGAACATCTTCAGGAAACTTGGATAGCAGTAAGGAGGAGGGGAAGAACTTTAACAATTAGTGTTGAGTTATCCACAAGCAAACGATCTGTGCATATTCTTCAAAAATTTAGGAGCATATTTATTTTTATTTCATGTATGTGCTTTGCCCAGTTTGTATATTTGCTGATTTGTGTTTTACTGGTGGGGAGGGAAGTTTAACGAAGATTAATTTTTTTTCCATCAGTGAGTACTTTTGGATTGAATCATACGGCACAGAAGGAGGTTATTCAGCCCCTTGTGTTAGAAACTTCCAAGCCTGCTTGTGAAGAATACACAGACAAGGATGCTTTTGTGGAGACTGTTTATTGCTTGCCACTCTGCTCCTAACAATCTCCAGCTAGTGCTGGCTGGCTGGCTGTTTATATGTGCACATCGGAGTACAATTAACTAATCAAGACCCCCCCCCACCTGTTCACTCTTTCACCTTCAACTACTAGGTATTTAACATCCATCAACGGAACTTAGGCACTAACAGATTCCCCTCTTTAAATTACATACATTTTATATAGAAAGGAGACAAAATGATTAGTCTTTATCTTACATTATTATACCATCAACCTTCATCAGCAGCCATTAACATTCTGTATATTCCCCCCTTTTTTTCCAAGCAGAAAACAAACTTGTTTAAAGAATGATAAAATGATCTTAACAAAAATATCCATAGTATATCAACTCATATAATAACGCAAGACAGCCCTGAGGTCATCCAGCAATTTCCTTGAACAAGCGCTTTTCGTAAAACAATCAGACAACTGATGACTCGTGTCAACCCATTTTATTTTTGAAATTTCATTCCAACATTTTTTTGTACTCGCGTGATCAATCCTCTATCTCATTTCCATGACACTTGTTGTGAATGGACATTGTCCCAGAGAGAATGGTTATCTATATAGCATTCTATAGGAAAACTTTTCTCTGCCCCTTATATAAGAGTTCCTTTAAAAATACTCGATAAATACATACCCATATCTATCGCTTCTACCAGTGCAAGTGTCTCAGCAGCTAAAGTGCTTTTAACTATCCTCTTAATTTTCTTTGATTTCTAGGCTAATGGACAACATTTATCATTTCTTCCCACCAAAAATATAATGAGCTCAAAAAACCATCGGGAAGATTAGCATGTGAGACATCACTAAAAATGACATTTCATTTCTTCTGGGTTACCCAAGGCTGGAAACTTGTGGACACATTTGTCTAAACTCAATTTCCTCAATGTCTGATCTGCTTTCAGCACTTTCCCAATAGTCGCATGTTTCAGCATGGTGCTCAATTCTAATAAATCAAAGCAAGCATCCAGTCTAATTTGCGTGCACAACCAGTTTAGTTGCTTTATTAAGCTTCTTAACTGTCTGCTTCTTCCTTTTGCGAGGATCTGGCCCGACTTATTGGGATCCTATTAATATTCTTTCGGCAAGACTGTTGATTTAGGTTACTCCCAACTTTGTCTGTCTAATGTCCAACCTTACATATTTAAAAGCTCCGGAAGCCCGACTTACAATTTTAAATTCCTTTATAATTTTATCTACCACAAATTTCTCAAATGCCGCAGATCCTCCCCACAGAAGATCGTCTACGTGCATCAAGAAAATGCCTGCTAGTTGTTCTTCATGGTACCAGTAAAACATTGCTGGATCTGCTTTTAGCTGAATACAACCAGCTTTTAGTAAGACGGACCTACTGAAAAATACCACATCCTGTATGCATCGTTTAGCCCATAAAACACACTTGTTTAGCTTCCATAATTTCCCCTCGATATCTCCGGCTTCTTTTGGTGGCTTTAAAAATACTTTTCAGTGAAATTTCTCCCCTTGCAAAAAAATGCTGCTTTGATTTCAATAGACTTACATTCCCATGAGTGGGTTGCTAAAAGGGCTAAGAAAATCTTCACTCACTTTTCCTGTTATTGGGGGAGTCTACTCTAACTTCTTGGTTGCCTAGTCGTTCCTCAAATCCCCGAGCTACAAGTCTGGCCTTAGTTTTATGGGTATCATCAGGAAGTACTTTCTCTGTACATATCCATCTATGGGACAATGCTAGTTGTTCTTTATCGGGCACCTCTGTATGTGTCAAGCTCTTTGTTTTGCATCCTTTACCATTTAACCTGTTAGTAGCCACGAGAGCTACTCTATCGTAAGGGCTCCTACTTGCGCTCCTCGCCTGCTCTTGTTAAACCACGTCCCTTACTAGATTTCCTATCCCTTTCTGGACTGCTACTACTCTACTTGTCCCTCCTTCGACCAGACTTCCTCTCAAGTTCATGGCCTTTTCCTTGGACTATGATAATCATCAGGCCCACTGTCCGAATTTATATTATGTTTTCTGGCCTTCCACAATTTTACTTCGGCCAATCCATAGTCTGACCTTGTCTTGCACAGCCAATGATTGTATTTCCTTGTGGCCTTCCCTGCACTTCCTATAATGGTGGCTTCCGTCCATTCACTGTCCCTTTCTGGCATATACGTCACTCTAGTCCCAACTTTCGGTAGTTGGCCTTTGGGCTAAATGGCCTTATCTCTATCTTCACTATCACTTCGTCCACTCTTGGTTCGCTCGTTATTTGCCACAACCTGTTGCTTGCAAAGGTCCCTGCATGTAGGGCATTCAAATGTTCTGCAAAAATGGAACTAATTGTAGTCCCTTCTAAAGCTGGGGAATGGTCCCACATTGCTGAAAGTATTTTCAGGTTCCTGCCATAAACTAGTTGATGGGAGCTCTCGCCCCCCAACCATTTGAAGTGTGTTATTTTTGCATGTACTGCCTATGCCAGAGCAGTTGTCAATTTACAATTTGGTCAGCCAGCTAGAATTTTTCAGAGCATTCCGTCAATCACGGTGTAATTTCTCCCAATCCCATTACTAAAAAGGACTTTTTGCTGCCGAGTGCATTGCTACAATATTCATATTTTCACATACTCCTGAACTCATCATTGGCAAATAAATTCTCTTCCATTGTCGGTTAGAAATCTTGCCGGTGCTCCCAGTCCCATTCCTCTCCATCTTTCTATTATCTTGCCCACTATTACTTTTTTGTCTTTACTATCAATATCTTTGACCAACTGAATCTAGTCGCTTTTTCTATAAAGTGTAGAAGAAAAATATTTTTGTCTTTATCCCATACCATCAAGTCCATCGCTACGGTTTCATTAAAGTCATTCGCTAAGGAGAGACTCACAACGGTGTCCTCCAGTACTTCCAGATATCACATTTTTCACTGACATCCTCAATAAATTTAGTGTAGTCATCATCTATTACTCCTGCATCTTTTAATAGAATCTTCAACCTATGCTAAGATGGATGTGCAAACTGCCAATGTAGTTTTGAAATCATCTGCCTTTTCTCCTTTAAATCCTTACCACCCCCCTGCCCCAGATGCCATTAATACCTCTAACATTCTGCTTAGAGATGTTAGGTCTAGTGAAAGGAATACAATAATGTCCCGACTGTATAAATTGCAAATCTACAGATCTCCCAAAGACAATCGCCTTATCATGTCCTGTGGTACTGCTCCCTCATCCCAGCACAGGCAAAGCAGATCATGGAGTGCTGAGAGTATAGCAGGCTTGGCACTCTTGATTATTTCAGGGGTAATGCTGTCCTTTCCAGGGGCTTTTCCACTGGCTAGTGTATCGATGGTATTACTGAGTTCCGATTTTGTTGGCTGTTCGTCCAGCTCATCCATGACTGGCAGAGACTGGGCTGCATTGAGGGCGGTATCAGTGACATCATTTTCCCTGGAGTACAGTTCTCGGTAGTGCTCCACCCAGCGGTCCATTTGCTTGCATTGGTCAGTGTTCGTTTCACCTGATTTAGACTTTTGGGGGTGGGGGGGGGGCGATCTCCTTGATGGTTGGCCCAAAAGCTCTCTGAATGCCATCATACATTCCTCTGATGTTTCCGGTGTCGGAGGCCAGCTGAATACGACTGCATAGGTGTTGCCAGTAGTCATTTGCACAGCACCTGGCTGTTCTTTGCACGGTGCTTCTGACGGCTTTAAGTGCTAAGGATGTTAACACGCTGGGGGCTTTCTTGTAGTCCAGCAGTGCAGTGCGCTTAGCGGCTATGACTGGTTCCATCTCTTCAGAGTGAGATTGAAACCAGTCTGTGTTCTACTTCTCACGTTTTCCAAAGGTGGTCATTGCTGAGTCAGATTGTGTCTCTGATATGGGCCCACTTGGTCTCTGCATCCCCTGCAGGAGTGTTTTGAAGGGCTTTTTCAAGTGAATTAAGAAACTTTTGTGACAGCTGTGGGTAATAAATTCTGTTAGTGTTGATGTGCGGGCAGCCCTTCTGCTAGGAGTGACGTAGCTTCTTTGGTTTAAGTCTAACTTTGCTGCCCACCAGGGAGTGGTCGGTGTCGCAGTCTGCACTGTGGAAGCTGCGTGTGATTTAAACAAAAACAAGAAATGCTGGAATCACTCAGCAGGTCTGGCAGCATCTGTGGAAAGAGAAGCAGAGTTAACGTTTCGGGTCAGTGACCCTTCTTCGGAACTGTGATTTAAACACGGTTTGTAGAGGCTCGCCTTATGATGAGGTCCAGCTGGTGCCAACGACATGATCTTGGGTGTCTCAATGAACCCTGATGACAGGGTTTAGTTTGAAAGAATGAGTTGGTGATGCAGAGGTTGTGATAGGTACACAACTCCAGCAGTCTCTGCCCATTCTCATTCATCCTTCCAATGCCATAGCGCCCGAGGTAGGAGGGCCATTTTTCTAAATTTATCAAATTCCTGTTATGCCTCAGAAATTCAATAAATCATCTTTCATATAAAATTTTATCCATAAATTTTAAGAGTTTGTCCAAACCTTCCACTTTGTCCAGATGAGCCTCTTTGTCCCGGATTTTGCTTCTGGCAGGAAGCGAAAGTGCAAGGGCTATTCCTTGCTTTCTCTTTGGCAAAGACATAACCTGTGTCCATAGATCAACCTCATTCATCCGTTGATCGTAAGGTTCAGCTTCACAAAATAGCAGTGGAAAATCATATCCTGACACCTTAAACCTGGTTTCAGTTATCTTTCTTCAAAAAAATAATGATTAACTCCAAGTCTAATCTCCTGTCTCCAGTCTTCACTGTTAGGCAGCCATCCTCTGCTACCAATGTTAGAGAAACTTCCAAGTCTGCATGTGAAGAATATGCTGAGACTGCTTATTGCTCACCACAGAACTATTACTCCATTCCTAATAATCTCCAGCCAGCACTGGAGCATTAATATATATATGAGTACAATTAATGAATCAACACCCAACACCTGTTCACCCTATTACCTTCAACTACTAGGTATTTAACATTCATCAACAGAACCTATTAGACACTAATACCTTGTACCTGTTTTGGCTCTTCAAAAGTGATCTCCAGTTAGTCCCACTCATGTGCGCTTTAGCACTGTAAATTTTTCCTTCTGAAGTATATCTCTAGTTCCCTTTTGAAAATGACTTGAGTCTGCTTCCACAACCATTTCAGGCACTATCTTCCAGATCATAACAAGGTGCTATTTTTTAAATCTCCCATCTGGTTCTTTTGCTAATTATCTTAGGGGCTTGTAAAGGTTTGTGCTGGTGTAATCTCTTTGAATAATGTGTTCCAGTACAATTAAAGATCTTTGTTTCAGATACTGTTTGCAAACCATCTGAGTTTTGCTGTATCAGAATATATACAATTCGCAGACCTTAGCATTGCTTGTAGTGAGTTGGGGCACACTCGGTTTTCCAGCCATGGGGATATTTTGCATGTACCAAGCAGTGTATTATCAGTGCTCCTGATTTAAGATGATTGAGTAAGTCAGTTACCATGTTTATGAAATGGTTTTCTGGAATTTTTACTGGTGGTCTGGAATTTGAATTCCAAGACTCCATTTTTCTGTGAAAACCATGAAAGAGTGGCTTTGATTATTGAATATTCCTTTACATTTGGATTTTCATTCCTAACTTTTACTTATTTTAAAACCAAGGATACAAAGGAAGATAGCAGCACATGTGCAACAGATTTGAGGTAAGTATGCGGAGTTTACAAATAACGGAAAGTGGAGGGTTATGATTTAGAAACAGTTTTGAGGAGATGATGGTGTTTGATAGAACCTAAGGGGTGAAATGCAATGTTTGCTTTGCTGGGAGCTTCCTTGTGTGTGCCATCCATGGGCAGGAAATACTTGGTTCCAAGATGTGAGCACATAGGGATGGTGCTGGACTGTGGAGCAATGGACAGGGTACTTGCATGTGTAATCATTGATGGATCCTTGTAATCTTGTAACAGTGGGGGGTCTAAGGGACCTGGCAACTTTGGGGAAGCACTGGGCAGGGAGAACCTGGGGTAGTAGATGGAATCCAACTCCCTGCCAAAATAGCTGTTGTTGGCCACCGGCTCCTACCTTGAAAAAGGCTGTACCATCGAATTACCAGCTGGGAAGTGGCTTTAGGTTTTTTGACTGGGAGTACGATAGCGATTTGGATGAGTGAGAACCTTAATTTTCACACGCCTCAGGAGGTGGTGCTGTTGTGCTGAGAGAAGGAATATGAGCTGAGGGGCCCAGAGAGAGGAATGAGACATGGGAGAAATTAGCTAATCAGAGTTAAGTATAAGAAATAGGATTTAAAATAGGACGCTTAAGCATGTTATAGGAAGTAAGTATTAAACTGTCAGGAAGTATGGACAAAAGCATATCTGATCTCCCGTGATGATGCTCACTAAAAGTTTGCACAGCTTTAACCTAGTATCATACAATATTTTATCGGGGCTACTGAATTATGGTGATTTGAATAAGTCAAATTGTGTTTTTTTTGCACAGTGCTATGATATGTTAGTGGGATTTTTGATTTGTATTTCATGGTATGTGCATTTTTGCATTAAAATGTAAACCAGTTGTCCATTGTTACCATTGTGTAATCATTTAAGTATATAGATAATTTTTTCTCGACCTTTTTTTAAAACCCAGGCTTCAGAGGAAGACTGCAGTAAAGATTGGTAGGAGTGTAGGGGGTAGGGTGGGTGAGGCATGTGACTTAATAGTTTTGGGAGGGGGCATGTTGGGATTTGAGCATATTGTAGAGAAAATGTTTGGATTGTTGGAAGGGGATTCAGAGGTGTGTGCGCCACTATCGCAGTGGTGGAATGTAAGTTACAGGTTGTGACAGTGCTGGGAAAATAGTGCTGAACTGAGATGTAGAAATCTAAGAGTAATAGGAGTGGGGTTACAAAGAATTACATGGTATGTACAGCACAGAAACAGGGATTTTGGCCCAACTGGTCCACGTCTGTGTTTATGCTGCACTCGAGCCTCCTCTCACCTGTCTTCATCTAACCCTATCAGTATAACTTTCTATTCCTTTCTCCCTCGTGTTTATCGAGCTATGGTATTCACTTCAACTACTCCTTGTCGTAGCGAGTTCCACATTCTAACCATTCTCTGAGTAGTTTCTCCTGAATTCCCTATTGGATTTATTAGTGACCATTTTATATTCATTGCCCCTAGTTTTGGGTCTTCTCCACAATCAAAATCGTAGAATGGTTACAGTATAAAAGGAGGCCATTTGGCCCGTTGTGTCTGTTCCAGGTTTCTGAAAGAACAGCTCACAGTCCCAATCACCCGCCTTTTATCCTTAACCCTGCAATTTTTTTCTTTTCAAGTGGAAACTTTTTCTCTACGTCTACCCTATCAAACCCTTTTACAATCTTAAAAGCCACTACCCTTCAGCCTTCTTTTCTTCTAAGGAAGAGAGCCCCTGTTCAATCTTTCCTTATTTCTGACATCATCCTTGTAAATCTCTTTTCGTACCTTCTCCACAGGCTCTCGATTCTTTTTGTAATATGGAGACCTGAGCTGTTCACAGTACTCAAAGTGCGGTCTATTAAAGATGCTATTTAATTCCATCCCTCTAGAAATGAACCCCAGTGCTTTGTTTGCTTTTTTATGGTTTTATTTAACTTGCATCACTACTTTTAATAATTTGTGTATTTGTACCCCTGGTTAGTTTTGCCCCTCTACCTCATTTAGATTTTTACTTTCCAAGGAGTATGTGGCCTCCTTATGGTTTCTACCAATATGCACCACCTCATTTAACTATATTGAAATTCATTTGGATTTACTTCTGCAAGTTTATTCATGTCTTGTGTTTTGTCACATTCTTCTTCAGTGTTCGCTATGTTCCCTCCCACTACCTCCACCACCCCAATTTGTGTCATCTGCAAATTTTGAAATTGTACTTCTGATTTCCAAGTCCAAATTCAAATTTGTAATTGATGATCAGTGGTCCCAGCGCTGATCCTTGTGGAATACAACTTTGTGGTGGGGATGAGAGGGTCTGGAAGTACTACAAAATAAGTTATGGGATCTGGAAGAACTATGAGGATTATGTGCATTTCAGTAATCCTGCTGATTCTCCACTTCAGCCCACTGAGAAAATCCTCCTCCCTGTGAAAGTCCCACTTCCACTCCTGACTGGGAACCAGCTTAACATTGTTTAAGTGCATTATATTTTGAAAAGGGCAGCAGGTTCTTAAAGTTGGTTAAATTAAAAGTTGTCTCCAAGTTATAGTCAGGAATTCTGTATTTGTTAGCACAGGGCAGTGGGTTTTCGATGGGCTCATGGAGCAGCAGTGATGAGTAGGACCCAGTGAGTGAGGTAAAGAGTTTGGGATAAAGGCAACATGGAGAAGTGAAAAACCAAACTTGAGCCAGTGGAACACTGGTCCCCTTCTCTAGAAAATACTGGTGGGAGATATGAATACAAGATAAGTGTAACAGATGATAGCTTAAGGGTGACACAGACCTGACAAAAATAGGATGCTAGGAAAGCATTACAGGAAGTGTGACACTTTTGTGCAGATATTAAAAAGACACAAAAACAATTCAGTGGAGCAATTTCATCAAGTTATAGTAAAATATATATTTTATACTTTTAATTTTGTTTCAAACCTTATCTTAACATTAGAAATTTTAGTTGCTGAAGGAGGGTGAGATAGGGAAGTATCCACCAGAATGAAGAAGCAGTTCATCAACAAACTGACAGGCATATGTTTACAGGGGGAAGTGCCATTTTAAAAAGAGCTTTTAGAGGCTGTTTCAAAGTAAATATTTGACATCAAAGCTTTACCAAAATCAAGACCACAGGAGAATGTTTTTGGGCAAAAGCATGCATTTGGAAGATCTGGAATATAAATAAACCACCAAAGGGATTGTGTAAGGATAGTTAGAGGTTTAAGAACAGAAGTATGGTGCCAAGTAGTACTGATGTCAGCATGCAAGTAGTTTTGGCAATACTAAAAGAGTCTTTAGTTCAGCAGTATTTGGAAGGGAGCCCAGGGTTTGCTGGCCTGGGAAGAAGGGTCCTGGGTTCCAGTGATATTGGAGAGGAGGTTCTGAGAACACACGCATGTTCTGGAATCACTAAAGAGGTATTGGGAATATATAAAGGTTTGTGAGTGCTCAATGGGTGTCCTGTAATCTGGGTGTGGGGGTCCTGGAGTCGGTAAAACTGAGAAGAGTGTTTCAGAGACTTGTGGGGCAAAAATCTGGATTAATAGGGGGAGATGGGACAAGCAGCCTTGTGAGGGAGGGAGCCAAGGACATTAAACTGTTAATGGATCCTTTCAAGTGACCAGGCCACAACCCAGCACCACGTTCCTGCCCATGAACCTGCAACCCAAATCCATCCGCAGTCTTTTATGCAGTTTTAGATTTCATGCCCCACTACCACTTTCCCTATTGTCAGCTGGCTCCTGTCATTATACTCCTACCTTAAAACATTTAAGGCTTTGTGTACTTTCTCTTTCCCCCACCCCACCTCCCTTGGGGCCATGACTTCAATCATTCCATCCTTACGCTGTAAAATTCCTACCTGGAACCCCGTGTCCATCCTTATAATCCACTTCTGCAATCCAGCTTTTGGTCTCCTCTCTTAATATTTCCTTCTTTGGCTCAGTATTTTTCCTTAAGCCTCAGTAAAGCACATTGTGATATTTTTCTATGCTAATGTGCTATATAAATACAAGTTGTTGTTGTCATTGTTTAAATGTGGTTTTCCCCCTTGTAAATATTTTATAAAAAAAGAAAAATTGTAAATATTAACATGAAAAGTATTACAGGAAGTAACATTTGTGGTCATGAAGTATATGCTATATGCAATTTTTAAAATATGTGTGTGTATATATATTACATGAAAGATTATGATGGAGTACGTCATGTGAGTTTAAATTTGTCTATTAAATCAGATTTGTGATTCAGTGAGTCGCATGCCCAAAATGGATAAGATTTAGATAAGTAGATTCATATTTCCAGTGTTGTTACCACATGTTCATTGACTGACTCTTCTCCATGGACAAATGCGTAGTGGTATCAAGCAGTTCTCCAATTTTGCCAAGTTTCTGAATTCCTCAAAGTACAAGGAGTTGTAGATTGCATCTACATAGCCATACATATTACCATTATCAGTTACTTTGCTTCCAATGTACATAACTTGAACGTATCCAAAACTCAGCAGCCCATATCCTAACTCACCAAATTCCATTCACCCATCACCCCTGTGCTCGTTGACCTACATTGGTTCCTAGTCAGACAATGTCTCAATTTAAAAATTGCAATGAGTTCCGAAGAAGGGTCACTGACCTGAAACGTTAACTCTACTTCTCTTTCCACAGATGCTGCCAGACCTGCTGAGTGAATCCAGCATTTCTTGTTTTTGTGTTAAAAATTCTTGTCCTTGTTTTCAAATCCCTCCATGGCTTTGCCTTCCATATCTCTGCAACCTCATCCAGCCCAACAATCCTCTGAGATCTCTGGGCACCTACAATTCTGGCCTCTTGCGTACCCCTGATTTCAATTGCTTCACCATTGGTGGCTGTACCTTCAGCTGCTCAGGCCCTGAGCTCTGGAATTTCCTCCTTAAACCTCTCCTTTTTGGTAATCTACCCGGATATCTGCTTTTCTCCTTGTGGAGACAAAGCCCCATCTTCACGCTGGAGACACCCTCCATTGTGTTGTGTGGCATACCGTGCTAAATGGGATAAATTCAGAACAGATCCAGGAGCTCAAAACTGGGCATCTATGAGACACTGTGAGCCACCAGCAGCAGCAGAATTGGATTCCACTGCAATCTGTAACTTCATGGCCTGGCATATCCCTCACTTTACCCTTGCCATCAAGCCAAGGGACCAACCCTGGATTAATGAGGTGTGTAGAAGAGCATGCCAGGAGCAGCACCAGGCATACCTAAAAATGAGGTGCCAACCTAGTGAAGCTACAACACAGGGCTACATGCATGCTAAATAGCAGAAGCAGCATGCTATAGATAGAGGTAAACAATCCTTCAACGAATGAATCAAATCGAAGCTCTGCAGTCCTGCCACATCCAGTCGTGAATGGTTGTGGACAATTTAAACAACTAACAGGACGAGAAGGCTCCGTGAGCATCCCCATTCTCAATGATGGTGGAGCCCAGCACGTCAGGGCAAAAGACAAAGCTAAAGCGTTTGCAACCATCTTCAGCCAGAAGTGCCAAGTGGATGATTCATTTCTGCCTCCTCCTGAGGTTCCCATCATCACAGATGCCAGTATTCAGCCAATTCGATTCACTCCATGTGATATCAAGAAATGGCTGAGCGCACTGAATACAGCAAAGACTATGGGCTCTGACAACATCCCGGATGCGGTATTGAAGACGAGCTCCAGAACAAGCTGCGCCTGTAGCCAAGCTGTTCTGGTACAGCTACAATACTGGCATCTACCCGACAATGTAGAAAATTGCCCAGGTATGACCTATCCACAAAAAGCAGGACAAATCCAATTTTGCCAATTACTGCCTCATCAACAAAGTGATGAAAGATGTCATCTACAGTGTGATCAAGTGTCACTTACCAGTAATCTGCTCACTGATGCTCAATTTGGGTTTTGCTAGGACCACTTGACTCCAGATCTCATTGTAGCCTTGATCCAAACATAGACAAAAGATCTGAATTTCAGAGGTGAGGCAAGAGTGACTGCCCTTGACGTTAAGGCAGCATTTGACTAAGCGTGACATCAAGGGGCTCTAGTAAAATTGAAGTCAATGGAAATCGGTGGTGGTTTTCCAGGGTGGGGGACATCTCTCCACTGTCTGGAGTCATACCTAGCACAAAGGAAGATAGCTGTGGTTGTCCGAAGCCAATCATCCCAGTCCTAGTACATTGCTTCATGAGTTCTTCAGGATACTAGCCAACCATCTTCAGCTGCTTCATCCATCACCTTCCCTCCATCATGAGGTCAAAAGTGGGGATGTTCTCTGCACAGTGTTCAGTTCCATTTGTAACTCCTCAGATACTGAAGCAGTCCCTGCCAGCATGCAGCAAGACCTGGACAGCATTCAGGCTTGGGCTGATAAGTGGCAAATAACATTCACACTACAGAATTGCCAGGCAATGGTCATTTCCAACAAGAGAGAATTAAATTTAAAGGCTTCACTTTTTCCAGTGCGAAGTAAGGGAAATGTTGCAGTCAGATGCAAAGGTGATTTCATCTGGCTATGAGGTAGGGCAAAATTTCTTTGTTGATTTTAATGGCAAGAATACCCAAATGCCCCTTTAGGACGGAACCATCTTATGTTTTAGCATTTTAGACAGATTGCTCCATCGAAGCAGTGATTTGCTGGGTTGCTAGCATTGTTTTTCATTTGTAATCAAACAGTAAAGATCTACTGATAAAGTACTTCCTTAGTAAACCTGGCATTTTGATTGAGATCCATTAAGATATTGAAATCTTCATGTAAAGTGGAGAGCAGTAAATTATGTAGTTTTCACAAGTTCCACTGACCAGTTATCCTTCCAAATTGTGTCGTGCCACATATAACACTACATAAATAATCGTGGTGTTAAGTTAGCAAGGGGAGGGGTAGATTTTTATTCTTACTGCCTGAGTGGATGAAAGGAAAGTTTGGTGTAGAGGATTGCATGCCAGTAACAGAACCCTCTGGATTTTTCTTTCATTGAAGTTAATGTAACGGAAATAAAACCAGTTCCGTAAAGGGCTTGTGATTTTCGTTGCTAGATCTTCCTGCCAGATTAATTCTTTCTGTATTCTGCACATATGCTGCTTAATGCCCAACTGGTAAAGACAAAAATCTGCCCATTTTGTTGACTGTTTTCTGTCTTATTCAAAGCACTAAAATCTCAATCATGGTTTGCAATATAATTTTAGTTAAGTTTTTTTAGTTCTAATCTTCTAAAACAGTGCAAAAATATTTATCGTCTGAAGTTGTGGAACTGATTTATTATATAACTAATGATAGTTCACTGACTTTTCAATATAGAAGTAGATGACGATTCTCAGTACCTGCAATAACTTTGAGTCAGTTGCTTCAGAGTTTGATGGTTGCGGTTTCAAGTTCCACTCCAGAGACTTGAGGACATAATGTAGGGTGATGGTTCAGTGCAGTAGTGAGGGAGTACTGCATTGTTAGAGGTGCTGTCTTTCAGTTGAGACGTTAAACCAAAGTCTGCCTTGTCAGGGGAGCTCTCCCAGTGTCCTGATCGATGTTAATCTCTCAGCCAACGGGTTAAAAAAAAAAGGCGCTCTGATCATTATCATATTGCTGTTTGTGGGAGCTTGCTGTGTGAAAATTGGCTGCTGCATTTCCTATGTTACTTAAGAAATAGGAGCAGAAGGCCTTTTGAGCCTGGTCCACCATTCAATAAGAGCATGGCTGATCTTCCACCTCAACTCCACTTTCCCACATTTGTAAAGCACTTTGGATGTCCTGAGGTCATGATAAACGCTATATAAATAGAATTCTTTTTTTTCTTTCTCATTGTTTTCCAGAAAAAACAGCGATTTGAAGCTGACAAGTCTATAGACAATATAATCTAACTATACTTACAGGATAAGGGAATTAATTAATTATATATATATCTATATATATGTATAAATAATTATTTCCCTTATCCTGTAAGTACGTGCATAGTTAGATTTTTTATATATATATATATATATATATATAATGAAATCTTATAAATATATCCTTTTTGTTGATTTTTAAGCATTACTTACTGCTTCTCACTCACCTGGCAATGTTATTTGGTAGTATCAAATTTAACCGAGATAGTTACCTGATGCTTATATGGCTAATAAAGGTCCTTTCTTTATTCCCACTTTTGCACTTTTTCAGGACTTGGTTTCATTAAAATAACTTGTAATGAAAGTTGCAAATTAATCCCATTACATTGCACAAATAGAGATCCTGGTGGCTGCTTCAGCAAATAGATTCATTTCTATCTTAATTGGGCTATACAGTGGCAAAGAGCTTTTAAGCACCAGCATACAGAATGGTGGTTTGTGTTATGACCAGGTGAGAAAGGTGTGTAGGGGTTCCCTCTCAGCCTTCACCTGGTCTTACCATAACAGGGTTTCATTTTAAACACACTTTTTAGCTCCCACTTGGTGAATCCTTGTTCACCGCTTTCCAATTATAAGGCAAAGAAACCAGCACAAACAGGCTTTCTTAGGTTTAAAGAAGAAAAGTTGAAATTTATTAAACTTAAACTCTAATTTGGTTAACACCTATGGATACATGATGCACCCACACTAGCATGCATACGCAATGCACACATGTAAATAGAGACAGAAAAGAGAAGAAAAATAAAGTGGAAAGGTTTGAGGCAATATCTGAAGAGTTTTTGTTACAGTTCTTCGAGCTCACTATAGAGTCCTTGATTGTAGGTAGATCTTGCTTTTCGTTGGGGCCCAGTATTCTTCTTAAACCTTGTTCACTGTAAGAAACTTTTCTCTCTTCGGGTTTCTGTGTCTTCAGTGGATTCAGAAGCTTGTGAGAAAGAGATGGGAGCAGACAGGAGAGATCTTCTCAGTCCAGGAGCAAACAGACACTCTTGAGTTAAAATTGTTTGTACAATTCAGAAAAAACCCAGGTTTCTAAGCAGGTTAGTCATGTGACTATCTGGTCTGGCCACGTCTTGGGTTGAATCACCTTAGCAGTCTCTGGAATGCTCCTCTTACGCACAATCCCTGGTGATCAAGGTCCATTGTGGGTTGAATGTGTCAGGGAATGGTCCTTTGTCCTTCCAATCACCATCTGTTAGTACGCAAATGTCTTTTCCAGCCATGGCTGATGTGTTTAACAAGTCCTTTCATCACTCCAGTAACTGTTTAAAATCAATGTTCATGACAAAATTAATGTGCCTCATTCAAGGCAGGTGGGGGCCTAGCATGACATTTGATTTAACTCACTTCGCTGATTGTCATTCTCAGTTGCACTCCTTGGAAAGCATCACAGAGCCTGGGTGCTTCGCTACAGAGAATAAGAAAGAAAGAATTTGAGCTAAAATAATCTTAAGGTTGCAATTGCATATTTGTGAACAACTAGTTCCGAGCACTGTTATATAAATGTAAGGTTGCTTGATTAATAATCTAAATTTATTGTTTTCACTCATTTTTTAAAAAAGGCACTTTCATTTTTGTTTGTAACCCGTTTAATATGTCAATAAAATAGTAGGATCAAGTGGCTACTTTTAAAGATCCTATGTGAAATTTAAGTGACACGATAGTTGCAGTATAAAGTATTCTCCCAGGAAGACTATATTTGTCTGAAAGAAGATATACCTGTTTGTATCATTCCAAAAACACCAAGTGGAAACTATGTGGATCTATTTCAAACCACCTGCCACTGAACTGAGCAAGAATTGTTTTCCTTCTTAACTGACTATCAGTTTTCAGTTTCATTCAGTTCCCTGCTTACTCAATGACGAGAGACTGATATACCCTTTTTCTCAGATAATTCAATTTTTTAGTGGAAGAAAAACAACCTGACTTGTCAGGGGTAGTCTAGATCTATAGTCTAGTTTTATTGAAGCTGCTGGTTGACTGGAAAAGTTCAGAATATATCCCCTTTGGCACCCACCACCAACTTCGTTCCCATACCATTGGTTCCATCCCCTTCCCAGGCTATACCCAATCCCATAAGTGTATCCCATATGGAATCATTGGATGTTACAATACAGAAGCAGGCTGTTTCCCTCATCAGATCTGCACTGGTGTTTTTCTGTGCCTGAGCCATTTTTGTCAAATCTCATTCTCCTGCTTGCTGTCTATGCCCTCTGAATAGTTTCAAGCAGCTATCTAATTGCCTTTTGAAACAGTCTATTAACTTTCCCTCAATAATGGTTTTTGGCAGAGAATTTCACAACTGCTGAAGATGTTTTCTCAAACCGCTCCTGGAATTTTCTTTGCGACTATCTTTAATTTGTGCCTTCTCATTGTCTCCAAGGGTCAAAAAGACAGCAATCATTTGCTATTTACCCCATCATAACTCTTATCAGGTCATCTCCTAAACTCCTCAGAGCCAGTGATAAAAGCCCAAATTTTATACAATTTTCTCTGTACCTGTATTCTCTCACACCTTGTGCCATTTTCTCCTAACCAACCTAGAATACCTCCTAACAGCACTGTAGGTGTACCTACACTAGATGGACTGCAGTGGTTCAAGAAGGCGGCTCACCACCACCTTCTCAAGGGCAATTAGGGATGGGCAACAAATTCTGGCTTTGCCAGCGATGCTCACATCCCGTGAATGAATAAAAAATAGATACAGTATACTTATGTGTTACGATCAAGGCAGGTGGACTGAACTGTTAATTCAGTCCCACTTCTCCACAGGTCACAACAGTTTTTTAAATTTTCCCACTTACTGAAATAGTCATTCGGATACACTATTTTCCCCAGAATAGAATGCACTAACCAGGTTTCTTTAATGAACAACAAAATTAACAGTTTATTATAAGAACAAGTCTTGACTACTAATAAAGTAAAACATAAACACACAGATCAAAATTTTAATATTCCAACATTAAATTTTAAAAGTCCCCTTTCTACCTTAAACAATTTTTAAAGTCCCTTTTACCTTAGTCCTTTCATACTCACACACATATACACCGGTTAACCAAAAAAAAGGGATTCTTGGATCAGAACTCTGTTACAGACAAAAAACTCCAGGCAGATCACTTGCCCACCCCTGGAGAAAACAGCAGATGAGACATGCTGCACCAAACTGGCACACAGTCCAGCTTCTGAGCACATGCAGACAGGTCACTAGAAATCTTCAGAACAGTTCTCTTCAGGTGGCGTTGAGAATTATTTTTAGCAGGCTTTCTTCAAATACAGGAAACAAGACAAATCGACACTGGACCTCTCAGTCATTTATGGAGTTTCTGGGAAACGAGCTGGGTTGTGGTCTCTGTCCTTTTTTGACACTTCAGCAGCAGACTTCATCTCCTTCCAGAAGGTAAAACACACACACTCTGACTAAAAACCAAAAAGCTTGTCAGTTTTTCTGCCCATCCCAGGTGCTCATTTCATTGCAAAGTGTGGGAAAAATAGAAAACGCATTTTCACACACATACTCATTCACTCTCTTCTTGTAGTCAATAAAATTCAGCTCTGTACCCTCTTTTCATTCAAACAACTTGAACAAAGTTAGGTTCTAGATAAAGCATCTGCAATCACATTATTTTTACCCGCAATGTGGATAATCTTTGTGATAAGGTTGCAACAGAATACTCCATCGGAATGGTCTGGCATTCTACTTTTTAAATTTTTCCACAAAGGTTCGGGCGTTATGATCAATATATACCAGAGTGTCTCTGTAGTCGTGGCAGACATAGACTTCAAAATGTTTAAGAGGCAATAATAGACCTAAGGTTTCTTTTTCAACTGTGGAATATCTTTCTTGAGTTGATTTAGCTTTTTGGAAATGTATCCCACTGGCCTTTCTTTCCCTGATTCATCGTCTTGCAACGGGACTGCACCAACCCCCAGGTCTCTAACATCAATTGCTACCTTGAAGGGCTTAGTGAAATTTGGAGCAGCCAACACTGGTTCATTAATCAAAAGGGCTTTCAGCCTTTTAAAGGATGCTTGGCAATGCCCTGACCACACCAGCTTGGTTTCCTTTTTCTGTAGTAAATCTTGTCAGTGGAGCAGCTACGGTACTGAAATTTGGTACAAACTTTCAGTAGAAACCACACATCCCCAAAAACCTCATGATTTCCCGCTTAGTCCCAGGGTTAGGGATTCCACCAATGCTTGTACTTTCATTGTTCTTCATAACACTTGTCCTTGCCCTACTACATGCACGAGGTAGGTCACCCTCGCTTTTGCGAATTCACTTTTGGCAAGGTTTATTACTAAATAGCCGATTGTAATTTTTTGAACAGTTTCTAGTTGTTCCAAGTGGCCCTCCCAAGTGTCACTATAGATGAGCACAACCTCAAGGTAAACCACAGAGTTAGGAACTCTGGCTACCACTTGGTTCATTAGTCTCTGAAAGGTTGCTGGGGCATTTTTTAGCCCGAACGGCATCACTCAGCATTGGAAAAGACCGTCCGGTGTGACAAAAGTGGATATTTCTTTTGCTTGAGGTGTTAAAGGAACTTGCCAGTATCCCTTTAACATATCTGTTTTTGGAAGAAATATGGCACTGTCCACTCTGTCAATACAGTCTTCCATGTGAGGGATTGGGTAGGAGTCTGCCTTTGTTACTGCATTAAAGTTTCTGTAGTCTATGCAAAGTCTGGTTGAACAGTCAGGTTTAGGCATAAATACTACTGGTGAACTCCAGCTGCTTTGACTGGGTTCTATTAGGTGGTTCTGCAGCATGTATTGGATTTCTGCTTTTACCTGAGCCTGTTTGCCTGGGCTTAAGCAGTAAGGGTGGGCTGGATTTTACCTTAGGCGGACGGGAATTCGCCACCGACGTAAAAGTGGGTGACAAACCCGCTTCCGCTTAGCCCGGGGATCCGTCCTGCATTTTACGGGTCCCCGGGCTTTAATTGTCCCGAGGCGGGACTTCCACCCGCTTGAGGGAGGAAGTCTCGCCTCAGTAAGCTGCCGGCCTGCTGATCGGCTGGCAGCTCTTAGTCCCAACAGCACCACTGGGAGCGGTGGCCACTGCTGGGACTACAGCCCAGTCGATGACTTGGAGCCAGGAGGAAAGGTAAGTTGGGCATGCCTCACCAGGGGGATTGGTCGTGCCACGGTGAGGCTAGGGTGGTCATTTAGGGGGAGGGGGGAACGCGTCCTGGGTCCGGGTGTGGGTTGGGAGGTGGGGGCGGCCCTCAATCGGGCACCCTGTGCCCAAATGCCATGCCGCCACCCTGGCGCTCAGAAAAGGCGGCAGCTATCGCTGGGTGGGAAGGTCTCCCACTCAATTTTACCCCGCCCCCATTCCACCATCCAACCCGCTGGGGCAGCGAAAATTCAGCCCGACGTTGTTTTATAGGAACAGATTCCCCTATATCCACATCATATGTGGCTAAGGTTGTACATCCTGGCTTATCCCTACAGACTCTCTTAAATGCTGTGAGTAGCCTTGTTAGGTCTCCTCGTTGGTTTGCATCTAAATATGAAAGCATAGGGTCCAATCTCCCTGGCAATTCAGTATTAGCTAACCGGATAGTAGGAGGTTCAATTTGAGAATTGTCTAGGCCTCCTTCTGCCTCGTCTTCACTATCCCTTTCATCCTTCACTGTCCTTACTATCTGACATACCTGTGCTTGCTCATCCTCCTCCCGGCGATAATATTGTTCTAACATATTGATATGACACACCCAGTTCTTTTTGCGGCAATCTGGGGTGTCAGTGTAATAATTTACTTCACCAAATCTCTTGACCACTTTATATGGATCACTGAACCATGCCTTCAACAGTTCACCCTGTAAAGGCATCAATACCAACACTTCATCCCCTGGCCGAAATGTGCAGGTCTTAGCCTGGCTTGTCTGCCCATTTTTCATAGTTGTTTGGGAAGCTTTAAGGTGTTCCTGAGCCATGTTGCAAGCTCTCGTAAGCCGTTTCCAGAACACGGATACAAAATCTAGCACAAAGGATTCATCCCTCTGTTCCAAAAATCTTTCTTTAATTAGTTTTAGAGGACCTCATATCTCATGTCCATAAACTAATTGAAAAGGACTAAAACCTGTAGATTCATTAGGTGAATCCCTAGTGGCAAACAAAAGAAATTCTATCCCTTTCTCCCAATCATGGGATATTCATGACAGTATGCCCTAATCATTGTTTTGAGAGTCTGATGGTATCTTTCTAAAGCTCCCTGTGTCTGTCGATGGTATGCTGAAGATTTTAACTGTTATACCTAAGTTATCCATAACCTCCTGAAAAACTTTAGACATAAAATTGGAACCTTGATCCGACTGAACCTTAATCGGCAATCCATATCTATTGAAGAACAACCACTAACTACCCTGGCAATAATTGTTCTCAAGGGAATGGCCTCTGTGAACCGAGTCACCATATCCATGATAGTGAGTATATATTGGTATCCCGCTTTTGTTTTCGATAAGGGTCCTACACAGTCTACCAACACGCTACTAAATGGTTCCCCAATAACTGGTATGGGAATTAGAGGTGCCGGTTTTATGGCAGGTTGCGGTTTTCCCACAATCTGGCGTGCATGGCATGTTTTACAAAACTGCACCATGTCCTTGGAAAGACCTAGCCAGTAAAAATGTTGACTTATATGTGCTTTGGTAATCCGGATCCCCGCATGTCCCGCTATAGGAATCCCATGCACTAGCCTTCATAGTTCCCAGCGATACTTTGGCGCCACTGCTATCTGATGAACAACCATCCAGTTTTCTTTCGCAGGTCTGTGAGGAGGTCTCCACTTCCTCATCAGAACCCCATTTTCAATCCAATAGCCTTCTGGAACACCTTTTGCCTCTGCTTCTGTGAGAGCTGATTGTGCCACGTTCTTAAACTCTGGATCAGTGTGCTGAGCCATGATCAGAGAAGACTTATTAAATATTTCCTTTGGATTATCCAAATGCCCAAAGAAAGTTTCAGATATTCGGCTATCTGACGGTGGTGCCAATTTTACCTCTCACAATGGAACTTGTTTAGCCATTGGTCGGGTTACTACACAAGAAGGAAAAATTCCTGGAACTTTTTCCTGTAACTTCTGTCTCTTTAACTTCACTTGGTTTTTCCGTGACCACTGAAGAAGCTACAACTTTCGCTCCGGCCAAATCATTCCCCAGGAGTAGGTCCGCTTCGTCTACTGGCAAAGTATGGACAACTCCAAACTGCTACAGTTAGTGTTCCAGACATTAGGTCACACTCAAGATGCACCCGATACAAAGGTACGGGTTAAGACTCCCCCGCGCCCCAATACCATTCACTAAACCTTTAGCTTTCAGTGCGCTCTCTAGTGGAAATGTTATGCCTTTGCCCAGAAAAAGAGTATGGGTGGCTCCTCTATCCCAAAGTATAACTATAGGTTTACCTGCCTCACTTGAGAGATAAGGAGTTACTTTTCCGTCCACAAGAATTCCATATAACTCTCAGGTATCTTATTCACAACCCCGACACTCACAGTGCTTTTTGTACTTGGCCTTACAGCTTCAGTCAGAGCTACAGCCCAATCTTCTATACTCTCAGTCAGGGCCCCTTTCACTCCATTGGCTTTGTGCACCCCAATAAGTCCCATGGGTTTACCCCGCAACTTCCAGCATTCTGCACAAAGATGTGACAACAGTAACATTTAGGTTTTCTGATCTCACTTCCACCCTCAGCACCTTCCTTTCTGGCCTGAGGAGAAGATCCCGGGGCATTCCCATCTGTTGCTTCTTGTCCCCAGCTACTTGCCTTACTTTCACTCTCCTACCTTCTATCTTTCTTCGGTTTGTGGGGGTGACAGACAAAAGGTTTGGGTTTACGCACAATTTCATAATCATCAGTAACTAGCAATGCAAAACTGGGCATCCATGAGGCGCTGTGGGCCATCAGCAGCAGCAGAATTGTACTCAACCACAATGTGTAACCTCATGGCCGGGCATATCCCCCACTCTACCATTACCATCAAGCCAGGAGACCAACCCTGGTTCAATGAAGAGTGCAGGAGGGCATGCCAGGAGCAGCACCAGGCATACCTCAAAATGAGGTGTCAACCTGGTGAAGCTACAACACAGGATTACTTGCATGCCAAACTGCATAAGTAGCATGCAATAGACAGAGCTAAGCGATCCCATAACCAACGGATCAGATCTAAGTTCTGCAGTCCTGCCACATCCAGCCGTGAATGGTGGTGGACAATTAAACAACTAACTGGAGGAGGTGGCTCCACAAATATCCCCATCCTCAATGATGGGGGAGCCCAGCACATCAGTGCGAAAGATATGGCTGAAGCATTTGCAATGATCTTCAGCCAGAAGTGCCGAGTTGATGATCCATCTCGGCCCCTCCTGAAGTCCCCAGCATTACAGAGGCCAGACGTCAGCCAATTCGATTCACTCCGCGTGATATCAAGAAATGACTGAAGGCGCTGGATACTGCAAAGGCTATGGGTACTGACAATATTCCGGCAATAGTACTGAAGACCTGTGCTCCAGAACTTGCCGTACCCCTAGCCAAGCTGTTCCAGTATAGCTACAACACTGGTATCTACCCTGCAATGTGGAAAATTGCCCAGGTATGTCCTGTACACACAAAGCAGGACAAATCCAACCCGGCCAATTACCACCCCATCAGTCTAATCTCAATCATCAGTAAACTGATGGAAGGTGTCATCAACAATGCCATCAAGCAGCACTTGCTTAGCAATAACCTGCTAGGGCCACTCAGCTCCTGACCTCATTACAGCCTTGGTTCAAACATGGACAAAAGAGCTGAACTCAAGAGGTGAGGTGAGAGTGACTGCCCTTGACATCAAGGCAGCATTTGACCGAGTATGGCATCAAGGAGCCCTAGCAAAACTGGAATCAATGGGGATCAGGGGGAAAACTCTCTGCTGGTTAGAGTCATACCCAGCGCAAAGGAAGATGCTTGTGGTTGTGGAGGTCAATCATTTGAGCTCCAGGACATGACTGCAGGAGTTCCTCAGGGTAGTGTCCTAGGCCTAACCATCTTCAGCTGCTTCATCAATGACATTGCATTAAATCATAAGGTCAGAAGTGGGGATGTTCGCTGATGATTGCACAATATTCAGCACCATTCGCGACTCCTCAAATACTGAAGCAGTCCGTGTAGAAATGCAGCAAGACCTGGACAATATCCATGCTTGGGCTGATAAGTGGCAAGTAACATTTGCACCACACAAGTGCCAGGCAATGACCATCTCCAACAAGAGAGAATCTAATCATCTCCCCTTGATATTTAATTGCATTACCATCGCTGAATCCCCCACTATCAACATCCTAGGGGCTACCATTGACCAGAAACTGAACTGGAGTAACCATATAAATACTGTGGCTACAAGAGCAGGTCAGAGGCTAGGAATCCTGTGGCGAGTAACTCCCCTCCTGACTCCCCAAAGCCTATCCACCATCTACAAGGCAAAAGTCAGGAGTGTGATGGAATACTCTCCACTTGCCTGGATGGGTACAGCTCCAACAACACTCAAGAAGCTCGACACCATCCAGGACAAAGCAGCCCGCTTGATTGGCACACCATCCACAAACATTCACTCCCTCCACCACCGACGCACAGTGGCAGCAGTGTGTACCATCTACAAGATGCACTGCAGCAACGCACCAAGGCTCCTTAGACAGCACCTTCCAAGCCCGCGACCTCTACCACCTCGAAGGACAAGAGCAGCAGATTCATGGGAACATCACCGCTATCCTGACTTGGAACTATATCGCCATTCCTTCACTGTCGCTGGGTCAAAATCCTGGAACTCCCTTCCTGGCAGCACTGTGGGTGTACCCACCACACGTGGACTCAGCGGTTCAAGAAGGCAGCTCACTACCACCTTCTCAAGGGCAATTAGGGATGGGCAATAAATGCTGGCATAGCCAGTGATGCCCACTTTCCATGAATGAATTAAAAAAAAATTCAGCTGCCTGTCTGGCCTTTGAAACTTCTGGTTGTCTACATGGATTCTTAGTAATGGAGGGAGTGAATTTTTAAATTATTCCATGAGAGTTAATTCCCGAAGGTCCTCATACGTGGCTTCCACCTTTAGTGCCCGTATCCAACGATCAAAATTAATTTGCTTTACCCTCTCACATTCGAAAAATTTTAGCCCAGATAATCTCTGAACGTTCCAAAATTTCTGTTAGTAAGCTTCAGGAACTACTCATAGGCAGCAAGAATAGCCTTTTGTGCCATTACATAATCTGAAGAAGCCTCTTCAGAAAGCATGGCATTAACGTCATGAGCTCTGTCCATCAATCTGCTTTGCATAAGCAGTGTTCAGTTTTTCTTTCGCCATTTCATTTGTTTGGCTATTTTTTCAAAAGCAATGAAAAATGCCTCTATGTACCTTTCCTCAAACTTAGGGTGAGCTTGTATAAATTTAAACAACTTTTCACTAGGTCCTGGGCTGGACTCAGATTCTTCCTCACCTGAATCTCCACTGGCGTCAAGACCACTCTTTTGACTTAGTTCCAGCTTTCTGATCTCAACTTCCCATTATTCTCTCACTCTTTCTCTTTGCAATTCTAGTTCAAGTTTTTTTTATTGTCATTTCTTCCTCAAGCTCAAGTTTTCTTATTTCTATTTCTTTTTCTTTTTCCTGTTGAAACTTAAGTTTTTCCAATTCCTATTGCTGCTTAAGTTTTTTCATTTGTAACTGAATTTTAGCTAATTCAACTGCACTACTCTCTGATTTGTCTCCTTCCAATTCCAAATGTTGTGCTATTACTTCAATTATGTCTGCTTAGTGCCTGATTTTAACCCTACACCAACAGTTCTGCCGACTTCTTTAGTTTAACCTTGGTTAAGTATGTCAAAACACTCAGGGATACATCTTCCTTCTGCAGAAAAGTCACAACTACTGTTAAAGACATTCCGGTGGTGTAAACTTTACTATATTGCACAAGTAACCTGGTTCTTTTTTTCCCTTTTCCAATTATTGTTACCCCACTTACAATTGTGCGTCAACAGCATTGGGTTTATCCTGGATAGACAGCCCCCAATTAAATATGTTGCAGCCGAGGTGGGAGGAGTCCACTGTTAATTCAGTCCCACTTCTCCACAGGTCGCAACATTTAAAAAAATGTTTTCCCATATACTGAAACAGTCAGTCAGATACACTATTTTCCCCAGAATAGAACGCACTAACCAGGTTTCTTTAATGAACAACAAAATTAACAGTTTATTATAGAACAAGTCGTAACTACTAATGAAGTACTACATAAACACGCAGATCAAAATTTTAACGTTCCAACATTAAATTTAAAAGTCCCCTTTCTACCTTAAACAACTTTTTAAGTCCCTTTTAACATTAGTCCCTTCAGACACTCTCTCTCACACACACACACACACACACACACACACACACACACACACACACACACACACACACACACACACAAGCACATATACACTGGTTAACCATACAAATATAAAGGGATTTTTGGATCAGAGCTCTATTACAGACAAAAAACCCCAGACAGATCACTTGCCCACCCCTGGAAAAAACAGCAGATGAGACAAACTGCACCAAATTGGCGCACAGTCCAACCTCCAAGCACACGCAGACAGGTCACTAGAAATCTTTAGAACGGTTCTTTTCAGGCAACGTTGAGAATTTTTTAAGCAGGCTTTCTTCAAATACAGGAAACAAGACGAATGACTCTCAGAGTCATTTATGGAGTTTCTGGGAAGTCAGCTGTGTCGTGGTTTTCTGTCCTTTTTTGACACTTCAGCACCAGACTTTGGCCAGAATTTTACGTCGCTCCAGCGAGCCGGATGGTAGTGATGGGGGTGTCGTAAAATTGAGCAGGAGACTGCGGGAGTCCTTCCCGACCCACTCCCACCTCCGCCCCAATTTACATGGGCGAGAAATGGGCTGCCCACCCCAAGCCAATCAAGGCCCTTAAGTGGCCACCTTTGCCCGCCTCCATGGGGATTTTACCCGTGGCAAACAGGTGTCCGGGAGATGTGAAAGGGCCCCCAGTGAAAGCTGGCGGCCTCTCCGTGCCCTGGGGTGGGCCCTGACAAATGGGCACAAGGTGCCTGATTGAGGGCTGCCCCCGCTTCCCCAACCACCTCCAGGACCCAGACTAATTGGCTCCATGTCCTCGGCTGGGCTGAGGTCTCAGCAGTGACCACCGCTCCCGGTGGCACTTCTGGTACTAAGAGCTGCCGGCCCGATGATTGGCCGGCAGCTCAATAAGGCGGGACTTCCTGCCTCAAGCAGGTGGAAATCCTGTCTCGGACCAGTTAAAGCCTGGGGATGCGTGATGGATGCCCGGACTGGGGGGAAGTGGGTTCGCCGCCGACTTTTACGTCGGTGGCCAGCTCCCGTCCGCCTGCTGTAAAATCCAGCCCTTTATCTCCATTCAGAAGGTAAAACACACTCACTCTGACTAACAACCAAAAAGCTTGTCAGTTTTTCTGCCCATCCCAGGTGCTCTGCTACTACTGGACTTATCAAATCAAAGGAGAGCTTGTCACTTTTCTGCCCATTACCAGGGTTTCCACTCCATCTCCAATCTGAATTGTGTGACAACCAGTAAAACTGTTGCAAATCCGGCTTCCTCAGTGTCATCTTGCTGGCTCTCTTTATTACAAAAAAAAACTAGTCCAACATTTATTCAGCTTAACCATAAATTTCTTGAATAGTACTTTTTTTAACAAAACAGAATCACTTTCATAACAGATGGACGAGGAATGATAACCCAATCATAATTCATTGACTCAGAAAGATCCTAACATCCCTCATTGCAGCATTCAATTGTTTCTTAAATGATTCCAAGTTGTTTGCCTCCATTTCTCTATTTGGAAGTCTTTTCCACACATTGATCACACTTTGTGTGAAATAAGTATTTCCTAATATGAATCCTAAAGTTTGCTTGTTTAGACCAGTGTCTCTTTGTTTCATTTTCACATTTTAAATCTGGTTTAACTTTTGCTCTCCCTGGAACAATAAAGAAAAGGAATTTGCATTTATATTTCATGACCTCAGCATCCTCAGGTGCTTTACATGTAATGAAGTGCTTTGGAAATGAAGTCACACTTATATTTTAGGAAATATCCAGCCAATTTGCACACAGCAAGGGCCCCACAAGCAGCATTGTGATAATGACCATATCACCTGTTTTTTTCGTAATGTTGGTTGAAGGATCAATACTGCCCTGTACACTGGGGAGAAACTCCCCTGCTCTTCGTAACAGTGCCATCGGAGGGCAGATTGTTTTTCAGTTTATCCTCTCATTTGAAAGGTGGCAATTCCGACATTGCTGCACTTCCTTCCTGCACTGGATTTTGTGCTCAATTATCTAGAGTGGGACTTGAGCCCACGACCTTAATAAGAGGCAAATGGCCTACCACTGAGCTACGGCTGGCACTGTAATCTTATCTTGTATACTTTATAAGGTCACTTCTCTGACATCTGGCTACAGAATCCTAGTTTCTCCAGTCTTGCTTAATAACGCAGAAGTTTGGGATCACCTTTGTAGATTTTCCCTGCACCCAGCACTTGAATGTCTATCTTGTTTCTTGGTGACCAAAAATGGATTTGGTATCCAACAGCATCAACAACTTATATTTATATAGCACATTTAATGTAATAAAACAGCCTAAAACACTTCACAGGAATGTTATAAAGCAAAATTAGACACTGAACCGCATAAAGCGATATTGAGGCAGATGGCCAAAAGCTTAGTCTAAGAGGTGCAATTCAAGGTGCAATCTACTAGAAACAGCACCAAGTTTGACCAGTGCCACCTCTACTTGAATTAATCAACATCCTATTAACTTTGTTGATTGCTCCATTGTTTGGGCATGTTGAGTGTTCAACTTCAACCTTAACGATTTCAACACCATTCAAGTGGCATCTGTGATTCTTCATCCATTGTTCCACATGTAGAGCTTGAATTTTTAAGATTTAACCATTTACAAACTCCATCAAATAAATGTGGTTTTGTTTTAAAAATTGAATAATTATTTTAAACATTCACAAAAGCAACTGCAATAATCAAAATAGATATATTGGCCTTGTGCATAATTGTCTGTTGACGTTTCTAGTTATGAAAAGGCTGATTTTCTTGAATTAAAATTGCTGAAAGTAAAATGTCAGTCTTATTAAAACGTAGTTCAGAATTTCTGGATGTATGTAGTACAAATACAAGAGCACAAGTGAGATTACATCAAGAGTAGTTATTTGATTAAATGCAAAGAATTGTATTGTGATTTATAATACAGAAATGATGCAGTGTTGAAAGGGTTATTGGATGTGATGTAAGTTTTTAATACATCAGCTGAGACCTCCCCATTTTTAATAAATTGGCAACACTTAGGAAACTGTGCCTTTCTGCTGTTCATTTTGCTTTCTTGTGAAAGGAGAGTTATTCTACAGATTTTTAGACCCGGATATAATAGAGTAATTTGAGAGAAGAGGTTTTTCCAGAGAAGCAACACAATTTATTTCAAAGTAAATACTTATTTTCTTTATATACTATATAACGCATAATCTATACCTGAGAAGAATAAAAGGTAATCTTCGAAGAATTTCTTGAAATTACTTCATGAATGTTTGTTACTTTCATAACCTGTATTGTCACGTTCATGGTGTGGTCTTGTTCTGTTTTAAAAAGAACAAAGAAAATTACAGCACAGGAACAGGCTCTTCGGCCCTCCAAGCCTGCGCCGATCCAGATCCTCTATCTAAACATGACACCTATTTTCTAAGGGTCTGTATCTCTTTACTTCCGGCCCATTCATGTATCTGTCTAGATACATCTTAAAAGACGCTTTCGTGCCCGCGTCTACCACCTCCGCTGGCAACGCGTCCCAGGCACCCACCACCCTCTGCGTAAAGAACTTTCCACGCATATCCCCCCTAAACCTTTCCCCTTTCACTTTGAACTCGTGACGCCTAGTAATTGAATCCCCCACTCTGGGGAAAAAGCTTCTTGCTATCCAACCTGTCTATACCTCTCATGATTTTGTACACCTCAATCAGGTCCCCCCTCAACCTCCGTCTTTCTAATGAAAATAATCCTAATCTACTCAACCTCTCTTCATAGCTAGCGCCCTCCATACCAGGCAACATCCTGGTGAACCTCCTCTGCACCCTCTCCAAAGCATCCACATCCTTTTGGTAATGTGGCGACCAGAACTGCACGCAGTATTCCAAAAGTGGCCGAACCAAAGTCCTATACAACTGTAACATGACCTGTCAACTCTTGTACTCAATGCCCCATCCGATGAAGGAAAGCATGCCGTATGCCTTCTTGACCACTCTATTGACCTGCGTTGCCACCTTCAGGGAACAATGGACCTGAACACCCAAATCTCTCTGTACATCAATTTCCCCCAGGACTTTTCCATTTACTGTATAGTTCACTCTTGAATTGGATCTTCCAAAATGCATCACCTCGCATTTGCCCTGATTGAACTCCATCTGCCATTTCTCTGCCCAACTCTCCAGTCTATCTATATTCTGCTGTATTCTCTGACAGTCCTCTTCACTGTCTGCTACTCCACCAATCTTAGTGTCTTCTGCAAACTTGCTAATCAGACCACCTATACTTTCCTCCAAATCATTTATGTATATCACAAACAACAGTGGTCCCAGCACGGATCCCTGTGGAACACCACTGGTCACACGTCTCCATTTTGAGAAACTCCCTTCCACTGCTACTCTCTGTCTCCTGTTGCCCAGCCAGTTCTTTATCCATCTAGCTAGTACACCTTGGACCCCATGCGCCTTCACTTTCTCCATCAGCCTACCATGGGGAACCTTATCAAATGCCTTACTGAAATCTATGTATATGACATCTACAGCCCTTCCCTCATCAATCAACTTTGTCACTTCCTCAAAGAGTTAAAGTCCCCTTTAACTTCTAGTAGTGCTTTTCTGTTCTGACGCTAATGGGCAGTGTGCAATGTTGATGCACGGTTTTCCGCACTTCAAAGTTTAATGATGCTATGATCACTGGATGTTTGTTGTGAAATAGCATGTAAATGTCCAGAAATAACACAATCACTATATTATTGTATTGTATTGTTGCAAACATAGAAAACAACTGTTGAAAATCATATTAGACTGCAGTTTTTACAGTGTTGCTATGAGAGTAAATGCCATCTGCATTTGTGATCACCAAATATAGTGTTAGTGTTTCATGTACAAGTATAAGGAATGCACTTTTTCAATTTTTAAAATTGAGAAATTAGTGTTCATTTCTAAATATTGATTGCTGTGTGCTTCCTTCTGAATAATGTCATTGTGTTTCTGGGGTAGAGCATAGCTGTTGATAATATGAAAGTAATACAGGATGACATCATTGCAGTTTTGCTGAAGTAATGGATTGCTGTAGATTCATTACTTAGTTCATCAGGGAGTCTTGAATGTCTTACTCCTCAAATAATTCACCACTACGACAATCTTTCCAAATCCTATTTCATTCCATCAGTGTATTTTGCATTTAGAAGTCATGAATGCATCCTATGAATTCCATTATAATAAAAGCAAAAATACTCTGGATGCTGGAAATCTGAAATAAAAGCAGAAAGTGCTGGAAATACTCAACAGATCTGGCAGCATCTGTGGAGAGAGGAGCAAAGATAACATTTCAGGTCGGTGTTCTTTCATTAGAATTGGCAAAGATTAGAAATGTAATAGGTTTTGAGCAAGTGAAAAGGGGGAGGGGGGAAAAAGAACAAAAGGGAAGGTCTGATCGGGCAGAGTGTGAGAGAGATTAAATGACAAAGATGTCAGAGAGTCATGTCATGGAATAAAAGGCAAAGGGAGTGGTAATAGCTGTAATGAAAGGCAAAGCATTTGGCCAGAGAGCGTGTTGATGGCAGAATAATGAACAGTTCTGTCCAAAAGCAAAATCATGAAAAACAGGTTTAAGACAGACACATGATTAAAAAATAAAATAAATTAAAAAAATTTTTAAATTAAAATGGTAGTCATACTCTGAAATTGTTGAACTCAACGTTGAGTCCAGAAGACTGTAGAGTGCCTAATTGGAAGATCAGGTGCTGTTCCTCAAGCTTACATTGAGCTTCATTGGAACACTGTAGTAGGCCAAGGACAGAAATGTGGGCATGAAAGCAGGGTCGTGAATTAAAGTGACAGGCGACAGGAAGTTCGGGGGTCATGCTTGCGGACTGAGCGGTGGTGTTCCGAATAGCGGTCACCCAATCTACGTTTGGTCTCCCCAATGTAGAGGATACTGCATTGTGAGCAGCGACTACAGTATACTAAATTGAAAGAAGTACAAGTCGATTGCTGCTTCACTTGGAAGGAGTGTTTGGGGCCTAGGATGGTGAGGAGAGAGGAGGTAAAAGGGCACGTATTACAACTCCTGCAATTGCATGGGAAGGGGACGTGGTGTCAGGGGTGATGAAGTGGACCAGGGTGTCGCAGAGGGAACAGTCTCTTCGGAATGCTGACAAGGGAGGGGAGGGGAAGATGTGTTGGTGGTGGCATCGCGCTGGACGTGGCAGAAATGGCGGAGCATGATCCTTTGGATGTGGAGGCTGGTGGGGTGGAAAATGAGCACAAGGGGAACCCTGTCGCGCTTCTGGGAGGGAGGGGAAGGAGTGAGGGCATAAGTGTGGGAAATGGGTCGGACACAGTCAAAAGCCCTGTCAACCACAGGGTGGGGTGGTGGGGGCGGTCGGGTGTGGTGCGGTGGCGGTGTGGGTGGAATCCTCGGTTGAGGAAAAAGGAAGACATATCAGAAGTGCAGTTGTGGAAGGTTGCATCATCGGAACAGACGCATTGGTGACGGCAAAACTGGGAGATTAGAATGGAGGTCTTACAGGAGGCAGGGCACGAGGAAGTGTAGTTGAGATAGCTGTGGTAGTTGGTGGGCTTGTAATGAATATTAGTGGACAGCCTATCCCCAGAGATGGAGACTGAGAAATCAAGGAAGGGAAGGGAAGTGTCGGAGATGGACCATGTGAAAGTGAGAGAAGGGTGGAAATTGGAAATCAGGTTGATGAAATTCTCCAGTATGGGGCGAGAGCAAGAAATGGCACTGATACAGCCACCTCAAACCCAGACAAGAGCACTTGAAAATCGGAACATGGAATGTGAAGACACGTAGTGCATGAAAGAGATGTTAAGACTCAACATCGACATTTTAGGATTGGCAGAAGTTAGATGGATGGAATCTGGGAAAGTAGACAAAGGTAAGCAGCTGATATCTTCAAGAGTGGTCATGAATATAAGTATGGAATTGGAATAATGATGACAAAGAAGGTAGCAAGAACAATGCAGGAGTATTGGCCAGTATCAGAGTGATTATGGCAAAATTTAAAGGGAAATCAATGAACACTGAGTTTACAACTGTATGGGCCCACGCAGGATCATGGTGATGAAGAAGTGGAAGTATTCTATGAGGAGGTGCGAAAAGCATTGAAGCTTGTGAAGAGTGGAGGCATCTTGATAGTTATGAGCGATTTGAATGCAAAAGTTGGCAGAGATAGGCATGGAAATGTGATAGAAACCTATTGACAAGGAACGAGGAACAGCAGAGGTGAACGCCTGGTACAGTTCTGTGAGGAAAACTACTTTGGTCTTTTAGAATACACTGTTCAAACAACACCTGAGAAGACTGTACATCTGGAAGAGTCCAGGAGATGTTCACAGAAATTAAATAGATTTTCTGATGATCATTGAAAGATACACGAACAGCATCAAGAATGCCTTCACTTACCCAGGTGTAGACATCAATTCAGATCACCGCCTGCTTGAAATGAAGATGAATGAAGATCAGGCTGAAAATCCCAAAAAGGAATCCCATGAAAGATCAAGCCAACTTAGACAAACTGAGAGAGGCAGATGTGATGAAGAAGTATGCTGCAGCAGTTACTAACAAGTATGAAGCTTTACTTCAGGAAGGGACAGTGCAAGATCTTAGTGAGAAGGAAACAACAAAAAGGCATTGGGAAAGGTTGAAACAGAGCATGAAATATGCAATAACTGAGACGGTTCCGAAGGAAAAAAGAAGAGGAAACATCAAGACTAAATATGATGAAGAAAAGGAGACAGAATAAGAACAATAAAGAAACTATGACAAAGTAGAAAGGCAGATAAGAAAAGCATGTAGGGCAGCCAAGGAAAGGTAGTTTGAAGACCGTTGCATGGAAATAGAAGAACTGGAGAAAAGGCATAATATGAGAGTATTGCATGAGAAAGTTAAAACACCGACAGACAAGAAGAAAATAGCCACAAATCTCTTTGGCCTCCTTATCTCGAGAGACAATGGATACGCGCCTGGAGGTGGTCAGTGGTTTGTGAAGCAGAGCCTGGAGTGGTTATACAGGCCAATTCTAGAGTGACAGGCTCTTCCACAGGTGCTGCAGAGAAATATGTTTGTCGGGGCTGTTGCACAGTTAGCTCTCCCCTTGCGCCTCTGTCTTTTTTCCTGCCAACGACTAAGTCTCTTCGACTTGCCACATTTTAGCCCCGTCTTTATGGCTGCCCGCCAGCTCTGGCGAACGTCGGCAACTGACTCCCACGACTTGTGATCAATGTCACAGGATTTCATGTCGCGTTTGCAGACGTCTTTAAAGCAGAGACATGGACGGCCGGTGGGTCTGATACCAGTGGCGAGCTTGCTATACAATGTGGCTTTGGGGATCCTGCCATCTTCCATGCGGCTCACATGGCCAAGCCATCTCAAGCGCCGCTGATTCAGTAGTGTGTACAAGCTGGGGATGTTGGCCACCTCAAGGACTTCTGTGTTGGAGATACGGTCCTGCCACCTGATGCCAAGTATTCTCCGGAGGCAGCGAAGATGGAATGATTTGAGACGTCGCTCTTGGCTGACATACGTTGTCCAGGCCTCGCTGCCATAGAGCAAGGTACTGAGGACACAAGCCTGATACACTCGGACTTTTGTGTTCCATGTCAGTGCGCCATTTTCCCACACTCTCTTGGCCAGTCTGGACATAGCAGTGGAAGCCTTTCCCATGCGCTTGTTGACTTCTGCATCGAGAGACAGGTTACTGGTGATAGTTGAGCCTAGGTAGGTTAACTCTTGAACCACTTCCAGAGCGTGGTCGCAAATATTGATGGATGGAGCATTTCTGACGTCCTGCCCCATGATGTTCGTTTTCTTGAGGCTGATGGTTAGGGCAAATTCATTGCAGGCAGCCGCAAACCTGTCGATGAGACTCTGCAGGCACTCTTCAGTGTGAGATGTTAAAGCAGCATCGTCAGCAAAGAGGTGTTCCCTGATGAGGACTTTCCGTACTTTGGACTTCGCTCTTAGACGGGCAAGGTTGAACAACCTGCCCCCTGATCTTGTGTGGAGGAAAATTCCTTCTTCAGAGGACTTGAATGCATGTGAAAGCAGCAGGGAGAAGAAAATCCCAAAAAGTGTGGGTGCGAGAACACAGCCCTGTTTCACGCCACTCAGGATAGGAAAGGGCTCTGATGAGGTGCCACCATGTTGAATTGTGCCTTTCATATTGTCATGGAATGAGGTGATGATACTTAGTAGCTTTGGTGGGCATCCAATCTTTTCTAGTAGTCTGAAGAGACCATGTCTGCTGACGAGGTCAAAGGCTTTGGTGAGATCAATGAAAGCAATGTAGAGGGGCATCTGTTGTTCACGGCATTTCTCCTGTATCTGACGAAGGGAGAACAGCATGCCAACGGTCGATCTCTCTGCACAAAAGCCACACTGTGCCTCAGGGTAGACGCACTCGGCCAGCTTCTGGAGCCTGTTCAGAGCGACTCGAGCAAAGACTTTCCCCACTATGCTGAGCAGGGAGATTCCACGGTAGTTGTTGCAGTCACCTCGGTCACCTTTATTTTTATAGAGAGTGATGATATTGGCATCGCGCATGTCCTGAGGTACTGCTCCCTCGTCCCAGCACAGGCATAGCAGTTCATGTAGTGCTGAGAGTATAGCAGGCTTGGCACTCTTGATTATTTCAGGGGTAATGCTGTCCTTCCCAGGGGCTTTTCCGCTGGCTAGAGAATCAATGGCATCACTGAGTTCCAATTTGGTTGGCTGTATGTCCAGCTCAACCATGACTGGTAGAGGCTAGGCTGCATTGAGGGCAGTCTCAGTGACAGCATTATCCCTGGAGTACAGTTCTAGGTAGTGCTCAACCCAGCAGTCCATTTGTTTGTGTTGGTCAGTGATTATGTCCCCTGATTTAGATTTGAGGGGGGCGATCTTCTTGATGGTTGGCCCAAGAGCTCTCTTCATGCCATCATACATTCCTCTGATGTTTCCGGTGTCTGAGGCCAGCTGAATATGACTGCATAGGTGTTGCCAGTAGTCGTTTGCGCAGCGCCTGGCTGTTCTTTGTGCAGTGCTTCTGGCTGCTTTAAGTGCTGCGGATGTTAAATCGCTGGGGGCTTTCTTGTAGTTCAACAGTGGCTGTATAAGGAGCAAGGAAGGTGACCTTCTCTTTGAAAAAGAAAGGGTAGAGAAACAATTTTTTTTTCGAGATACAGCACTGAAACAGGCCCTTCGGCCCACCGAGTCTGTGCCGACCATCAACCACCCATTTATACTAATCTTGCATTAATCCCATATTCCTACCACATCCCCACCTACCTATACTAGGGGCGATTTATAATGGCCAATTTACCTACCAACCAGCAAGTCTTTGGCTGTGGGAAGAAACCGGAGCACCCGGCGAAAACCCACGCAGTCACGGAGAACTTGCAAACTCCGCACAGGCAGTACCCAGAATTGAACCCGGGTCGCTGGAGCTGTGAGGTTGCGGTGCTAACCACTGTGCCACTGTTCCGCCCTAAAGGATAAGCGCCCAACGTGGGCCTCGAACCCACCACCCTGGGATTAAGAGTCCCATGCTGTACCGACTGAGCTAGCCGGGCTACTATTTGAGTTAGCCGGGCTACGATGGGTGGAGTATATTAGTGAGCTGTATGACGTTGAAGACAGAAGTGAATTGGTACCACCAGAAAAAGCGAAGGACCAGAGATAATAGAGGCAGAATTTAGAGCAGCGATCAAAAAGATGTAAGCAAAGAAAGCACCTGGAATCGATGAGATACCAACAGAATGCCTGAAAACCCTGAATAATGTTCACATTGGGAAACTGACAGACCTCTGCAACATAATATACAGAACAGGAGTCATACCCCATGAATCTTATGCAGTCACTGTTCCTTAAGCTCCCAATTAAACCTAGAGTGTTCAGGGCACAGGACAATAAGCCTCATGAGCCGTGTGATGAAAATGATTTTAATATCATTTTGGAAAGAAATGACCAATCTATAGAAGCAGAAATTGATAGTCAATCAGGATTCAGACCATAGAAAGGAACAAGAGAGGGCATCTTTAACTTGAGAGTAGTAATTGAAAGATATCTGGAAGTACAAAAACCTGTGTTTGTATGCTTTATAGACTATGAGAAGGCATTTGATAGAGTCTACCATCAGAAAATAATGGAGTGCTTAAACAAACTAGAAATTGACAAATGATAAAAGGATAATTCAGAATCTATATTGGAAGCAACCAGCGGTGATGAGACTTGATAGCGGCAGTTTCCCAATCAAAAGAGGAGTGCGTCAGGGTTGTGTTATGTCCCCAAACCTGTTCAACCTGTACATTGAAACTACCTTCAGAGACATAGAACATCTACCAGGTTGCAATATTGGTGGGTTAATAACTTGAGATATGCAGATGACACTGCACTGATTGCAGAGCCAAAAGAGGCCCTACAGGAAACTGTGAACCAAGTGAATGCAAAGAGTGTGGAATATGGATTAAGAATGAATGTGAAGAAAACCAAGACAATGTGATAAGCAGGGACCTAACCCCGGAGGTGAAAATTGAAGTAAATTGATAAGTGCTTGAACAAGTGAAAAACTTTACATACCTTGATGGAAGATCTGACTGTGAGATCCAAAGGAGAATTGAGATAGCCAAGACCAGCTTTGTCAGAATGAAGGACTTGTTAACATCAAAGAAACTGACCCTGAATTTTAGGAAAAGAATGCTGAGATGCCACATTTTGTCATTTATGTTATCTGTCTCAGAGACATGGACAACAAATAAAGAGACTACTGATAAGCTGAATGCATTTGAGATGTGGACATATCGGAGGATGTTCCGCATATCTTCGACAGAAAGACTAATGAGGAAGTGCTGGAAATGGCTGGAGAAAAGAGGAAATTAGTGCATAACATAAAAGAAAGAACGATACAATACTTATGTCACATCATTAGAGTAGAAGGTAGAGCGAAATAATTATTGGAAGGAAGGATCAATGGAAAATATAGACAAGGGAAGCATGGGAGAAAATGGATGACAGATATAATGGACTAGATGTAGTTGACCAATGCAGAATGTGTAAGGACAGCACAGGACAGACAGAGGTGGAGATCCATGATAGTCAAACTTCTGGGAAGAAGATGATACCAACAAACGACGGTCATCAATGGACTGCAAAAAGAGTTGGGGGAGAGGGCCTGAGTAGGACTGGAACAAGGAGTGTACGACATATGCCACAAAATAACTAGGACCCATGCGGGTTCCCATAGCAACACTTTCAATTTGAAGGAAATGAGTGATGTTGAAAGAGAAATTGTTCAACGTGAGAACCGGTTCAGCCAGGCGGAGGAGGGTGGTAGTGGATGGGGACTGGTTGGGCCTTTGTTCAAGGAAGAAGCAGAGACCCCTTGGACCGTCCTGGTGGGGGATGGAGATATAGAGAGATTGGATGTCCATAGTGAAGAGGAGGTGGTTAGGGTCAGAAAACTGGAAGTTTTTGAAATGACGTAGGGCATCAGAAGAGAGACAGGTATAAGTGGGAAGACACTGGCCTAAAGTAGAAAAAATAGAGTCAAGATAGGAAGAAATAAGTTTAGTAGAACAAGAATAAAAACAAGAAATGCTGGAAATGCTCAGCAGGTCTGGCAGCATCTGTGGCGAGAGAAGCAGAGTTAACGTTTCAGGTCAGTGACTCTTCAGAACTGACAAATATTAGATATGTGAAAGGTTTTAAGCAAGTAAAGCGGGGGTGGGGCAAGAGATAACAAAAGAGAAGGTGTTGATAGGACAAGGTGACTGACCAGAAGGTCATGGAACAAAGGCAAACGGTATGTTAATGGTGTGCTGAAAGACAAAGCGTTAGTACAGAGAGGATAGAGCAGGGTACTTTCTAAATGGGAAGAGGTTAAGTACAGTAGATGTCCAAAGAGACTTGGGGGTTCAGGTGCATAGATCTTTAAAATGTCACGAGCAACTGCAGAAAATAATCAAAAAGGCTAATGGAATGCTAGCCTTTATATCTAGAGGATTGGAGTACAAAGACACAGAGGTTATGCTGCAGCTGTACAAAACCCTGGTTAGACCCCACTTGGAGTACTTTGAGCAGGTCTGGGCACCACACCTTAGGAAGGATATATTGGCCTTGGAGGGAGTGCAACGAAGGTTTACAAGAATGATACCTGGACTACAGGGGTTAGGTTACGAGGAGAGATTACACAAATTAGGCCTGTTTTCGCTAGAATTTAGAAGGTTAAGGGGTGATCTGATAAAAATCTTCAAGATATTAACAGGAAAAGACAGGCTAGATAAAGATAAACTATTTTCACTGTTTGGAGATTCTAAAACTAGGGGGCATAGTCTTAAAATTAGGGCCAGATCATTCAGGAGAGATGTTAGGAAGCACTTCTTCACGCAAAGGGTGGTAGAGGTTTGGAACTCTCTCCCACAAACAGCAGTTGAAGCTAGAACAGTTGTTGATTTTAAATCTGAGATAGATTTTTGTTTAACAAAGATATTAAAGGATATGAGCCAAAGGCAGGTATATGGAGTTAGGCCACGGATCAGCCATGATCTCACTGAATGGCAGGACAGGCTCGAGGGGCTGAATGGCCAACTCCTGTTCCTGTCTTCCTATGTTCCTATGGGTGTGAATTGACTGCAAAGCACAAAGCACTCCAAGCACAAACTTAAAAAAACCAGAAACAGTGGGTAGGCACAGTAGAAATAAACTAAACAAACTTTAAAAAAAAAACTAAAATAAAATAACCAAATAAAAAAGAAAAAAGAATAGAAGAAAAAATAACTAAACATGAAAAGGGGGGCCCGTCATGCTCTGAAATTATTGAACTCTATGTTCAGTCCGGCAGGCTATAGCGTGCCTCATCGGTAAATGAAGTGCTGTTCCTCGAGCTTGCATTGATGTTTGCTGGAACACTGCAGCAATCCCAGGACAGAGATGTGAGCCTGAGAGCAGGGTGGGGGTGTTGAAATGGCCAGCAACCGGAAGCTTGGGGTCATGCTTACGGACTGAGCAGAGCTGTTCCGCTTCAGTAGAACAGGAACAGGCTGAAATGATGAGTCTAACAGGACAGTCGTCTTTGTGGATTTTAGGAAGGAGGTAGAAGCAGGCTGTCCAGGGTTGCAGAACTATGAGGTGAGAAGCTGTGGAGGTCCGTGACAGTCCTGGAGACAGTAGCTTGATGTCTGGTGGGGAAATGGTCCAGGGGGAGACTTTGGGTCAGCAACTCAGCTGGTTTCACACTAAGGAATGCTAAGCGCCGACTGAAATTCTGGCATATTAAGTGTGGAATTAATATCAAATAATTAAACAGAAAATGGAATTCACCTGACGTGCATCATACATCTTTTTTTGTTTAATCATAATCTCTATCTCCCTTGTCATCCACGGAGCCCTGTTTTTGGTTCCCTTACCTTTTGCTCTTCTTGGAATGTACCTAGCCTGTACCTGAAGCATCTCTTCCTTAAAGATAACCCATTGTTCCATTACAGATTTTCCTGTCAGTCTTTGGTTCCATTTTATCCTGGCTAGATCCATTCTCATCACATTGAAACTAGCCCCCTTCCAATTTAGACATTCTACCTTATTTTGTTCCTTGCTTTTCTGAATTTTTAGTCTAAACCTTACGGTACGATGATCATTCTTACCCAAGTGCTCCCCGACAGACACTTGGCCCACTTCATTTCTCAGCACCAGATTCAGCAATGCCTCCTTTCTGTTTAGGCTGAGAACATACTGATTGATGAAGTTCTCCTGAACACAATACAGAAATTCCTCACTTTCCTTATCTTTTATTTTAGAATTATCCCAATCGATATTTGGGTGAATAAAGTCCCCAAATATCTATCGTTCTTGCACATCTCTTTTATTTCCCTGCAGATTTGCTCCTTTATCTCTCACTATTTGGACGCCTATAGAATACCCCTAGTAGAATGATCATACCCTTTTTGCTTCTCAACTCTAATCAAATAGATTCTGTCCTTTCCCCCTCAAGGACATCCTCCCTTTCCAACACTACAATGTCTTCCCCATCTCTCTTTTTCCTTCTCTATCTTTTCTGAACACTTTATATCCTTGTATATTAAGCACCCAGTCCTCACCATTTTTAAGCCACATTTCCATTATTGCCACTACATCATATTCCCAAAGTGTTATTTGTGCTTGTAGTTCACCAACCTTATTCACCACACTTTGTGTGTTTACACATACGCATTGCAATCCTGCTGTTGCATTCCTTGTAGTCCTTCTCTGTCTGCTCCCATCTAATAAGGAACTACTCCCCTCTCTAGTACTGTCTAATCCTCACATTATGCACCTGATTCCTCTTTTCCACTTCTGTATGCTGGTGCCCATCCCCCTGCCAATTTAGTTTAAACCTTCCCCAGTGAATCTCCCCGCGAGGACATTGATCCCAGTCCTGTTGAGGCGCAACCCATCTCTTTTGAATAGGTGCCTTTTGCCCCAGAACTGGTCCTGTATCCCAAGAATCTGAAGCCCTCCCTCCTGCACCATGCTTCAAGCCATGCATTGATCCTCCCTAGCTTCCTATTTCTACTCTCACTAGTGCGTGGTACTGGGAGTAATCCAGAGATTACTACCTTTGAGGCCCTACTCTTTAACTTCCTTCCTTGCTCCTGAAAATCTGACCATAGGACCTCAATACCTGTCCTTGCTCTGTCGTTGGCTCATTCCCTTCCACCTGCAGAATATCTTGCACCCTTTCCATGATCTCCTTTAATCTTACACCAGGGAGGCAACACACCATGTGGGACTCACGATAACCGTTACGGAAATTCCTATCTGTCCCCCTGACTATGGAAACACCTAAAACAACTGCATTTCTGCACTTTGCTGCCCCCTTCTGTACAGTCCCTTGCTCATTGGTGCCCACTGTCTGGACTGCACTCCTTTAAGGTTTTGTCACTCCCAGCAGTCTGCAAAGCTGAGTACCGACAACAGCAAACCCAGCCCGGTCAACCCTGCAGAGTCCTCCTTACTAACATATGGGGGCTTGTGCCAAAGTTGGGAGAGCTGTCCCACAGACTAGTTAAGCAACAGCTTGACATAGTCATACTCAACCGAATCAAAGCTAACAATGTCCCAGACACTGCCATCACCATTGTCGGTTACGTCCTGTCCCACTGGCAGGACAGACCCACCAGAGGTGGCAGCATAGTGGTATACTGTTGGGAGGGAGTTGCTCTGGGAGTCCTCAACATTGACTCCCTACCCCATGAGGTCTCATGGCATCAGGTCACACATGGGCAAGGAAACCTTCTGCTGATTACCACCTACTGCACCACCCCCCCCCCTCAGCTGATGAATCAGTACTCCTCCATATTGAACACCACTTTGAGGGTGGCAAAGGCACAGAATGTACTCTGAGTGGGCGACTTCAATGTGGCTCGATAGCACCACTACTGATCGAGCTGGTCGAGTCCTAAAGGACATAGCTGCTAGACTGGGTCTGCGGCAGGTGGCGAGGGAACCAACAATAGGGAAAAACTTACTTGACTTCGTCCTTCCCAATCTGCCTGTCGCAGATGCATCTGTCCATGACACTATTGGTAGGAGTGACTGCCCCATAGTCCTTGTGGAGACAAAGTCCCGTCTTTACTTTAAGGATACTCTCCATCGTGTTGTGTGGCACTATCAGCATGCTAAATGGGATAGATTTCGAACAGATCTAGCACAGCGCTCCATTAGGCACAGTGGGCCATCAGCAGCAGCAGAATTGTACTCAACCACAATCTGTAACCTCATGACCTGACATATTTCCCACTCTCTCATTACCATCAAGCCAGGGGATCAACCCAGGTTCAATGAAGCGTGCAGGAGGGCATGCCAGAAGCAGCACCAGTCATACCTCAAAATGAGGTGTCAACCTGGTGAAGCTACTTGTGTGCCAAACAGCATAAGCAGTATGCGATAGAGCTAAGCGATCCCACAACCAATGGATCAGATCTAAGCTTTCCTGCAGTCCTGCTACATCCAGCCGTGAATGGTGGTGGACAATTAAACAACTAACTGGAGGAGGGCGCTCCACAAATATCCCTATCCTCAATGATGGGGGAGCCCAGCATGTCAGCGCAAAAGATAAGGCTGAAGCATTTGCAACAATCTTCAGTCAGAAGTGCCGAGTGAATGATCCATTTTGGCCTCCTCCTGAAGCCCCCAGCATCACAGATGCCAGTCTTCAGCCAATTCAGTTCACTCCGCGTGATATCGAGAAACGACTGGATACTGTAAAGGCTAGGGGCCCTGACAACATTCCAGCAATAGTACTGAAGACCTGTGGTCCAGAACATGCCACACTCCTAGCCAAGCTGTTCCAGTACAGGTACAACACTGGCATCTACCCAGCAATGTGGAAAATTGCCAAGGTATGTCCTGTACACAAAAAGCAGGACAAATCCAACCGAGCCAATTATCGCCCCATCAGTCTACTCTCGATCATCACTAAAGTGATGAAAGGTATCGTCGGCAGTGCTAAAAAGCAGCACTTGCTTAGCAATAACCTGCTCAGTGATACCCAGTTTGAGTTCCGCCAGGGCCACTCAGCTCCTGACCTCATTACAGCCTTGGTTCAAACATGGACAAAAGGACTGAACTGAAGAGGTGAGGTAAGAGTGATTGCTCTTGACATCAAGGCAGCATTTGGCTGTGTATGGCATCAAGGAGCTCTAGCAAAACTGGAGTCAATGGGATTCTGGGGGAAAACTCTCCGCTGGTTGGCGTCATACCTAGCGCAAAGGAAGATGGTTGTGGTTGTTGGAGGTCAATCATCTGAGCTCCAGGACATGACTGCAGGAGTTCCTCAGGGTAGTGTCCTAGGCCCAACCATCTTCAGCTGCTTCATCACTGACCTTCCGTCAATCATAAGGTCAGAAGTGGGGATGTTCGCAGATGATTGCACAATATTCAGCACCATTCGCAAATCCGCAGATACTGAAGCAGTCCGTGTAGAAATGCAGCAAGACCTGGACAACATACAGGCTTGGGCTGATAAGTAGCAAGTAACATTCGTTGCACACAAGTGCCAGGAAATGACTATCTCAAACAAGAGAAAATCTAACCATCTCCCCTTGACATTCAATGGCATTACCATCGCTGAATCCCCCACTATCAACATCCTGGGGGGGGTTACCATTGACCAGAAACTGAACTGGAGAAGACATATAAATATTGTGGCTACAAGAGCAGGTCAGGCGCTAGGAATCCTGCAGCGAGTAACTCACCTCCTGACTCCCCAAAGCCTGTCTACCGTCTACAAGGCACAAATCAGGAGTATGATGGAATGCTCTCCACTTGGCTGGATGGGTGCAGCTCCAACAACACTCAAGTAGTTCGATACCATCCAGGACAAAGCAGCCCACTTGATGGGCACCCCATCCACAAACATTCACTCCCTCCACCACCGACGCATGGTGGCAGCAGTGTGTACCATCTACAGGATGCAGTGCAGCCAAGCATCAAGGCTCCTTAGACAGCACTTTCCAAGCCTGTGACTTCTACCACCTCGAAGAACAAGGGCAGGAGATGCATGGGAACACCACCACCTGCAAGTTCCCCTCCAAGCCACACACCATCCTGACTTGGAACTAAAGCCTTCCTCGGGTATAAAATTAAAACCCAACTCGGGCCCGAACTGACAACTATCAACCCGAATCTGACCCGGGCCCAAGTCCTTTTAATTTTTTTAAATGTCCGACCCGACCCAAAAATAACAAACATATTAAGGCAACAGAATAAAATTATAGATTAAAACGAAAACAATACGAAACAAAACAGTACCGGCCAGCCCGACCTGACCCATGCCCGAATGCTGGACACAGAATACAGACCGACCCGAACCCGACACGTGTCGTCATGTTTATTTGGGTTGAATAGCCAGGCTTTACTGGAACTATATCGCCGTTCCTTCACTGTCGATGGGTCAAGATCCTGGAACTCCCTTTCTAACAGCACTGTGGGTGTACCTACCCCACATGGACTGCAGCGATTCAAGAAGGCAGCTCACCACCAGCTTCTCAAGGACAATTGGGAATGGGAAATAAATGCTGGTCGAGCCAGCGACGCCCACATCCCATGAATGAATTTAAAAAACTGCTTCCTTAATAATGGATTCCAGCATTTCCCAATGGCAGATGTTCGGCTAACTGCCATTTTCTAATGCGCTGGGACCTTTCTAGAATCTAAGGAATTTTGGAAGATTGCAACCAATGCATCTACTACCTCTGCAGCCTCTTTTAAGACCCTTGGATGCAGGTCATCAGGTCCAGGGTACTTATCAGTCTTTACTCTCATTTGTTTGCCTAGTCCTTTTTCTTGAGTGATCATGAATGTTTTAAGTTCCTTCCTCCCTTTTGCCCACTGATTTTCAACTATTATTGGGATGCTTTTAGTGTCTTCTACTGTGAAGACAGATACAAAATATTTGTTCAAAGTCTCTGCCATTTCCTTGTTTCTCATCTCATCCTTCAAGGGACCAGCATTTACTTTGTTATTCTAACAGTGAAGTACTACTGTACCTAATTTTCTTTTGTGAAGACTTTCCAGACTTCAAGTTGTGGCAGGAAATAAGTAACATTTGGCACACTGATGGCACCAATATATAAATTGGTAAAATAACAGTGCTGCTTTAAGATTAAAAATGAAATGCATATTTTTCTTCTTGCTCACATTGTAGATGTTGAGCCCAGCTTGATTGGTTCTGGGGAACCCACATGCTGATCATGCACATGAAGCATTGACTGATTGAAGATGGGCAGTGCTTCATATGGTTTCCTTGCCCCATAACCTGTCAAATTTTAATGCCTGTGCCATTGCAAAAGTTCATTTTTCCCTAGCTATAATAGCTTGTTCAGTTTTCCCTGTGTTAGATTATTTGCTGTTGAATTGGAATATAAGATCTTAATTTCCCACAAAAGTTGATTGCGTTAGATTGTCCTTGTATTTTTTTTAACCATCTCTGGAATGGTTCCAGGGATGAGGGATTTCAGTTACATAGATAGATTGGAGAAGCTGGGGTTCTTTCCTCAGAGGAGAAAAGGTCGCGAGGAGATTTGATAGAGGTGTTCAATCTCATGAAGGGTTTAGTCAGAGTAGATAGAGTGGAACTGTTCCCATTGGTGGAAAGGTTGAGAGACAGAGAACATAGAAGGTGAATGGCAAAACAACCATCGGCAACATGACAAAATTATTTTTTACGCAGCAAGTGGTTAGGATCTGGAATGCACTACCTCAACTGTGTGGTGAAAGCAGATTCAATCATGGCTTTCAAAAGAGAATTGAATAAGCACCTGAAGAGAGAAAAATTGCAGGGCTACGGTGAAAGGGCTTGGGAGTAGGACTAGCTGATTTACTCTTGCAGAGAGCTAGCAGAAACACAACAAGCCAAGTGGCCTCCTTCTGTGCTGTAAGCATTCTATGATTCACTTGCAAATGCATTTTATTTTCAATATAGCCAGTTTTATTTTTCAGGTTTTTATCTTGGGATTTGGGGTATTGATATAGCTTGGCAAATCTTCAACTAATTTTAACCTAACAATTCTCTCCCATCTGAGCTACATGTAAGAAATCAAAGGGAAAAATAAAATAAAACCAGTGCTTGTCAGCCTTGTTAGAAGTTCAGGCCAGGTGGTTGAAGTTTCAGTAGGGGACTACTTTGGGAATAGTGATCACAATTCCGTAAATTTTAGAATACTCATGGACAAAGACGAGAGTGGTCCTAAAGGAAGAGTGCTAAATTGGGGGAAGGCCAACTATACCAAAATTCGGCGGGAGCTGGGGAATGTAGATTGGGAGCAGCTGTTTGAAGATAAATCCACATTTGATATGTGGGAGGCTTTTAAAGAGAGGTTGATTAGCGTGCAGGAGAGACATGTTCCTGTGAAAATGAGGGATAGAAATGGCAAGATTAGGGAACCATGGATGACAGGTGAAATTGTGAAACTAGCTAAGAGGAAAAAGGAAGCATACATAAGGTCTAGGCGGCTGAAGAAAGACGAAGCTTTGGAAGAATATCGGGAATGTAGGACCAATCTGAAACGAGGAATTAAGAGGGCTAAAAGAGGTCATGAAATATCTTTAGCAAACGGTTAAGGAAAATCCCAAAGACTTTTATTCATAGATAAGGAGCAAGAGGGTAACTAGAGAAAGGATTGGCCCATTCAAGGACAAAGGAGGAAAATTATGCGTGGAGTCAGAGAAAATGGGTGAGATTCTAAAGGAGTACTTTGCATCGGTATTCACCGAGGAGAGGGACATGACGGATGTTGAGGTTAGGGACAGATGTTTGATTACTCTAGGTCAAGTCGGCATAAGGAGGGAGGAAGTGTTGGGTATTCTAAAAGGCATTAAGGTGGACAAGTCCCCAGGTCCGGATGGGATTTATCCCAGGTTACTGTGGGAAGCGAGAGAGGAAATAGCTGGGGCCTTAACAGATATCTTTGCAGCATCCTTAAACACGGGTGAGGTCCCGGAGGACTGGAGAATTGCTAATGTTGTCCCCTTGTTTAAGAAGGGTAGCAGGGATAATCCAGGTAATTATAGACCGGTGAGCCTGACGTCAGTGGTAGGGAAGCTGCTGGAGAAGATACTGAGGGATAGGATCTATTCCCATTTGGAAGAAAATGGGCTTTTCAGTGATAGGCAACATGGTTTTGTGCAGGGAAGGTCATGTCTTACCAACTTAATAGAATTCTTTGAGGAAGTCACAAAGTTGATTGATGAGGGAAGGGCTGTAGATGTCATATACATGGACTTCAGTAAGGCGTTTGATAAGGTTCCCCATGGTAGGTTGATGGAGAAAGTGAAGTCGCATGGGGTCCAGCGTGTACTAGCTAGATGGATAAAGAACTGGCTGGGCAACAGGAGACAGAGAGTAGCAGTGGAAGGGAGTTTCTCAAAATGGAGAAGTGTGACCTGTGGTGTTCCACAGGGATCCGTGCTGGGACCACTGTTGTTTGTGATATACATAAATGATTTGGAGGAAAGTATAGGTGGTCTAATTAGCAAGTTTGCAGACGACACTAAGATTGGTGGAGTAGCAGATAGTGAAGGGGACTGTCAGAGAATACAGCAGAATGTAGATAGATTGGAGAGTTGGGCAGAGAAATGGCAGATGGAGTTCAATCCGGGCAAATGCGAGGTGATGCATTTTGGAAGATCCAATTCAAGAGTGAACTATACAGTAAATGGAAAAGTCCTGGGGAAAATTGATGTACAGAGAGATTTGGGTGTTCAGGTCCATTGTTCCCTGAAGGTGGCAACGCAGGTCAATAGAGAGGTCAAGAAGGCATATGGCATGCTTTCCTTCATCGGACGGGGTATTGAGTACAAGAGTTGGCAGGTCATGTTACAGTTGTATAAGACTTTGGTTCGGCCACATTTGGAATACTGCGTGCAGTTCTGGTCGCCACATTACCAAAAGGATGTAGATGCTTTGGAGAGGGTGCAGAGGAGGTTCACCAGGATGTTGCCTGGTATGGAGGGCGCTAGCTATGAAGAGAGGTTGAGTAGATTAGGATTATTTTCATTAGAAAGACGGAGGTTGAGGGGCGACCTGATTGAGGTGTACCAAATCATGAGAGGTATAGACAGGGTGGATAGCAAGAAGCTTTTTCCCAGAGTGGGGGATTCAATTACTAGGGGTCACGAGTTCAAAGTGAGAGGGGAAAAGTTTAGGGGGGATATGCGTGGAAAGATCTTTGCACAAAGGGTGGTGGGTGCCTGGAACGCGTTGCCAGCGGAGGTGGTAGACGCGGGCACGATAGCATCTTTTGAGATGTATCTAGACAGATACATGAATGGGCAGGAAGCAAAGAGATACAGACCCTTAGAAAATAGGCGACAGGTTTAGATAGAGGATCTGGATCGGCGCAGGCTTGGAGGGCCGAAGGGCCTGTTCCTGTGCTGTAATTTTCTTTGTTCTTTGTTCAGCCAGAAGCAGTACTCTTACCAGGTTATATTGACCAATCATACCTGCTCCAGGCAGCTATAGAGAGCACCATATAAAAACAAGCAAACAAAGAGTGGGTTGATGCATAAAATTGGAATTTTAATGCTTAGCACAGAGATTTGTTTTTTTTTCCTCTTTATCTGGCCTATTGTGATTTGGTACATCTGTCAGTACTGATGAGGATAATACATTGCCTGCATCAAATCAAACTGAATGCCTCCACAGTTGGAACAGTATGCCTGGGTAAACATATGCCAAAGATATTGTAAATACTGCCTTAAGTGCAAAAGCCTATTTACAATCATTGGTCGGCATGCTAAATGCATAATGTTTGTTGGCAATACTGCTCTGTGGTTCTCAAGTCCAAACCATAAAGAGAGACCAAACCATATGTCCAAACTGCTGAAGACAAAATTGAGCAAAAGCAATATGGCCACTTAAGGTCAGGAGTCACCAATCACAACATATTCAACCATTATAAGATCCTAAGGGTTCTTGACAGGGTGGATGTGGAAAGGCTGTTTCCTCTTGTGGGAGAATCTAGAACTAGGGGGTCACTGTTTAAAAATAAAGGGTCGCCCATTTAAGACAGAGATGAGGAGAAATTTTTTCTCTCAGAGGGCCGTGAGTCTTTAGAATTCTCTTCCTCACAAGGCAGTGGAAGCAGAGTCTTTGAATATTTTTAAGGCAGAGGTCGATAGATTCTTGATAAGCAAGGGGGTGGAAGGTTATTGGGGGTAGGTGGAAATGTAGAGTAATCAGTTCAGCCATAACCATTATTGAATGGCGGAGCAGGCTCGAAGGGCCAAGTGACCTACTCCTGCTCCTAATTCTTATGCTGCCACTTGGCCATTGCTGAGAACTTATTGGCACTGGTGATCACAATGACCTATCAGCACAGTGAATGGCAGAGAGGTGCTGACTCTAAAGACTTTGTAATTTGCCTTGAGTTCACTCAATGTAGGGTAAAGGAATGCTTACACAGTGCCCTCTGGATTATTCAGAACAAAATAGGCAAACACGGTGAGCCTTAAGAAATCCTATCAGACTCAATTGGGCATCGGGGAGTGCACATTGCCACCACAACTGAGGAAAATGTTTCATTGCACTCCCAGGTAATGGATATGGTACTTGCAGAGAAGGTTAGGGGTGTTTAGGCTTTTGTTCGTATTGTTTCTTGAAATGTGTGGGTACTTGTTCCATTCTAAACATAACAAACCCAAATGAGTTTGAAGTGTTATAGTGATTGGTTTCAAGATTTATCGCACAATTACATTCTTCCATTTACAATTCTTGAAAAGCTTTTAATGTATTTCAAATTTGGGATGGTATGTAAGCAGATGGTGGGTTGGAGGGGAAGGGTCAACAACCTACAGATTTGTTTATCATTGAGAATGGGCATTGGAATTCTGTGCTAAGGAGCAAAATTGCAGTGTATTAGTCTATATGGTCAGCTTGCTGCCAAATCTACCAAAGTGTTTATTTTATGATTTTCCCTTTCTATTGCTTTTATCTCCCAATACTTCAGAAAGTCAACAGAGACAGCTAGCATCATTCTAAAGACCCCTCACTGGTCACAGAACTGTTTGTTTTCTGACCTCTATTTTCATTGCAAACGCCTTCAAATCGATTGAGCTATAGCACAGAAGGAGGTAATTCAGCTTATTCTATCTGTGCTAGCTCTTTACCCCTGTAAAGGAAGGGAGGTTATAAGACCCCGAGGCATTGAGTCTACAATGTGGGACGGCACAGTGGCGCAGTGGTTAGCACTGCAGCCTCACAGCTCCAGGGACCCAGGTTCAATTCTGGGTACTGCCTGTGCGGAGTGTGCAACTTCTCCCTGTGACCGCGTGGGTTTTCGCCGGGTGCTCCGGTTTCCTCCCACAGCCAAAGACTTGCAGGTGATAGGTAAATTGGCTATTGTAAATTGCCCCTAGTGTAGGTAGGTGGTAGGGAATATGGGATTACTGTAGGGTTAGTATAAATGGGTGGTTGTTGGTCAGCACAGACTCGGTGGGCCGAAGGGCCTGTTTCAGTGCTGTATCTCTAAATAAAATAAATAATGTCCAGCCTAAAATAGGAATTGCTAATGACAGAAATGGAGGAAAACTGCAGGAAAATATTGCTCCCAGAAAAGCAAGTGGAATGATTTTGCTTTGAGCTCCCAAGAACAACAAAGGATCTCTCCATGTATATGTGCTACCCTTACTGCTACCTCACTTCTCTCTCATCTTAATAACTTGTTAAAGCAAGCCGTGAGATCTAAGCTTCTCCGTTTCCATGTTGGGTGACATGGTGGATGTGGAAAGGATGTTTCCCCTTGTGGGAGAATCTAGAACTAGGGGGTCACTGTTTAAAAATAAGGGGTCGCCCATTTAAGACAGAGGTGAGGAGAAATGTTTTCTCTCAGAGGGCCGTGATGTAAAGTACAGCATCAAATGATACTTTGTGGGTATGTTAGTGGCTTTGTACAACAGTAAAAGGTTACCATAAATATTACACATTTGTACATGTAAACTGGGAACATTTTAATCAGGCTCAAACCAAACTTAGAGTATTTACATAATTTTAAAAAATTAAGTGTCCAACTCCACACATGCAATAATTAAAATCTCTAGGCAAAATTAAAGTATTAGAAATCAGCTGAATGATTTTGTGTAGAAAAAACAAAATTAAATGGAAATAATTCAGCAAACCAATTGTAGATTAAATCTCCCTATAAGGAATGATTGATGGTATGCTGTGGTTTTCCCTGAAAAATTTTATAAAATGGATGCCAGTTGCTCTCTTTGATGTCTTCAAATTGATTTAATTTGATGAATTCCATGTATACGCATTGTTTTTAAAATTTCGTTACCAAGGTTAAAGACCGCGACCTGTAATTCAGGGCACCGTGTGGTGCAAAACAGTAAAGGTTGTGCTTGAACAGGTTGTCGCTTCTGAAATCCGTCCATCTTTCCTGGAACTCCATGTTTGAATCCTTCCAAACAGGTTTCCACCCCTGCCACAGTATCGAAATAGCTCTTATCAAAGTCACAAATGACATCCTATGTGACTGACAAAGGGCTAAACTATAACTCATTGTCCTTCTCAACCTGTCTGCAGCCTTTGACACAGTTGACTACACCATCCTCCTCCAACACCTGTCCACTGTTGTCCACCTGGGTGCGACTGTTCTCACTTGGTTCCATTCTTATTTGTCTAATCGTAGCCAGAGTATCACTTGCAATGAGTTCTCTTCCTGCTCCTGCACCATTACCTCTGGTGTTCCCTAAGGGTTTAATTCTTGGCCCTCTAATATTTCCCATCTACATGCCGTCCCTCGGTGGCATCATCCAAAAGCACAGTGTTTATTTTCACATGCACACTGATGACACTCAGCTCTACCTCACCACCACCTCTCTCAACTGCTCTGCTATTAAAGTATTGGACTGCTTATCCAACATCCAGTACTGGATGAGCAGAATTTTCCTCCAATTAGATTTTGGGAAGACTTGAAGCCATTGTTTTCGGTCTCTGCTCCAAACTCGATTCCCTATCTACCAATTCCATCCTTCTCCCTGGCAACTGTCTGAGATGAAAGCAGACCAGAGTCATATTTGATTTCGAGATGAGCTTCCAACCACATATCTGCACCATCTCTAAGACCGCCTATTTCCACCTCCTTAATATTGACCAACTTCACCCCAGACCCAGCTCACCTGCTACTGAAACCCTCATTCATGGCTTGGTTACCTCTAGACTTGACTATTCTAATGCACTCCTGGCTGGTTTCCCACATTCTACCTTTCATAAACTTGAGGTCCTCCAAAACCCTTGCAGCCCATGTCCTATTTCGCACCAAGTCCCATTCACCTATCACCCCTGTGCTTGCTGACCTATATTGGCTCCCGGTCAAGCAACGTTTTGATATTAAAATTCTCATCCTTGTTTTTAAATCTCATCCTCCCTACCTCTGTAATCTCCTCCAACCCCACACATTTGTGCTCCTCTAATTCTGACTTCTTGAGCATCCCCATTATAATTGCGCGGCTATTGGTGGCTGTGCTTTCACTTGCCCAGGCCCTAAACTCTGGAATTTCCTCCCTAAACCTCTCTGCTCCCTGCCTCCTTCTCCTCCTTTAAGACATTCCTTAAAACCTACCTCTTTGACCAAGCTTTGGTCATCTGACATAATATGTGGCTCGGTGTCATATTTTGCTTTATAATGCTCCTGTGAAGTGCCTTGGAATGTTCTATTATGTTAAAGGCGCAATATAAATATAGATTGTTGTTAAGAACTGGAAGAGCGGCAATGCAATGTCTCTGTAAACGAAGAATAGTGAGATATAAACCAGGTAACCTAATCTAGAGAGTGGCCAGCTTCTAAATACCATAATATGGAATACAGTTGATACTCACTTAGAAAGGCATAGGTCAATTAAGGAGCACGATTTACAAAAGGAAAGTTGAGTCTGACAAACTTAGAGTTCTTGAAGAAAATAAGGGTGTTTAGAAAAATGAAAGGAAGTGGATGTTGTGTATATAATGGTTTTTGAAAGGTATTTGATAACACCAATGTTGGAGGCTTGAACAAAAAAAAGGAAATGTGATATTAAAGGGAGTGTGGCAGCATGAACAATCCAGTTAATAAAACTCTATTTTTCAAAGAAGCTAAAGCATGTGAGATTCTATGTTTTATGTGTACAAAATCCGGGAGATAATGCTAAGCCTATACAAATCATTGAGAAGACACTAGAGAAACTGAGGCTCTTTTCATTAGAACAGAGAAGGCTATGATGTGGTCTGATTGTGAGCAACACGGAGCTTGATTAGAGTTGGGTGAATCTGTTAAATGCAGCAGTTTGGTAAACAGACTGATGATGGGAATTTGGTGAGAGTGGTAAATGCGTTTTTATCAAACTGAAATTTATCCTAGTTTTCTAACTTTAAAAAATTGCAAGTCATTGGCAATTAACAGTTAATCAGCTGGCAGTGGGTCCTTGACTAGTAGATGCTGATTGTTGTGGCTGCAAGTTGACGGCCCAATTGTAATTGGTGTATTTTTGAAAGTATATATTAGAGGGATATCTGAAAAAGCACAGAGATTGGCAAGAGCTGGATGAATCTGCTAAATGAAGAGGCTTACCAGAGTCGGGAGGAATTCTTTGAGTGGGAATTCATTGCAGAGGGGGAAACAGTTGCTAAGTAATTTAAACCAAAGGACAACACTAAATAAATATTTAATCAGAATAATGAATTAGATCTAAGAGGATAAAATTAACTAAGTGGTGGATACCAGCATTAAAGGGATCATAATTGCATTAAATACAAATCTTGTATACATAATTAATAATAGGAGTAAAAAGCTACTCAATGAAAAACAGATATCATAAGTAGGTAGACTTTTGAATGGTTGCAGAAGAACTTGGAGTGGGAGGGAGAAGATCCAGTTGTCGTGGTCCATGTAGGAACCAACGACATAGGTAGAACTAAGAATGAGGTTCTGTGGAGGGAGTTTGAGGAACTGAATTGTAAATTTATAAGTAGAACCTCAAAGGTAGTAATCTCTGGATTATTACCTGTGCGCACACAAATTGGCATAGGGTTAAGAAGATTAGATTAGAATTTAAACGCATGGCTCAAAGAGTGTTGTGGGAAGAAGGGAGTTTCGATTCATAGGGCACTGGTACCAGTCCTGGGCAAAGAGGGAGCTGTTACGTTAGGATGGGTTCCGCTTAAACTGGGCTGGGATCAGTGTCCTGGTGAATTATAACTAGGGCTGTCAATAAGGGCATTAAACTAAAAGAGTGGGGGAGTGGTCAGGTGAAGGGAGAGTTAGAAATCTAAAGAGTAAAGTTGAGGCAATAGAGCAGTGTAGCGATTTGGAAAAAGACAAGCAAAGTGGGACAGGAAGGAACAGAGAATTTAACTGTAATAGTGCATCAGCAAATAAGGTCCATGCAAAAAAAAGTAGTTAAAAAAGGTTTTTTATCTGAATGCACAAAGCATTCATAAAAGATAGACAAACTAAGAGATAAACAGTTTTGATCTAACCGTCATTACAGAGACATGGTTGTAAGGTAACCACAGTTGGGAAATAAATATTCCAGGGTACTTAACATTTTGAAAAGACAGGCAGGGGGAGGAATAGCCCTGATAAAGCATTCTTTACGGACAGTAGTAAGAAAAGATTTTGCTCAAACGATCAGGAAGTTCAGTCAGTAGAGGTTAGGAATACCAATGGTCAGAAAGTGCTGGTGGGAGTAGTTTATAGGACCCCCAAACAGTAGTTATAACCATTGGACAGAACATTAAACAAGAAATAAAAGCAAAATACTTCAGAAATAAGCAAGAAATAATTGGAGCTTATAACAAAAGCAATATTATAATTGTGGGGGACTTCAATCTTCATATAGACTGAACAAATCAAATTGGCAAAGGTAGTCTCGAAGATGAGTTTGTAGAATGCTTTTGTGTCCTTTTCCTAGAACTGGAACCAACTAGGGATAAAAATATTTCAGATTTAGTATTGTGTATAATGGGCAGCGTTAATTAGTAATCTCTCAGTAAAAAAAATCCTTGCGGGGGCGGGAAATGGTGATCATAATTCCATATAAAGTTTGAAAGCGACATACCCAGTAATAACATTATTACTCTTGGTAAGGTTTATTACTTTTGGTAGGGTAATTAGTATTAGTAGCAGCAGGGTTTATTACTAGCAGGATTTAGTTGTGGTACCAAGGTTACTATCTAATAGATAAAGGAATGGCAGGGCTGCTCCAACCTCTGCAGGGCACATCCTGTGCTGTGTGGGAACTCCAGGTTGCTTCTTGGGTCATGATAACCATATGTGCAGAAAGTGTTATCAGTTGCAGCAGCTTGAGCTCCGGGTTTCGGAACTTGAGCAGCAGCTGGCGACACTGCAGTGCATTTGTAGGTATGAGAGCTTCATGGATGGCATGTTTATAGATGCGGTGACCCCGCACCTTAAAAGTAGGCAAGGAGAGAGGGAATGGATGACTGCCAGACAATCAAGAAGAAACAGGCAGGTAGTGCAGGAGACCCTTGAGTGTGTCTCACTCTCCAACAGGTATTCAGTACTGAATTCTGAGGAAGGTGATGGTTCATCTGCGGATTCATTCATGGGATGTGGGCGTCACTGGCTAGGCCAGCATTTATTGCCCATCCCTAATTGCCCTTGAACTGAGTGACATGCTAGGCCATTTATGCATTTAAGAGTCAACCACATTGCTGTGGGTCTAGAATCTCATGTAGGCCAGACCAGATAAGGACAGCAGATTTCCTTCCCTAAAGGGCATTAGTGAACCAGATGGGTTTTTACAACAATCAACAGTGGTTTCATGGTCATCGTGAGACTACCTTTTTAATTCCAGATTAATTTAATTCAGATTTCACCATCTGCCTTGGTGGGATTCGAACCCATGTCCCCAGAGCATAAGCCTGGGCCTCTACATTGTTAGTGCAGTGACATTACCACTATGCACCGCCTCCACAGTGGGGAGTGCAGCCAGAACCAAGGACATGGCACCATGGGTGGCTCAACTGCACAGGGGGGTCACAAGGAAGACTGAAAGAGCAATAGTGATAGGAGATTTAATAGTCAGGGGAACAGACAGGCGTTTCTGTAGTCACAGACATGAATCCAGGATGGTGTGTTGCCTCCCTGGTGCCAGGGTCAAGGATGCCACTGAGCAGCTGCAGAACATCCTGAGTGGGGAGGGTGAACAGCCAGCAGTCGTGGTCCAACAACATCAGTAGAAAGAGGGATGTGGTTCTGCAGAAGGTGTTTACTGAGCTAGGTAAGAAATTAGCAAACAGGACCTCAAAAGTAGTAATCTCTGGATTACTCCCAGCTCTACACGCAACTAAGTACAGGAATAGAAGGATAAGACAGATGAATACGTGGCTGGAAAGTTGGTGCAAGAGGGAGGACTTTAGATTCTTGGGACATTGGAACTGGCTCTGGGGAAGATAGGACCTGTACAGGCCAGATGGGTTGCACCTGAACAGAGCCGGGACTGAGTTCATTGTGGGATATTTTGCTAGTGCTGTTGAGGGTTTAAACTAGTTTGGCAGGGGGATGGGGACTGGAGGGTAGACTCAGTTGGGACAAAATCAGAAATGAAACTGGGAGGCAGAAAATATGTGGATGAGTCTGGAAGGCAGAGGAAACAAAGGTTAGAAAATAAAGAGAATTTGGCAGTGTTCAAGGGTATCTATTTCAATGCAAGGAGTATAGCAAATAAAGCAGATGAGCTGAAGGCACAGATAGACACGTGGCAGTATGACATCAGAGCTATTACAGAAACATGGCTTAAGGGGGGATAGGAATGGCAGCTCAACATTCCTGGTTACAGGGTTTTCAGATGCGGTAAAGAGGGGGATAAGAAAGGAGGTGGGTGGCAAGTTTGGTCAAAGAAACTATTACAGCTGTGAGGAGGGATGATGTGTTGGAAGGTGGGAGCGATGTAAATTTGAGCAGGAGGCTGCGGGTGGGGGGTGTGGGGGAGGAACTGCCCGCCCTCCCGAGGCCAATCAAGGACCTTACGTGGCCACTTAAGGGCCCTCGCCTGCCTCCACGAGTATTTTACACGTGGCAAGTGGGCGTGCTGGAAACGATAGCTGCTGGCCTTTCCGCGTGCTGGGGGATGCCATGGCAGCCATAGGGTTATACAGCTCAAAAACAGGCCCTTCGGCCCATCACGTCTGTGCCAGCCATCAAGCACCTAACTATTCTAATCCCATTTTCCAGCACTTGGCCTATAGCCTTGTATGCTATGGCGTTTCAAGTGGTCATCTAAATACTTCGTAAATGTTGTGAGGGTTCCTGCCTCTACCACCTCTTCAGGCAGTGCGTTCCAGATTCCAACCACCCTCTGAGTGAAATTTTTTTTCCTCAAATCCCCTCTAAACCTCCTGTCCCTTACCTTAAATCTATGCCCCCTGGTCATTGACACCTCCGCTAAGAGAAAAGGTTTCTTCCTATCTACCCTATCTATGGTCCTCATAACTTTATACACCTCAATCAGGTCCCCCCTCAGCCTTCTCTGCTCTAAGGAAAACAACCCTAGCCTTTTCAGTCTCTCTTCATAGCTGAAACGCTCAAGCCCAGGCAACATCCTGGTGAACCTCCTCTGCACCCTCTCCAGTGCAATCACATCCTATAGTGTGGCGACCAGAACTGTACATAGTACTCCAGCTGTGGCCTAAATATCATTTTATACAGCTCCATCATAACCTGTTATATTCTATGCCTCGGCTAATAAAGGCAAGTATCCCATATGCCTTCCTAACCATCTTATCTACCTGCGCTGCTGCCTTCAGTGATCTATGGACCAGTACTTCCTCGTGTCCTACCATCCATTGTATATTCCCTTGTCTTGTTAGTCCTCCCAAAATGCATCACCTCACATTTCTCAGGATTAAATTCCATTTGCCACTGCTCCACCCATCTTACCAGCCCATCTATATCGGCCTGTAATCTAAGGCTTTCCTCCTCACTATTTACAACACCACCAATTTTTGTGTCATCTGCGAACTTACTGATCATACCTCCTACGTTCACGTCTAAATCATTAATGTACACTACAAACAGCAAGGGTCCCAGCACCGATCCCTGTGGTACACCACTGGTCACAGGCTTCCACTCGCAAAAACAACCCTCGACCATCACCCTCTGCCTCCTGCCACTAAGCCAATTTTGGATCCAATTTGCCAAATTGCCCTGGATTCCATGGGCTCTAACCTTCTTAACCAATCTCCCATGCGGGAGCTTAGGGGTAAAGTATTAGCATGGATAGAGGATTGGTTGACTAACAGGAAGCAGAGAGTGGGGATAAATGAGTGCTATTCTGGTTGGCAATCAGTCACTAGTGGTGTGCCTCAGGGATCGGTGTTGGGACCGCAATTATTTACAATTTATATAGATGATTTGGAGTTGGGGACCACGTGTAGGGTGTCAAAGTTTGCAGATGACACTAAGATGAGTGGCAGAGCAAAGTGTGCAGATGACTGTGAAACTTTGCAGAGGAACATAGATACATTGAGTGAGTGGGCAAAGGTCTGTCAGATGGAATACAATGTTAATAAATGTGAAGTCATTCATTTCGGTAGGAGTAACAGTAAAAAGGATTATTACTTGAATGGTAAAAAGTTGCAGCATGCTGCTATGCAGAGGGACCTGGGTGTCCTTGTGCATGAATCGCAGAAGGTTGGTCTGCAGGTACAGCAAGTAATTAGGAAGGCAAATGGAATTTTGTCCTTCATTGCTAAAGGGATTGAGTTTAAAAGCAGAGAGGTTATGTTGCAGCTGTATAAGGTACTGGTGAGGCCACACCTGGAGTACTGTGTGCAGTTTTGGTCTCCTTACTTGAGAAAGGATATACTGGCAGTGGAGAGGGTGCAGAGGAGGTTCACTAGGTTGATTCTGGAGTTGAGGGGGTTGGCTTATGAGGAGAGACTGGGTAGATTGGGATTATATTCATTGGAGTTCAGAAGAATGAGGGGGGATCTTATAGAAACATATAAAATCATGAAGGGAATAGATAAGATACAAGTAGAGAGGATGTTTCCACTGGCAGGTGAAGCTAGGACAAGAGGGCATAGCTCTCAAGATTAGAGGGAGCAGATTTCTTCTTTCTTTTTTTCTTTTGGGCCTCCTTATCTCGAGAGACAATGGATACGCGCCTGGAGGTGGTCAGTGGTTTGTGAAGCAGCGCCTGGAGTGGCTATAAAGGCCAATTCTGGAGTGACAGGCTCTTCCACAGGTGCTGCAGAGAAATTTGTTTGTTGGGGCTGTTCCACAGTTGGCTCTCCCCTTGCGCCTCTGTCTTTTTTCCTGCCAACTACTAAGTCTCTTCGACTCGCCACAATTTAGCCCTGTCTTTATGGCTGCCCGCCAGCTCTGGCGAATGCTGGCAACTGACTCCCAAGACTTGTGATCAATGTCACACGATTTCATGTCGCGTTTGCAGACGTCTTTATAACGGAGACATGGACGGCCGGTGGGTCTGATACCAGTGGCGAGCTCGCTGTACAATGTGTCTTTGGGGATCCTGCCATCTTCCATGCGGCTCACATGGCCAAGCCATCTCAAGCGCCGCTGACTCAGTAGTGTGTATAAGCTGGGGGTGTTGGCCGCTTCAAGGACTTCTGTGTTGGAGATATAGTCCTGCCACCTGATGCCAAGTATTCTCCGAAGGCAGCGAAGATGGAATGAATTGAGACGTCGCTCTTGGCTGGCATACGTTGTCCAGGCCTCGCTGCCGTATAGCAAGGTACTGAGGACACAGGCCTGATACACTCGGACTTTTGTGTTCCGTGTCAGTGCGCCATTTTCCCACACTCTCTTGGCCAGTCTGGACATAGCAGTGGAAGCCTTACCCATGCGCTTGTTGATTTCTGCATCTAGAGACAGGTTACTGGTGATAGTTGAGCCTAGGTAGGTGAACTCTTGAACCACTTCCAGAGCGTGGTCGCCAATATTGATGGATGGAGCATTTCTGACATCCTGCCCCATGATGTTCGTTTTCTTGAGGCTGATGGTTAGGCCAAATTCATTGCAGGCAGACGCAAACCTGTCGATGAGACTCTGCAGGCATTCTTCAGTGTGAGATGTTAAAGCAGCATCGTCAGCAAAGAGGAGTTCTCTGATGAGGACTTTCCGTACTTTGGACTTCGCTCTTAGACGGGCAAGGTTGAACAACCTGCCCCCTGATCTTGTGTCAGATTTAGGACTGAATTAAGAAGGAACTTCTTCATCCAGAGGGTTGTTAATCTATGGAATTCCTTGCCCAGTGAAGTAGTTGACGCTTCTTCAGTAAACGTTTTTAAAGCTAAGGTAGATATCTTTTTGAACAATAAAGGAATTAAGGGATACGGTGAGAGCACGGGTAAGTGGATCTGAGTCCACGAAAAGATCAGCCATGATCTTATTGAATGGCGGAGCAGGCTCGAGGGGCCGGACGGCCTACTCCTGCTCCTAGTTCTTATGAAAAGCCTTACTGAAGTCCATGTAGACTACATCAACTGCTTTACCCACATCTAGTCACCTACTCGAAAAATTCAATCAAGTTAGTTAGATACGATCTCCCCCTGACAAAGCCATGCTGACTATTAACGATTAATCCCAACCTCTCCAAGTGGAGGCGAATCCTGTCCCTCAAAATTTTTTTCCAATAGTTTCCCAACCACTGATGTTAGACTCACCGGCCTGTAATTACCTGGTTTATACCTGCTACCCTTCTTGAATAATGGTACCACATTCGCTGTCTTCCAATCCTCTGGTACCTCTCCTGTCGCCAGAGAGGATTTGAAATTTTGTGTCAGAGCCCCTGCTATCTCATCCCCTGCCTCACATAACAGCCTGGGATACATCTCATCTAGGCCTGGGGATTTATCCACTTTTAAGCCCGCTGAAACAGCTAATACTTCCTTTCAATGCTAATATGTTCAAGTATATCACAATCCTCCTCCCTGATCTCTACATCTACATTGTCGTTCTCCATAGTGAACACAGATGAAAAGTAATCATTTAAAACCTCACCTAAGTCCTCTGGCTCCACACACACTTTGCCACTTTGGTCCCTAATGGGCCCTACTCTTTCCCTGGTTATCCTCTTGCCCTTAATATACATAAAACGCCTTAGGATTTTCCTTAATCTTGCCCGCCAGTGTTTTTTCATGTCCCCTCTTCGTTCTTCTAATTGCTTTTTTAAGTACCCCCCCCCCCCCCCCTTATACTTTCTATATTCCTCTAGTGCCTCTGCTGTTTTCAGCGTAAGCCTTTTTTTCCTGATCCAATCCTCTATATAGCGCCCTGTCGACAGATGAGGTGCTGTTCCTCAAGCTTGATCTGAGGTTTATCAGAATACTGTAGCAGGTCAAGGACAGAAAGGTCAGAGTGGACAAAGATGGAGAATTGAAATAACAAGCAACAGGAAACTCGGTCGCACTTGCAGACTGAATGGAGCTGTTCCGCAAAGCGGTCACCCAGTCTCCCCAATGTAGAGGAAACCACGTGTGAGCAGTGAATACAATATACTAAATTGAAAGAAGTACAAATAAATTTCTGTTTCACTTGGAAGGAGTGTTTGGGGCCCTGGACAGTGAGAAGGGAGGAGGTAAAAGGGCAGGTGTTGCATCTCCTGTGCTTGCATGGAAAAGTGCTGTAGGAAAGGGCGGAGGGGTTGGAGGTGACTGAGGAGTAGACCAGGGTGTCACAGAGGGAATGGTCCCTTCGGAATGCTGAAAGGAGAGGGGAGGGCAAGATGTGTTTGGTTGCGGCATCACATTGGAGGTGGCAGAAATGGTGGAGGATGATCCGTTGATTACAGAGGCTGGTAGGGTGGAAGGTGGGGACAAGGGGAACCCTATCATGGTTCTGGGAGGGAGGGGAAGGGGTGAGAAGTGTGTGAAATAGATCAAACTCGGTTGAGGACCTTGTCAACCACGGTGCGGGGAATCCTCAATTGAGGAAAAAGGAAGACATATTGGAAATGTTAGTATGGAAGGTTGTATCATCCGAACAGATGCGATGGAGAAACTGGGAGAATGGAATCAAGTCCTTGCAGGAAGTGGGGTGTGAGGAAGTGTAGTCTAGAGAGCTGTGGGAGTCCATGGGCCTATAGTTAATATTGGTTGATAGCCTATCCCCAGAAATAGAGACAGGGAAGTCAAGGAAGGGAAGAGTTGGAGATGGACCATGTGAAGCTGAGAGAAGGGTGGAAATTGGAAACAAAGTCAATGAAATTTTCCAGTTTAGGACAAGAGCAAGAAGCAGCACCGACAAAAAGGCAGGCATAGCTAGGACTCGTGGAAATTTGTGTCTGAGTCTCCTTTGCTTTGGAAGTTTTGGTTTCATCACACCTCACAATACTTTCTCAAGTATGATTCAGGGCTATTTCTTATCCTTAAACATCTTTTGCAGATCAAGCTTTAATAGCTTTGTCTACAATCCTCTTTTCTATTACAATTTTCATTCTTCTTCAGTGCATGTTCTCTAGACAATGCAGGAGTCTGACTCCCTTCCAATTGGTTTCTGTGGGAATCATGCTTAGCACGAAAAACATATTGACATTTGTTCTGGTACTGATCTGAAGTTCCCACTCTTTTTGTAAAGGCAGATACTTCAACTGTACTTCATTTCGCCCAGGTTTGGCACTATGTTTCCTGCTCCTAAGGTCATTTGCTTCTTAAGTCTTTGCACCTGGTTGCAAGTTGCAGAGTGTGGGTTTACTGTTTCTACTGTTTCTTTTTTTGGGAGGCAATTCATAAAAATAATGAAAAGAAACAAACTGATAGAATCCTCTTTGTCCTTAGTTTTTTTTAAAAATTCCTCCAGATGTAGGAAACATTGAAAAGATTGTATTTATTGCCCATCCACAATTACCCTGGGAAGGTGCTGGCATGCCTTCAAGTTGCATGTTGTTATTTACACAACTGAGTGGCGTACTGGGCCATGTCCATGGCCATTAAGAGTTGACCACATAATGTGGACCAAAATCATGTGGAGGCCAGATCGCATAGGTTCTCCCCAAGCCTCACCACCCCAAAGGAGATTAATGAACTATTTGTCTTCTATGGCAGTCTGGATGTTTGCATGGTCATTTTGCTTCTGATCCCAGATCATAAATTGGTCAATTTATTTAACTTAATTTCACAACTTCCTTTGTTGGCTTTGAACTCTTGACAGTCATTTCACTCTACAAATAAATAATTGTGTGAAGCAAAGAAAGAACAAAGAACAGTACAGCACAGGAACAGGCCATTCGGCCCTCCAAGCCTGCGCCGATCTTGATGGCTGCCTAAACTAAAACCTTCTGCACTTCCGGGGTCCGTATCCCTCTATTCCCATCCGATTTATGTATTTGTCAAGATGCCTCTTAAACGTCTCTATGGTACCTGTTTCCACCACCTCCCCCGGCAACAGGTTCCAGGCACTCACCACCCTCTGTGTAAAGAACTTGCCTCGCACATCCCCTCTAAACTTTGCCCCTCTCACCTTAAACCTATGTCCCCTAGTAACTGACTCTTCCACCCTGGGAAAAAGCTTCTGACTATCCACTCTTATGCCGCTTATAACTTTGTAAACCTCTATCATGTCGCCCCTCCACCTCCGTCGTTCCAGTGAAAACAATCCGAGTTTATCCAACCTCTCCTCATAGCTAATGCCCTCCAGACCAGGCAACATCCTGGTAAACCTCCTCTGTACCCTCTCCAAAGTCTCCACGTCCTTCTGGTAGTGTGGCGACCAGAATTGCACGCAATATTCTAAGTGTGGCCTAACTAAAGTTCTGTACAGCTGCAGCATGACTTGCCAATTTTTATACTCTATGCCCCGACCGATGAAGGCAAGCATGCCGAATGCCTTCTTGACTACCTGATCCACCTGCGTTGCCACTTTCAGTGACCTGTGGACCTGTACGCCCAGATCTCTCTGCCTGTCAATACTCCTAAGGGTTCTGCCATTTACTGTATACTTCCCACCTGCATTAGACCTTCCAAAATGCATTACCTCACATTTGTCCGGATTAAACTCCCATCTGCCATTTCTCCGCCCAAGTCTCCAACCGATCTATATCCTGCTGTATCCTCTGACAATCCTCATCACTGTCCGCAACTCCACCAACCTTTGTGTCGTCCGCAAACTTACTAATCAAAGCACTTTGAGATATTTTAATATTATATAAATACCAGTAATTAGTTTTCCTTTGTAATAGCCATTCTCAATAGATAGGCATGATAAATGCATAAAATATGTCACCAAGCTATGCATCAATAATTACACCACTTGCTTCAAGTTCTCCTAAAGGTACTTGCAAGGACAGAACACTAGTCTCAAAAACAAAAAAAAATTAAAAAGGCAATAAAAAAAATGCATTCAAAATGGAGGACTGAAATATTTGATCTGGATTTTCCAGCATCAAGTCCCCAATAGCATTTGGCACTTGCTTCAGACTAGTGCATGGCACCATTGCTATTGTGGTATGAATGGGTGTCACATACCTACCACAATCAGACTGCACCAGTGTTAATGGTGTTGAATATCTCTGGAAGGTCTACAACAAGATTAAAGTGGTCTGTCCCAAATCATGTGGAACCAGACAAGAAACAACATACCAATAGCTATAACTCCTCCTCCAGTGGAAGTGTAGGCTGCGGGAGAGAGTCCCCATAGCAGTCTCCAATAATGGTTCCCAATGTGAGGAATTATTAATACCTTCTTAGATTTAAGCTGAGGGAGAAAATCAGTGACTGTCATCTCTCATTGTTAGAATGCGCAGGTGCTCTGGCATGAGCACCCTAGCATGCTCAACATTTGCTCACTGGATTTGATCCAGTCCCATCCTTATCCAGAAACCTGTGAATCTGAAGATCTCAAAGGGTCTCAATCCTGAACTCCTTCCAGTCAAAGGATTGATTTTTGCATAAATAATGTCTTATTTGAGCATTTCCATTCATATGTGGGTGATGGATGATTCTCTTTGTAGGAAAGCAGCTCATTCCACCCAAATAGTATCCATAGAGATATTGTTCCAGATTTACCACGTTTAACTTTCAATGATTCAAGGCAGGATTTCACAGCAAAGTGAGGGAGGGGAAGACCCTAAGACAGAAGATTTCCTATAACAAAATCGTTAATATGCAGAGATATTTAATATGCATTAACAAGCCTTTGTCTGTTTCATATCCTAAAATAGCCTTCCTCCAAATCTTTCAAAGACAAAACTCGGATGTTTTGCTAGGATTCATCTTGCTAGCATCCCTCTGGAATATAGTTGTTGCATCGTGCAAGGATACTGATAATCGGATTTGGTTCCTCAGATGCACAAGAGCTGCAAAATACATCTTGAGTCAGCTGAACAGTAATATAGTATCCCTGTGACAAATTCTACAGTGTTGTCTCAGTATTGGAAATCATCTCTTAGAATGTCAGCCTTGGTGTGAATGTCAAAGCACCCAAACACTGTCAGGTAGGACATTTTTCCCAAGGGTCGAACCAGATCTGTGTGCCTTGTCACCAGACTTACTGAGCAGGATTTTGTGAACTTACAGGCATTCTAAAACAAGCTATAGTGAGGCTGACCCTTATCCCTTTCGGGGCCAACTGTTGCCTATCACCATAGACCAGTTTTATGAACCCACAAAGTCCAAGTCATCCTATTGCTTGGGATCCCGATGTACACCTAGAGATTCCTGCCAAAATAGATGCTTTGGGTTCTAATCAGCAATGACTTTAATAGTATCGGGCTTAGCATTGGAGATTGGGCATTTATTGTCGTCGTAAAGGTTAAAAGAAATGGGTCTATAGATCTTTTTACAGAACCTACTACAAACCATGGTTTCTGACATTAGGATCTATATCTGGATACACCGACAAAAAGTGATAATTTTTTTTTTTACCTCGTTCCAATAGACCGGCCAGCATCAATAATGGTGGTTGTTTGTCATACTGGTTTGACAATTCATACAATCAGAGATGAGTCTCCAACTTTAAAATGGCAGTTTTCATACCAGCCAGCAATGTGGATTCTCTGATGCAGGTAAATCAAGTCAGCAAAAAATTTCTCCCAAAATGTAGTTGTAGAAGCCATTTTGAAGTGGCCACAAATGAAGTAATAAAATATAGAAGCCTAGATATTTGGAGTTATAACTGCCAAAATGGGTATTGGTGAGTTTTAGACATATTAAAGTGGAAGTGGGCTGCTTACAGCCTGCTTTTTCCCCTTCAGTCAGCTCATTGTATAGACACCAGAAGTTGTGCTAGACAGTTCTCAAAAAGGTGCTTTTTAGTGGGAGAAGAAAGTTGCATGCAAGTTAAAGTTAAAGACAATTGAAAGTGAATGTCACAGAGGGAACAAAAATTCTGAATGCAATTCACAAATCTCAAAAAGCCCAACTAGTTTATTCATCTTGACAGGCTATGAAACCAGGTCCTGGATTCTAAAATACAAAAACAACAGAATCTCTCATGGACAAAATGTCATTTGCTCACCAAAGCTAGTGACAAAATTAGATAAATACAATAATGATTGCACAATGTTCAGCACCATTCGTGACTCCTCAGATACTGAAGCAGTACGTGTAGAAATGCAGCATGACGTGGACAGGCTTGGGCTGATAAGTGGCAAGTAGCATTCGCGCCACACAAGTGCCAGGCAATGACTATCTCAAACAAGAGAGAATCTAACCATCTCCCCTTGACATTCACTGGAATTACAATCGCTGAATCCCCCACTATCAACATCCTGGGGGTTACCATTGACCAGAAACTGCACTGGAGTAGCCATATAAATACTGTGGCTACAAGAGCAGGTCAGAGGCTAGGAATCCTGCGGCGAGTAACTCACCTCCTGACTCCCCAAAGCCTGTCCACCATCTACAAGGCACAAGTCAGGAGAGTGATGGAATACTTTCCATTTGCCTGGATGGATGCAGCTCCAACAACACTCAAGAAGCTTGACAACATCCAGGACAAAGCAGCCTGCTTGATTGGCACCCCATCCACAAACATTCATTCCCTCCACCACAGACACACAGTGGCAGCAGTGTGTACCATCTACAAGGTGCACTGCAGCAACACACTGAGGCTCCTTAGACAGCACCTTCCAAACACACGACCTCTACCACCTAGAAGGACAAGGGCAGCAGATGCCCGGGAACACCACCACCTGCAAGTTCCCCTCCAAGTTACACATCATCTTGACTTGGAACTATATCACCGTTCCTTCACTGTTGCTGGGTCAAAATCCTAGAGCTCCCTTCCTAACAGCACTGTACGTGTACCTACCCCACATGGACTGCAGCGGTTCAAGAAGGCAGCTCACCACCACCAGCTTCTCAAGGACAATTAGGGATGGGCAAAAAATTCTTGCCTAGCCAGCGATACCCACATCCCAGGAATGAGTAAAAAAAAAATTACAAAGGAAGAGCGCCCTTCAGTTCCTTCAATAAGGCGATTCTCTTAAATTCACTTATATCTATATCTCAGTTGTTGATTCCGATTCAGTTCTGACAAGATAATTATTAACAAAAGGCATTTCTGCAAAATGTTGAGCAGTTGTTACTGCATGAGTTATTCAGTTACAAAATGTTTAGTGTCACTATCTGTAAGATTGTACTCCAGATTAATCAATTTATGTCCAAGCCAAATGTTTTACCTGTAAGCAAAGGTGCACTTTTAACGTAATGTAATTATATGATACAGACAACTTTCAAATGACATTGGCCACTCAGGTTATCGGCCCTCAAACCAGATAGTAAATGATGCACATTGCAGATACTGATCTTTGACATACCTGTAAAACTTGTCCTTTAATCCAATTCACAGCAAAACAAATTAGTTAATGACTGTTTCTAACATGGTCATTGAAATATAATATATTTTTACTATGTCTTCCCTGACAGTTTTCAAACCTGCAAATGCAGCATAAATTTTGTTAGGAATCGTAGCCAGTTCATCGTAGATTACGGTTTATGAAAGCTATCCGTTACACTGCATTTACTAACTATTGTATATGGGTCAGCAACAATCTTGTTTTTGCCAATATCACTCAGTCCCATTACACCGTACTGTTGTATTCATGAGGATCTTACAGTGCTAACTTCTGGAGATTCCTTGGATTTTATTGCCTGTTTTCTCCTCAATACAAGTTCTGGAACAACGCGATTCCAAATGGATAGCAGCAGAATTGTGACATTTATATAGAAGTAAAAGTCCAGTGACTTTCAACATGTCACTGAGTTTGTGTCCCAGTGAAAGTAATGCGTGCCAGAGCGCAGAAATCAAGACATTCCCTAAGTGACTTTTGCCATTTTAAGATGAGTTTACGTAACACAAGCTTTTAAACTTGTTTTTTAAAATAACCTTGCTGCTAAATGAGAAGATTAAGTTACTGACTTATTGTTCCATCACTATGTTGGACACTGATTCAGTGAGATATCTGGCAATTTTTTGCTTGCACAAGTAGTCAGTGTTTGTGCGCACACTGCCTGTAGCGATGCAGAGTATTACATACGAACATACAAATTAGGAGCCGGAGTAGGCCGGAGTAGCCTGCTCTCCCATTCAATAGGATCATGGCTGATCTGATTGTAACCTCAACTCCACATTCCTACCTACCCCCCAATAACCTTTCACCCCCTTGCTTATCAAGAATCTATCTACCTCTGCTTCACAAATATTCAAAGACTCTGCTTCCATCACTTTTTGAGGAAGTGACTTTCAAAGACTCCTGACACTCAGAAAAAATTTCTCCTCATCTCTGTCTTAAATGGACAACCCCATATTTTTAAACAGTCAGCCCCTTAATTCGAGATTCTCCCACAGGGGAAACATCCTTTCCACATCCACCCTGACAAGACCCCTCAGGATCTTATATGTTTCAGTCAAGTTGCCTCTTACTCTTCTAAACTCGAGCGGATACAAGCCGAGCCTGTCCAACCTTTCTTCATAAGACAACCCACCCATTCCAGGTATTAGCCTAGTAAACCTTCTCTGAACTGCTTCCAACGCATTTACATCCTGTCTTAAATAAGGAGACCAATACTGTATGCAGTTCTCCAGATGTAGTCTTATCAATGCCCTGTATAACTGAAGCATAACCTCTCTACTTTTATATTCAATTCCCCTCGTAATAATAGATAACATTCTATTAATTTTCCTGATTACTTGCTGTACCTGCATACTAACCTTTGGCGATTCATGCACTAGGACACCCAGATCCCTCTGCATCTCAGAACTCTGCAATCTCTCACCATTTAGATAATATGCTTCTTTTTTATTCTTCCTGACAAAATGGATCATTTCACATTTTCCCACATTACACTCCATTTGCCAGATCTTTTTCCCACTCACTTAACCTATCTATATCCCTTTTGTAGCCTCCTTATGTCCTCTTCACAACTTACTTTTCTACCGATCTTTGTGTCAACAGCAAATTTAGCAACCATACCTTCGGTCCCTTCATCTAAGTCATTTATATAAATTGTAAAATGTTGAGGCCCCAGCACTGATCCCTGTGGCACACCACTCGTTTCATCTTGACAAATAGAAAATGACCCATTTATGTCTACTCTCTGCTTCCTGTTAGCTAGCCAATCTTCCATCCATGCCAATAAGTTGCCCCCCACACCATGAGCTTTTATTTTCAGCAATAACCTTTGATATGGCACCTTATCAAATGCCTTCTGGAAATCTAAGTGTAGTACATCCACCAGTTCCCCTATATCCACAGCACATGGTACTTCTTCAGAGAACTCCAATAGATTGGTTAAACATAATTTCCCTTTCACAAAACAGTGTTGACTCTGCCTGATTACCTTGAATTTTTCTAAGTGCCCTGCTATAACATCTTTAATAATAGCTTCCAACATTTTCCCTATGACAGATGTTAAGCTAACTGGCCTATAGTTTCCTGCTTTCTGTCTCCCTCTCTTTTTGAATAAAGAAGTTACATTGGCTATTTTCCAATTTAATGGAACCTTCCCCAGATCTGGGGAATTTGGGAAATTTGAAACCAACGCATCAACTATCTCACTAGCTACTTCTTTTAAGACCCTAGGATGAAGTCCATCAGGACCCAGGGACTTGTCAACTCGCAACTCCAACAATTTGCTCAGTACCAATTCCCTGGTGATTGTAATTTTCTTGAGTTCCTCCCTCCCTTACATTTCCTGATTTACAGCTATTTCTGGGATGTTATTTGTACCCTCTTTGGTGAAGACCAATGCAAAACACCTGTTCAATTCATCTGCCATCTCCTTATTTTCCCTTATTAATTCCCCAGACTCACTTTCTATAGGACCAACACTCACTTTGTTAACTCTTCTCTTTTTTAAATATCTATAGAAGCTCTTACTATCTTTTTTTATATTTCTAGCCAGATTTCTGTTGTATTCTAATTTTCCCCTCCTTATTAATCTTTTAGTTGTTTTTCGCTGCTTTTTATATTCTGTCCAATCTTCTGACCTGCCACCCATCTTTGCGCAATTAGATGCATTTTCTTTAAGTTTGTTACTACCTTTAACTTTTTTGGTAACCACAGATGGTGGGTCCTGCCCTTGGAAATTTTCTTTCTTAGATCATGTTCCGGATAGATGTCCATCTGTCAGGAGTGATCTCGATTATGCTCTCTCCCTCTTTGTGTCTGTCTGTCTGTCTGACTCTCCCCATTTCTGCGCCCCCCCCCCTCTCTGCACCCCCCCCTTTCCCCCCTCTCTATGACCCCCCTCTTTCTCTCTGTTCCCCCTCTCTCTCTTCCCCACCCCCATCTCTTACAGTTGCAGAGAGTGGAAACTCTCCTCAAAGCAGGTTTGTGATTGGTACTTATTAAAAAAAAATCGCAGCCATCAGTTTCACAGCTGACAGGTGTTTAGAGCAGAAATAGCGTTTCCAATTCGAACAAGTTGGGGTTGTCAGCGGGCTTTAAAAAAAAAAAAAAATCGGAACCCGGCGGTATACCATGAACATGTCCGAATTGGAAGCTCTAAGGAGCTGTCAGCAATGAAACTGGTGGCTGCGATTTTTTTTTTAAGTCGGACTGGTTTGGAAGAAGAAACCAATGGAAATTTCTCATCCCTGAAATTACCAGTAACAGACCTCAAAACCTTTACTATGCACACAGGTGTCCGTGTACAGACACGTTGCCGATCCCTGAGTGGGGATATATGGTCGGAAGCTCATCTCAAGGTCAAAAATGATACCAAAGTTGCGAACAGTCTGGGTCAGCCTCAAAACAGTTGCTAGGGGGATAGAGTCAGTGGCTAGGCGATAGAGTTTGCACTGGAGACCAAAGGCAACGGAAGACAAAGACACTGAAGCTGGTGTATAAATGTAACACTTTCTCTGGACTGTAAGCTATGAAGACTGTAAGGGTTTGAACCCATAACCTACTGGCTCAGACATGAGAGCTACCAAAAGAGTCAACCTGACAAATTATTAGGCCCTATTATTAAAAAAGTGGGTTGATTAGGTGGGCTGGTACACAACAGTTGGTGGGGGTGGCAGTGGCAACAGGGTGGAGGGAGAGTGTTGATGGGGCAAAAAAACAGCAGAAGGTAAGGGGAGCACAACAACAAAGTTACACCCTGCCTCCTGAAAGGACTCCATTCATTTCTCCGTCTCCGACGCATCTGCTCTGATGATGCAACCTTCGACGATAGCGCTTCTGATATGTCTTCCTTTTTCCTCAACTGACGATTCCCACCCCCCCCCCCCCCCCCACCCCAGAACTTTGATTGACAGGGCCCTCAACTGTGTCTGGCCCATTTCCTGCACTTCTACCCTTACTCCTTTCCCTCCCTCCCAGAACTGCAACAGGGTTTCCCTTGTCTTCACTTTCCACCCCACCGGCCTCCACATCCAAAGGATCATCCTTTGCCATTTCTGCCACGTCCAGCATGATGCCATTACCAAATGCAACTTCCCCTCCCCTGTCAGCATTCCGAAGAGATTGTTCCCTCCCCGACACCCTGGTCCACTCCTCCATTACCCTCAACACCTCGTCCCCTTCCCACGGCACCTTTCCATGCAATCGCAGGAGGTGTGATACCTGCCGTTTTACCTCCTCACTTCTCACTATCCAAGGCCTCAAACACTCCAAGCAGCGATTTACTTGTACCTCTTTCAATTTAGTATACTGTATTCGCTGCTCACAATGTGGTCTCCTCTACATTGGGGAGACCAAATGTAGATTGGGTGACCGCTTTGCGGAACACCTCTGCTCAATCCAAAAGCATAACCCCGAGCTTCCGGTTGCTTGCCATTTCAACACACCCCCTGCTCTCATGCCCACATATCTATCCTAGACATCAACGCAAGCTCGAGGAACAGCATCTCATTTACCGATTAGGCACGCTACAGCCTACCATACTGAACATTGAGTTCGATAATTTCAGAGCATAACAGGCTCCCTTTTTTATTTTTGGTTATTTTTTATTTTAATTTTATTTTAGCTTGTTTCATCATTCATTTTTTTTACCATGTGCCTGCCCACTTTTTTTCATGTTTGTGCTTTGGGCCAGGGCTGTTCATTTTTCTGTCAATTAACACCGTCTCTGCATTAACGCTTTGTCTTTCAGCACACCATTAACATACTGTTTGCCTTTGCTGTATGACCTTCTTGTCAGTTATTCTCTGTGACTCTATCCTATCAACACCTTCCCTTTTGTTATCTCTTGCCCCACCCCCGCTTTATTTGCTTAAAACCTATTTCATTTCTAACCTTTGCCAGTTCTTATGAAAGGTCACTGACCTGAAACGTTAACTCTGCTTCTTTCTCCACAGATGCTGCCAGACCTGTTGAGTATTTCCAGCATTTCTTGTTTTTATTTCAGATTTCCAGCGTCTGCAATATTTTGCTTTTATTAATGACAACAAAGTTACCCTGGCTGGAAGGATTGGGGAGCTGGGGGAAATGGCATAGGAGGGATGGTGGCGGAGGCAGGGGGAGGGAAGTCGTTGGTCAACAAAAAACAGCGGAAGGTGAGGGGAGCCCAACAACAGGTTATCCTGACTGAATGGATTGGGGCGTGAGTACAGGGATGGCATGAGAGGGAGCGAGGGAGTGACGGCATAATGGGAGGAACGGCATGCGGGGGAAGGGATGGAATGGCATGGGATGAGGATGGCAGGGGATGGCATAGGAAGGATGGAATGGCAGGGGATGGGGGTGATGGAATTGGTTAAGTATACTCATTTGACTGCAAATGTTTTGCAGGTCTCTGCTAATTTGTATATAATTTTATGTCTTCTACATAAATGCTTAGGATTAAACTAACCAGCATGAAAATGTATTCCTTTTGACACTGTGACATTGGTGACCATGTCTTTGGCTGCTGAGGCCCTGTGCTTTGGAAATCCCTCCTTAAACCTCCCCGCCTCTCTACCTCTCTTTCCTCCTTTAAGATGCTCCTTAAAACCTACCTCTTTGACTAAGCTTTTGGTCAACTGCCCTAATATCTCTATATGTGGCTCGTGTCAAATTTTGCTTTATAATATATTTATTCTCAGTGTAATCTGGGAAACAGTTGAGCACCTGTATAAATGTATTGCCACAGAGCCATACCTATAATGTTCCCATTTAGCTTCAGGCTGCAGTGAATGATGTAGCCATTTCGAGCTTTAGTAATACTTAGAAATACAATTTACATATTTGCATATGAAATTAAAACACTTCAAATTGAGTGCATCAAATGCAGCTTTGGGTCATTACATAATTTATAATTTCATTACCTTGCATTCTTTCCAACTTTGAATCAGGACCATGCATGCAAACTCTCAGATTGCCTTCCAAACCCCAGCATACAATTATTGAATCTACGTGTACAGTCAGATTTAATTTTCCTTAGGTTTGTATTGCTTTGTGCTTTTAAACACAAAGTAAGAATTCCCAAATGGGAAGACCAGAGCACACCTGGAATGTTTCTCTAACCTGCAGAATTGTAAGGAAAGTGCACAATTAGAAGAAAAGTATAGAGGGCTGTGGAATCGTTAAATATTCTGTTGCACATTGAGACTCTGTTCTTAAAATTAAACTTTGTCATGATACCACTGTGTGGAGCTTTGTAAATCAGGTAGCTTGTGGTATTGTGTCTGGACAAGAAAACACTTTTATATTGCTGAAAACAGAGACATTTTGTCGAGGCTTTTCGTCTTGCACTCATCAGGACAATTTGCAAGAATACCAATGTAAGGGAATGCAACAAATTTATACTGTATGAGAAGAGAGTGCTGATTGGTTGGCAAGTGGACTCTGATTGGTAGAGGCTGTTAACTGTCAGTCACCATAAACAGGTGCATTCTCCATGGATACACCTCTGACTATTTAGAACACTTTTAAATACAGCAGCTGCACATCAGCATTTGTGTTGCACAAATAATAACAGAAAATGCTGGAAATAGCAGGTCTGACAGTATCTGTGGAGTGAAAAACAGAGTTAATGTTTCAGGTCTGTGGCCTTTCATCAGCTTTCCTACAAAATGTGTTGCTTCTTGTCAAGCTGCTGTTTGATTGATGGTCTTTGGCCAATTACTGTTCCACCTCTGCTTTTGCCCTGCAGTTTGGTTTCTCCTCACTACCCAGTCACGTAACGTTAGGCAGTATTAAGCTATGCTCACAGTGCCACCTACAGGTGAAATACAATTAAAACAATGCAAGCTCGTGCTGTTTTTAATATTTAATTGATTATACACAATATTTGTTGCTATTTTGGAAAGCATTGCATAATCTTGGCTTTAAAGAAAGTAACTGCCTTTTTACAAGCACACTATTTCCCTCAGGTGGAATGGTGCCACTTGGAAGCTGAAGCCCATGAGTTGGCAGCAGTGAGTTATACTGTTAGCTCTGCATCTATCATTGGTCAAGGAAAGCAGCACTCTGTGGATGCTTAACTTTTTGCTAGCGATGCTGTGTTTAAAAATAACGTCTAAACAATGGACCACTTGTAATTCTTTTAGTGTTCACTTTGCACTGATTGCAGTTATATTTAGGGTGGTCTTGCACAGCTTCTATTGAAGTTAATTGCCTTAAGATTGCTGCAACTGTATTAAAGATTATATGTCATTTTGATATTCATGCCAAATTAATGCGGTTTGTCCTGGCAATTTAAACAATGTTTTAGGGTTTGTTTCCATTTAGAGTATCTCAGGTGCCCTGACCTAAATTTACAGATGATTGGGACAGATTATTTGTTTACTTTAGCAAATTGTGCAGGTAACAGGAACTTTGTTTTTCTCTCTGCTACTACAGGAAATATGAATTTTTTGGAAGCGATTCTAAATAATCAGGAAACTCCAGCAAGTAAGACAAATGCTGTGGAGAAGACCGGTGTTGCCATGACGACTGCAGGCAGACATCCAGACAGGTCCAGGTAAAAAAAAACTGTTAGCTGCACATACACAGCAGTAGTTTTCGTTGCCTTAATAGGAATTAACTGCAAATATATCCTTCAGCTTCAAAGCTATGGATGTCGTCTGACTTTAAGCCTTTGTAACACTATGTATAATTGTTGTGCAAACACTAATAGTAGTGGACTTATACTGTTTTTTTTTCTCAAAACCAGAGACAGGAGACTAGATCACAAGGCCATTCTGATATCCTTCTGTTTCTATGGTTACCATAACAGCATTTATCAGTTCCTTATGAGAAGAGGCAAAGCAAATTTGTATGCACATGGCAAGGTTCCAGTATTTCAATTGAAAAAGCACTTTGAACTGCTGCCAAGTTTATAAGAAGCATAGCTGTCAAGGCTGCTTAATGCTGGCAGTTTGTACTTGGCAAGCTTTCATTTCCCATCATTCTTCAGTTGGCTATTTTCCATGTACTTAGCGGAAGCTAAAAATTAACCCATGAAGATGATTGCATAAACTGAGATTTTACATTTGTGCTGTTATTCAGTGCAATTTAGAAGATGGCTAAAAGGACACTTTTTTGAAAAAAAATACTTGAGTAAACTCTAGATCACTTTCAATAAATTGAATTCTGATCTTTTATCCATCTATGTACAGTTCTCTTGCAAAAGGAAATATTCATTTAAAATATCTTGCCCAATATATGTTTCTAGAGAGGTGTATAGTGCTAAGTTTGTCTTCCTTACTGAACTCAATTGAAATTTTAGAATGTCAGTATTGTAATTGAGTACAATGGAGGTATGAGCATTCTTTCTCTTCACTTTTGAGCTTGAAGGATTGTAAAACTAGGTGGTATTTTTGTGGACAAGTGCACTGTAGCTGAAAGCACAATGGGTTCATTATTGGGAAAAAAGGGTTACTGGCAGAGGTATGCAGGGATTTGCAACCAACACAGAGATCAAGAGTGTCTACTTTTTCCCCCTCTGCTATTCACCAGCTTCTAGTACAAATGGACTGAAAATTGTCTGTTACTCAGGCAGCTGGAAGGAGTTCAGGAAAATTATGCCTGGCACGAATTGTAAAGAATGGTTTGTATAAAACCAACTCCATTATCTCTGTGGAGTGTTTGCTAGTTTGTGCTACACCATTAAAGAGTTGTTCATTGCCTTTCCCTATTCCAACAAGGCGAAATATATTAAGCAATCCTGAGTATGTTTATGACATTAGTTATTCAATGAACAATGCTGACCATGTTTTCATCCACTGCCGTTTTAATGATGAAATGCTTGCTTCATCCATTGCCAAATAAATAAAACAAGTAGTTTTTTTAACTCCAGGTTGTGCACTTTTAATTAAATGAAATTTGAAAATTATGCAAGTTAAAAGACAAATTAATCTCTTGTTTAAAAAATCCGTTACTGTAATTATTGCTTTGTAATGTAATCTTTTCCATAACTCTTGTAACTGGAAAATATAATTTCTGCATTTCCACATACAGAATCATACATTTTATTTTACTATTGAATGGAATCATAGATTAATACAGCACAGAAGGAGGCAATTCGGCACATCATGCCTATGCAGCTCTGTGAAAGAATTATCCAATTATTGCCACTCCCCAGCTCTGTCTCCATAAATCTGTAAATTCTTTCCTTTCAAATATTCATTTAATTCCCTTTTTAAAGTTATTATTGAATCTGCTACCATATCAGGTAATGCATTCCAGAACACAACAACTCGCTGCGTAAAAAAAATCATTTCCTCATGTTGCCTCTAGTTCTTTTGCCTTTTACCTTAAATCTGTGTTCTCTAGTAACTAACCCTTCTACCACTGGATTTTGAATCCCTCTATCATTTTTTAACCTCCTTTGCTCTAAGGTATCAACTTCTTCCATCTTTCCACATAACTGAAGTCCTTCATCCCTAATACTATACTAGTAAATCTCTTCTGTACCCTCTCTAAGGCCTTGACACCTTTCCTAAAGTGCAGTGCCCAGAAATGAACATGATACTCTAGCTGAGGCCTAAACAGTGTTTTATGAAGGTTTAGCATAACTTCCTTGATTTTGTATTCTATACCTCTATTAATAAAGCCAATGATTCTATGTGCTTTGTTAATGGCCTTTTCAACCTGTCCTGTCACCTGCAAAGACTTGTGTACATATATCCTCAGGTGTCTCGGTTTCTGCAGCCTCGTTTAAAATTGGACCATTTAGTTTATTTTGCCCCTTCTCATTCTTCCTATCAAAATGTATCACTTTGCACTTCTCTGTGTTAAATTTCATGTGCCTGCCAATTCATCAGTCTGTGTTCTCCTGAAGTCTATTACTATACTCCTCACTGTTTTCTGCATTTGAGTTTTGTGTCATCTGCAAACTTTTGAAATTATGTCCTGTATACCCAAGTACATCTCATTAATATATGTCAAAAACAGCAGTGATCCTAATACCAGAGGAAACACCACTGTATACTTCCCTCCAGTCTGAAAAGCAGCCATTCAGCATTACTCTCTGCTTTCTATCCCTTTAATCCCATGGGCTTTCATTTTGCTTACAAGTCTATTGTGTGGAACTTTGTCAAACACCTTTTGAAAGTCCACATACACAATATCAACCTCACTACATCATCAACCCTCTCCATTACTTCATCAAAGTACTCAATCAAGTTAGTTAAACACAACTTGCCTTTAACAAAAGCATAATACTGTGGATGTTGGAAATCTGAAATAAAAGCCGAAAATGCTAGAATGAAACAGAGTTAACGTTTCAGGTCTGTGACCTTTGATCAGAACTTTGCTGACTTTCATTGTTTAGTCCATAATTTTCCAAGTGCTAATAATTTTTTTGTATTATTTTATGTATATATTATGACACATCTCCTGCAACTATTTCTTTCAACCACAGTGGTTGATGTACCTTACATATCTGCACAGTGGTGATATTGGGGAACTTTAATTACCCAAATATTGATTGGGATAATGTTAGAGTAAAGGGAAAGGAGGGGGAGGAATTTCTGAAATATGTTCAGGAGAACTTCCTTGATCAGTATGTTCTCAGCCCAACTAGAAAGGAGGCATTGCTGGATCTGGTGCTGGGAAATGAAGTGGGCCAAGTGGACAAAGTGTCTGTTGAGGAGCACTTGGGTAAGAGTGACCATCATATCATAAGGTTTCGACTCGTAATGCAGAAAAGCAAGGAACAAAATAAGGTAGAACATCTAGATTGGAAGCGGGCTAACTTCAACGCGATGAGAAGGGATCTAGCCAGGGTAAAATGAAACCAAAGACTGACAGGAAGAGCTGTATCAGAACTGTGGGTTATCTTTAAGGAAGAGATGCTTCAGGTACAGGCTAGGTACATTCCAACCAGGGTGAAAGGTAAGGGAACCTAAAACAGGGCTCCTTGGGTGACGAAGGAGATAGAGATTATGATGAAACAAAAAAAAGAGGGTATATGATGCATGTCGGGAGAATTCTTCAAGTTAGAACCAGGCCACATACAATAAGGTGAGAGGGGAGGTGAAAAGGAAAATTAGACTGGCAAAGAGAATATGAGAATAGAATGGCAGTCAATATAAAAGGGAACCCACAAATCTTCTACCAGCATGTAAATAGTGAGCAGGTAGTAAGAGATGGAGTCGGGCCTATTCAGGACAAAGAGGGTAATATATGCTTGGAGGTGCAGGGCAAGGCTAATATACTTAATGAATACTTTGTATCAGTGTTCACTAAATAAGTAGAATCTGACAAAATATCAGTAGAAGTGGAGAGAGTAGAAGCAATGAATAGTGGAAAAATTGAGAGGGGGGAGGTCCTAAAAAGGCTGGCTTTGCTTTGCGTAGATAAGTCACCTGGTCCAGATGGCTTGCATCCCAGGTTTTAAGGCAACTGGGGGTGGAGATAGCGGAAGGGGTTGCCATGATCTTCCAATCTTCCCTGGATACAGGGGAGGTGCCAGAGGAATGGAGAGTGGCAAATGTGACACTTTTATTCAAGAAAGGGTGTAAACACTGTCCTATCAACTACAGGCCAGTTAGTTTAACATCAGTGGTGGGTAAGGTTTTAGAAACAATAATCAGGAAAAAAATCAACAAACACTTGGAGAGGTTCGAGTTAATTAAGGAGAGCTGGCATGGGTTTGTAAAAGGCAGATCATGCTTGACTATCTAATTGAATTTTTTGATGAATTAACAGAGAAGGTTGATGAAGGGAATGCATTGGATGTTGTTTGTATGGATTTTAAGAAAGTGTTTGATAAGGTACCACATAAAAGGCTGGTTATCAAAATTTGAGGCTCATGGAATAGGATGGTCAGTGTCCAATTGGATAAAAAAAATTGACTCAAGGACAGAAAACAGCAAGTCATAATAAACGGTTGTTTTTCAGACAGGAGGGTGGTAGAGAGTAGTATTCCCCAAGGGTCAGTGCTGGGACCACTGCAATTTTTTGCTACATATAAATGACTTGGATCTTGGAATACAGAGTGGAATTTCAAAATTTGCCAAAGACACCAAACTTGGAAATGTGGCAAACGTTGAGGATGATATGAACCGCCTACAACAGGACATAGATAGGCTAGCAGAATGGGCAGACAGTTGGCAGATGGAATTTAATACTGACAAGTGTGAGGTGATGCATTTTGGCAGAAGGAATAGGGAGAGGCAATATATACTTAATGGCACAATTCTAAAGAGTGTGCAGTAACAGAGAGACCTGAAGCTGTATGTGCCCTGATCTTTGAAGGTGGCAGGTCATATTGAGAGAGTGGTTAGTAAAGCATATGGGATATTGGGCTTCATAAATAGCGGCATAGAATACAAAAGCAGGGAAGTTATGCTGAACCTTTATAAAGCTCTAGTTAAACCCCAACTGCAATGTTGCCACCAGTTATGGAAAATGTGCTTGAGAGTTTCCATTTCCCATATTATTACTTATTTTTCAGTCATGTCCTTCCCTGCCTATATATAATTGCTTGTGTACATTGTGAAATTCTACCATAGGAGCTTTGGTTGTTTTTCAAATACCATTAATCACTGATAGAGGCCAGAAGCAGGGGTATTGCTTGGCCATATCCTTGCTAAACATTTGTTGAGTTGGGGATGCAGCTTGTTTGAACTTACCATATTTTTGGCAGCCTGTTAATTAGAGTTTGCAGGGATGGAAAATTGTGCTTTTTGGCTTTGGGAGTGGAGATGGAATGCCATGTCCATAAGAAGCTTGGATAAATGACTTTATGTAGTTGAATAAAGAAATAAAGGTACAAATAAAGTTATATTATCTTTACTGAACATGGCTTTATTTTTGAAGGATTTTTATGCGCTTGTGGAAAAACAAAAAGCTATTCACAGCTTTCTTCATTACATAACATCAAACACCATTTTCAGCTTAGTCAGTTTTTTTGTCATTACTTTGTGTTTATGTCATTATCTTGTGTGTGTATGATATGCAAATATTAATCTCATTATGGAGAGTTTTTATGTCTTTTTAGATGTTTAGTTTTTGGGGAAAGAGGTCTAACTGAGTGTATTATCACACTGCTCTTTTACATCTGGAACCTACATTCAAACCAAACCAGACTGATGATGAAAGTTCCTTTCAATGTGGCTATCGAAGTTATATGTGCAGTGAGTTTCCGCACTCTCAACCAAGTGCTAAGTGGACACGGGCCCACATCTTAAAACTGCCCATAATTTAGCATGAGTAAACATGAGAAATCTCACCTGGCTGGCCATAAGGATACTTGCAGTTGGAAATAGAAAATTCACACTGGTAGTGGGTGCTCTTCTGATGCTGGGATATTGTTGGGGCAGTGGATTTGGACAATGCTATACCACAATAGTTATCAAAATGCTTCATTCATCAGCACTGATGACTTTGACCATGAGCAGCACATAAATTCAGCTCCTTTCTCCCCAACCAAAAAGAAATGCAAGTTACTGCTACTTATTACATTTTCCTTGACTTAAAAAGTTTGTTTATGAGTAGAAGAGCTTTTACGTTTCTAATTATAGTTGGTTACCTCAATGGTTCAGTGAGTTGCTGAGTCATATAGATTGGGAATGTGGAGGGCTGTTGTTGTTTTCTCTGATTTTAGACTCATTAGGGGCTCTACAGATGGCATTAACTCCCTTGGTTAGAGAGGACATGACACCAAAAATCTTGCTTCTAATGGCTAATCGTTTAGACTGTTGACCTTTGATGATCAAAAGCAATAATGATATCCTATGTGACTACAGCTTGCTGTCTCTTATTGTCTTCCTCAACTTTTCTGCCATCACCACTGTCTCTCATCCACGATGCTGCTTTGTACATCCCGCTCCTGTGGTTCCTCACAGTTTCACTATAGCTCTTTAAACAATTTCTGATTTTGTGCTCACACAGTCACCTGGGTGTGTAACATAATTTAATCCTCAATCCCCTTATATTATTCACGAGCATGGGGTCAGCTACTATCTACGAGCTGTTTCCTATCTCTTAACTGCAGGACTGTTGCTGTACATTCTCACTGCTTATTCAACATTAAGTTCTGAATGTGTTAAAATTTACCATGGTTATACATCTGCAAACCCAATCTATTCTGCTTGGGTATTGCCAGTATCTATGTGCCTTGGGCTATAACTCTTATCAAGCTCCCTGACTGCTTGCTTTGGCTGAATTTAGTGATGCACAACCATAGTGTCAATGTGGAGCTTAAAACCTCTCACATGGTTTGTCTTCTACTGTGAACATCATCAGCAGTATTTGCAAGTCAGTTTCCCCATCCTGTAAAGAAACTTCCAGTACAGGACTGATTCAGCTATCACATGGAACTATCAATTTTCCTACAGATCCGAGTTATATTGCTGGTTATATTCAGTAAGAGAAGTATCCAGAAAAATCCAACAGAGCAAGATATATGAATAGTATGCACCATCGTTTTGATGTACATTGGTTGGTCATGCTCCCAAGCAGTGATATGTATCTCTGGCCTGTGATTAGTTTCAATTCTATGAGATTACATGATAATATTTCATGATGGGAAACAGGAGAATCAGTTTCAGATATGCATGCTTTAGAGGTTGCAGTCTTATTGTTGATGGCTTTGCATTACAATTCTGTATTCAACAGTTAAAGGAAGGTAATTGTGTGCAGTGAACTGGAGTAGGGAATGATTAACAGTCAGGATGAAAACATGGATACTTGTAGTTAATATTTATTTTGTGTAAACTTCAGTATATGAGTATGGAAAAGATTGTACTGCTATCAACATTCTTATTCATTGGACCTGTACTCTCTTATATTAGAAACATAGAAAAATAGGGGGCAGGAGTAGGCCATTCGGCCCTTCGGGCCTGCTTCGCCATTCAAAAAAGATCATGGCTGATCGTCTAATTCAGTACCCAGTTCCCGCTTTCTCCCCACATCCCATGATCCTTTTGGCATTACGAAATATATCTATCTCCTTCTTGAATGTATTTAATGACTTAGCCTCCACTGCCTTCTGCGGCAGAGAATTCCACAGGTTCACCACCCTCTGAGTGAAGAAATTTCTCATCTCGGTTCACTGTGGACGGCACAGTGGCGCAGTGGTTAGCACTGCAGCCTCACAGCTCCAGGGACCCGGGTTCGATTCTGGGTACTGCCTGTGTGGAGTTTGCAAGTTCTCCCTGTGTCTGCGTGGGTTTTCTCCGGGTGCTCCGGTTTCCTCCCACAAGCCAAAAGACTTGCAGGTTGATAGGTAAATTGGCCATTATAAATTGTCACTAGTATAGGTAGGTGGTAGGGAAATATAGGGACTGGTGGGGATGTTTGGTAGGAATATGGGATTAGTGTAGGATTAGTATAAATGGGTGGTTGATGGTCGGCACAGACTCGGTGGGCCAAAGGGCCTGTTTCAGTGCTGTATCTCTAATCTAATCTTAAATGCCATACCCCGTATCTTGAGATTATGTACAGAAAAGAAAGTGTAAGTGAATTTTTAATAGTGTGATTAGTCTAATTACTGTCAAACAACCTCTGTGGTACTGAAAATTTACTTTTACAGGTAGAGTCTCATTCCTTCAGACTTTAATTATTGATGGAGTTTTTAAAAAACTTTTTCTCTGTTTCTTTTATATTTCTGTCTAAATCCCATCTTTCTTTCCTTTTTTTTTCTTTTCTGTACATGATTTTAATTGCAGCTTCTGTTCACCTATCTCCCCTGCTCTTGCTGATGTACATTGGATGCTGGTCCCCTATCACCTCCAATTTAAATATCTGATTCTAACGTTTAAATTTCTTTATGGCCTCGCCCCTTCCTAACTCTGTAACCTCCAGCCCTACAATCCTCTGAAAGCTTGCGAGTTTCTCAAAATCTGACTGGTAAAAACAGACTGTTGAAGGAAGAGAGAGATACATTTTTTCAAAAAAAACTTTACCCATAAACAATTGCATGACCAATCAACTAATTGGCATGAAGTTTGTAGTGTGACTCAGATCACATTGGATATATGGGGCAGAATTTTATTAGTGCGCCGCACATTGTGGTGGCGTGCTTTGAACTCGGCGGCCTTCCAACACAGATCGCCACTGCTGAGCCCCCGTGATATTTCGTGCGGGGGCTCATTTAAATGGAGGGGGTGGAGCGGCCACCCCCTGAAGACAAAAGGTGGGTGACCACACTGTCTCCGGCAATGGCGTCTGACGCCATTTTTAAAGGGCCTCAAGCCCTTATGAACAAATTAAATTCTTAAAGTCACACTGTGGGCAAAGCTAAACAGAAAACTTTAACAGATCAAGGCCCCTCCCCCACCCCACAATGGCCATTTCATGTCATTTACACACCGGAAAACCTCTTCTTCCTAATAATCAACTTTGCCCTCCAAACTTTGTAACTTTGCCCCTCAACCCCTTCCCATCATCCCCACAACCAATAGAAAAAGTTCCCCACTCCCCCAACCCTGATAATTTCACTCTTTCCCCCCCCCCTCCCCACCAGTGTCTCACCTCAGAACTCCATATGGAGTTCGGAAGGTGCGCGAGTTGCGGCCAGTGGCCAAATTATCGGCTTGGGATGGCTGCCGGGACAGGGTAAGTATATTTAAATTTATTTGCATTGATTTTACAATTTAAATGAAGGCCCTGTGCCACCAAGCGGTGGGTGTGGGTGTGGGTGGGCTGCACTGAGGCCTCGCCGCCACTGGTAAAATGCGATGGGGCCTTCTCGGCGTCAGGGTCGTGGTGGGCAGCACCCGCAAGTATTTTACAGGCTCCCCCGCCACAACCCCCAACATCAAGGGGCTGGTAAAATTCAGCCTATGATGTGTGATGAGAGAATTGATACTGTTTCAGTAGGTTTAATTTACTAAGGTTGAGATAGAATCAGGGGCTGGCTTGTGAAGTTCCTGTCATGAGAGTGTTTAATGCTGACACTGGCCAAAAGTAAAATATGATGCCAAGTACAGACATAAATATTCAAACAAAATAAATACCCTCAATGTATTTGTAGATTGCTGAGAAAAGAAATGACACACAGTGGAAGTAAAATCTTTTTCATATGTGGATTGACTTTGCCATTTTACCCCTCTCCATTGAGAAGAGATGTGTATCTCTACCAAATGTATATATTTACTCATTGCATTATTTATAATGTCCATTACAAATGGCAAATGGTGTCTTAATAATCAATATCATTAGCTCTTTACAGAGGTGATCATTGTCTTGAAACCCCCTTTTAAGAAGGAAGAATTAATTGTGCAAGTTGTCTGTACCCAAAGCAAAAGATATTGCAGAGCTGAATTAAGGAGCTAGGCTGAAGTTTTAACTTTAACTTCATAGAAAATTAATGTATTTTAAGACCAGTGAAAAAACTATTGGTACTGTGACTTAAATGATAATTCTAATTGATTAGTATTTTTCTCTTGTCTGTGGGCCAAGGAATAATAGCTGTTCCTTTAAACTAAGGTATTCCATGATGGACACACATAACATGAAAATAGTTCCATGTTCACAGGTGAATAATGCAGCACATAGTATCATGACAATTTAGTGCTAAGTCCACTGCACATTAAGAACCAGGTTTAGATTAACCAAACATCTTAAATTAGGACTTTGCTGCTTGCATAAGGAGGAAACCTCCATTACAGCTGACTGGGAAGAATTCAAAGTCAGCTCCTAAAGGTAAAATGACAGTTTCCTAATGTACTTTGTGCTCAGTGTCCAAACATACTGTGCACCTAGTGTCCTATTAACCATCAAAAATGGTTTTAAAATGCAATTAAATCATTTTTGCCTTTACTTTAAGTAACAAAGAAAATCTTTCTATGCTCTGTTTTATCATTACATCAAACTTTCCAATTTGAGATGAACCACACATGTTTTAATTGGGGATTTTCAATATGGCTGCCAAAATCCTGCTGACTGCATGCTAAAAATAGATCTTGTTATAGCCACAAAATAACTTAAAAAGTTGTTGGTGTTAAACTCCGCATAAGTGGACACATACATATATTTATAAAATATTCATTTTCCCAAGGCTAGTTTTATTTCTCTCATTAATCTTCCCCTATCTATCAGTTTTAATGTGATTATCTGTGGCACAACATAGGAAATAAAGAATAATAGTTTTTTATGTTCATTATGTAAGGAATCAATTTTCAGTGCAAATAAACACAGTAGAAAAGAGGGGAATTAACTTGGTAAATAATTTAGGTATCTTAAAGGAGCATTTCGTTACTGACCTCTTGCTAGTAGTAAATGTCTTTGTAATGATCTCTCTCTCTCTCTCTCTATATATATATATATGTATATATATATATATATATATATAGTTTAAAAATGTTTTTTTGGCAGAAAATACAGCAAAGCAGGAATTGTTCATTATCAGTCTCGGCGTTTACTATTTCTACTGAAGTAGGGATTGTGCAGCTGCACTTTTCTAGTCTGTAGTATTTCCTTTCAGGGCGCATTGTCAGCTTTGAACAAGGTGGCTTTAAAGGGGTTCTGTAATAGCAATGATCGTAAATAGGTATGACATAGAAAACCCAGTGTTGTGCCCCAATAATATTCCCTTTTGGCCAATTCTTGGGAATTGAAGGTGAACAGCCCAAAATAACATTTATTACTTTTTTTAAAAAAGTCATATGTTTAAATGAGGTCAAAGACATCGTTGTTTCAAATAAATGATGGGTACCCTTTTTTAAATATACATTATTGCATCCTCCCCTTGGGGGAGTGGAATGGTTCAGGGTAAATTAAATATCTGGAATATCTGATGCCAAAAACTCAATCAGCAGCAACAAAAGTTCTATGTCACAACTCTCCCTCATCTTCAATTCTGCAGACATTATAATTCTGCATCGTGAACTGCAAAATGTGCTTTTTAAAAAAAAATGTAGGCACATATGATTGGCGAAGTGATACCATGCGTTGATAAATCACTAAATAGTGTGTCGAGGCAAGACCCTTTAAGATGGACTTTCTAGTTGTTTTGTAATGTAGTTTCAGGCCTGGGAACCATGATTATGGTTTTTATTCAGAATTGAAAAACAAACAATTCATCTCTTAACTTGTTGGTGTCTTTTACATTTTTGTAGAATGTAGGATGATCGCAAGTATTTAGATTTCGCTGTGCATATTCCTGTGACATAGTGATGGGTCTAGGTTTATGGGTCGTTTTCAGAGTCCGAATTCCAATTGTAAAACTAGGATGCTCAAACCTGTTGTAATATTTAAACAATGTTGCCATATGGTTATTTTTTAGTCATGAGTACGTAACATAAAAAATCCAGTGAAGTTGTGTTTACTCTGGTTAAAATATCGAGCTTCAACAGGATGGGAATCTGAGTGAGTGCTACACGGATCATTTCTTCCTTTTATGTGACGATGATGTGGAGGAGGGGTATATCTTGTTTTAAGTTCGACGTTAGAAGGGCTACAGAAATTAGTTTTACTTTAGGAATTATTTTAAATGAATAAGTTGAATGCAGTCTACAGCATAGTAACTAGTGCCTGTTGGCAAAGTACGGATCTATTTCAATATTCATGAAATTGCAATACGTTAACGAGAAAATTAGTTTTAAGATAACATTTTTCAATTGCCTTTGTTTCTAAGCATTTTTAGATTTCCTGTTTTTAGCTATTGCAAGTTCGAGTTAAATTTTACTATTATTAAACAGTAACCAAATGGTTATATTTCTTTTAAAGTGCTGACGTAGCCTCCGAAGTTGATGGCCCCAATCCATATTAATGATTAAACCGTACTGGAAAAACAAGCAGCACCTCCTTCACCTCGGGGCATGCACCATCGGGCAACTACTTTCATGAAAAGTAAATACAAACGTTCATTGGGAGAGAGCTTATCGTTTTAGATTGCCGTTTCCAGAGAGCAAATTGCACAACAGGAAACTGACAGTACGTTGCTTATATGTGGGTGGAAGTTGCATAATTATTTGGCCATACATTTAACGAGTTTTTTTAATCTATGAAATTAATACTTTTCTGACGTTACGATGACTCGTTTTTACCATTTCCCATCAAGCCTCGCCGACATCGCTTTTAACTAGGTTGGCGTATGTTTATTTAAAACAAAATGCGGAGATTGTCGTTAGAAGAAACTGACCCCTTTGTTTTCCTAGTTTAACGACGATCTTAAAAGTAATTATGTCTTGTTTCTACCAATTTCTACCAATTCAGCATGAGTGCACAAAACAGATGAGCTGCATCAGTGCAGAATTAACAGCAGAGAATAAAATGCGTGCTCGCTCTATGATTGACATGGCACAAAACGCTTGGGAGTTGCAACATTCTGAAGAGAACTGACATAGAACTGGGCCTGACGTCATGGGGCAGGACTGGAGCTGCAGCTGAGAGGCGGGGGAAAACCTAGACTGATTTAACATCCCCTCAATTTAAATATGCATTTTATACAGTAACTACTTTCTATTATCATGAGTGTTGAGCCTTTATGACGGTTAAAGGAGATCCTCTTATCGCAGTTTTGTTTCTCGTCATTCTAATACTTCGTCCAAAGTTGTAGATAAAGAAGTCAATTATTCGGCAAACTAAATGTTATTTCGGTCCTATTCAGGCCTGACTGGAGTGTTGCAATTTAGTAGTTTAATTGTAGTCCGGGATTTAAAATATATAAAAGCAACTGTTGAGCTGGTGTCTAATTTTGCTTTAAGTACAACGTTCATCCTTTTGCCTGTTGGTCTTTAAAGTATTAGTAAAATGTTTAGAATTACAACGGAGCTATTTTAACAAGCATTCCGTCAATGTACTCTGGTAACTGAATTGTTAAAACAAAGTTTCTAGCATTTGTTTTAAAAATATTTCTGGGATCGAAAACCAAACCACGTTAGCATCCACGACTACTGTGTGAAATTGCATGGTGTATTCGAGCAAATCAAATACAAAATGATTCTCGTGAAACGAGAACAAGGGGGATGGTGGATGGGTGAGACTCGGGTACTTGCGTGAATACCTAAACACATTAGGGCTGTATGTGCCCCACTGCTGTAAGACGCAACGTTTTAACATTTCTAACGGCCAGAGTGCACATGCTGTGGAGATAAGGAAGGGGTTGCGGGGAGGAGGAGGAGGAGGAGGAGGGGGGCGAGAGAGAGGAATGTTGCGCTTGCGCGGTAGTCCTGTTGCGGGCTGCAGAGTGGTGGCTGACGTCACGTGGTGCTCGGAGGAGCTGGGTGGCGCGGCCGGGAGAAGAGGAGAAAGCAGACAGAGGATCAGGAGAAAGGGAAGGCAGGGGAAAGGAAGTGAGCCCGGGCCCGGCCACAGCACCACAAGGAAGGCCCACCGTGGAGAAACCCACAACACACGCTGAATCTAAACAGCTTCCGCATCATGTCCGCTGCACAGGTGTCTTCGTCCCGGAGACAGTCGTGTTATCTCTGCGATCTGCCCCGTATGCCGTGGGCCATGATCTGGGATTTTACCGAGCCCGTGTGCCGGGGCTGCGTCAACTACGAAGGGGCCGATCGTATCGAGTTTGTGATCGAGACGGCGCGGCAGTTGAAGCGGGCTCACGGCTTCCAGGAGGGCCGCTCCCCGGGGCCGCCCCCTGTCAAAGTGCAGTCCTTGGGCGCCAGCAAAGAGGCGTCTCAGCAGCTCAACCACGTCGACGGCTCGTCTAAGGCGCCGCAACCGCCTCTCGATCGCTATTCCCTGAGTACCGAAAGACCTCGCTTCGAATACCCGGGCCTCGCCCACACTGGCAGGCTTCCCAATGGCCTGAACGGACCCAACGGATTCCCCAAACCCGAGGACATTCCGCCGGAACTGAATCGGCAGAGTCCCAATTCATCGCGGAGAAATCACGGTATCGTGCCCCCGGGCCCGGTCACAGTGCCGCCCAACCTGCTGCCTCAGACCACCTTGAACGGTCCGTCCGCAGGAGTTCTGGCGCCGCACGGGTTGCTTGGCCGGCCGTCTTCTTCCAGCAGCCAGCTGAGCGATGTAAACAAACGGCCGGGCTCGGTATCCAGCAGTGACCAGGAGAGGGAACTGAAGGAGAAGCAGCGGAACGCCGAGACCCTGGCCGAATTGAGCGAGAGCCTTAAGAACCGCTCCGAGGACTGGGCCAACAAGCCCAAGATCGTGCGGGAGACGCTGCTCACCCTGTCCAACTGCAACCCCTTCGACGTGCGCTTCAAGAAGGACCACTCTCTGCTGGGCCGGGTGTTTGCCTTCGACGCCGTCTCCAAGCCCGGCATGGATTTCGAGCTGAAGATCTTCATCGAGTACCCAAGCGGCTCGGCCAATGTCTTTTCCAGCGCCTCCGGGGTGGCTAAGCAGATGTACCAGGACTGCATGAAGGATTTTAGCAGAGGCCTGTCGTCCGGCTTCAAGTACTTAGAGTACGAGAAAAAGCATGGTTCGGGGGACTGGCGCCTGCTGGGTGACCTGCTGCCCGAGTCGGTGCGTTTTTTCAAGGAGGTGGTGGGGGCCGACATGCTGCCGCAACCCCATATAGATGCCAATTGCCCCATCTTGCCCACCGCTCTGTGCAACATGCCCCGGCCCCCGCCCAACAGCTCCAGGACTGGGATGCGCAAGCGGAAAGCGTCTCCCGAACCCGACTCAGAAGCGGGCAGTGTGAAGCTGGAAGAGCGACAGCAGCAGTGGCTGTCCAACCAGAACGAAGCTTTAAAACTCACCATGGCGGCATCCGGCAGCTTTGGATCAGGCGGCGTGGCGCATGGGGGTTCCGCTCTGCCACCCAACCGGACCACCCCTCCCGAATGCAGCGCCCAGAACGGACAGTCCCCCATGGCCGCCCTCATGTCCGTGGCTGACACCCTTGGAAATGCCCACTCGCCAAAGGACAGCAACAATTCCGTACATTCGACCACTACTACCAGCACCAGGAGGAACAGCAACAGTCCGGTGTCCCCGGCCTCAGGGGGTGGCCAACGCCGCATGGTGTCCAGGAATGGGGATGCTGCTCTGTCCGTGGCCCCTCCTAACAGCCATCCTAATCCCAACATAGACCCCGTTCATCCCCCAAACATTCCAGACTCACCGATGGCCAACAACGGGCCCCTGTGCTGCACAATTTGTCATGAACGTTTGGAGGATACTCACTTTGTGCAATGCCCGTCCGTGCCCAATCATAAATTCTGCTTCCCATGCTCTCGGGAGAGCATCAAGGCTCAGGGGGCGAATGGAGAGGTTTATTGCCCCAGTGGAGAAAAATGCCCTTTAGTAGGTTCAAATGTCCCTTGGGCATTCATGCAAGGAGAGATTGCTACAATCTTAGCAGGGGACGTAAAGGTCAAAAAAGAAAGAGACCCATAAATTTTTAACTTCAGTAATTGAAGTCAAATGTGAATAAGAACTAAAAAGTTAGTCTTATGTATAGACATTTTTCATTTTCGTCGTATGTTTCTATATTTTGAAACAAGGTATGTACTCTTCTTCATTTGAAGGATGAACCTGGTTTTGTTTAAAGAATATCAGATATTACTGCTTAATACTGTTTCACTTATTGATGGCAGTGTGTTGGCTAGGTACAGAATCATAGCACTTAGCAATTAACGCTGCTGGTGTGTTTTTGTAAATGTATGCACTTCGCTGAATTGCCAAGGCCAGTGTTGACGCCTGCAGAAATGCAAACAAATTGTTACAAAGAATGGTTACAGTTAGTTATGTTACAAGCCCTGGGGATAATCTCCTACAAAGTGACTTTTTTAAAGGTGAGGGGTTCTTTTTAATTAGTTTCCAAGGGCAAAATCTTTCATTTTATGATTCAGTGATCTGAATTTTTTATAACGTGTTTTTTTTTGCTTTATGGATGCACGAATGCTTTAAATAGTAGAGCAAAATGCTGTACTGTATATGACAACTGCTCTGTTTGTTCTTTATACATTTCTGTAGTAACAGAAGACTGTAATGTGCCTTGGAGCTGAATAAATTGTAATAAATTCGATGAATAAGCTCCCTGACTAGTCAATTTCTTTACAGACTGTAAGAAATGTGAACAAATTGGATGTGGATACCTGTGAGAAAATGGCTGCTTTATTGCTTTAAAAGTTACTTTTCTACAATCTCTGTCGAAGATGTTCATTTTATCGTTGCAATATTGTCTTAGCAAAGAGCCCACATATTTATAAATAACCTGAATGTTTAACTTCACAAATAAACTGCTGATTAGGGTTTTTCTATTCACTTTTCTACTGGACTAAAACCTGATGGGTTCTATTCAAACAAAATCTGAAATAATTGTCCTGAGATTAAAGGCACTTTAAAGTGATTGAATGTTACTGTTTGAAATCAATAGCCGTTAACTGTAGTGGTCCAGGTAATTGTAACAAGTTTGAACACAGTTGGTAGACCAAAAAGCCAGCTGTTTCACTTTGAGCTGACAAAGCAAGGGCTGTGGTGCTGGTACAGGGAACTGTATCCTGCATTTTCTGCAACATATTCCTAGCCTGAGTAAAATGATTTTAAATTTACCTCTTCAAATCATATGCACTTTAAACCAAGTAATTCAATACTTATAAATGTTCAAAAACATTCTTCAGATATAAAAATGAATACTGTTTCCTTTTAGGGAGTTTTCTTATTTTACACACTTACAATGCTTACACTCCTGGTAGTTTGTCCTAATGTAAGGTTCCACAATGTACCTATTAAACAACTTAATGCAGAGGATGCTGCAACTGGACTGCTACAGATAACGTTTGCTTAGCTTGCACAGTTGAATTTTTTTATCTGAAAAATGCACTTTCGCTGAAGATATACTTCAAAATATCTGAAGTACTCATTTCTCCCTTTTGAAACGTTAATGGTGAAAGAAGAGGAACTTAGTGTGAACACTGACTTAATTAATTGGAGACGTAGTGCGATACTTTTATGTTTGGCATATTTGTTTTGAATCATAACCTTTTGCATCGTGAGAACATATTCCAAAGTTAACAGTCAAATGCATCACTTTTAATTGAAGGAGTAGGGAAATGTGGTAAGCTAAAATGTACTGTTGTATATTTTTAATCAAACCCAATATAAATGTTTCATCCATAGATTATCGGACCCCTGTACTGTAACCTGGCAATTTCACATTGGTATTAATAGTTCATGACTTTTCTATTGCTGCTAAGCTACGTGTATTCTGTAATTCATTAACAGCACAAAATTAAGTTCCTTAATGTGATAGCTGATACTATTTTCAAAGAATAACTGAACCGTATTTGATCTTTAATTGAGGGCTTGTGCACTGAAGATTTATAGTTCCAGACCCAGATTGTTTATACAGCTGGTCTTCATCTGTAGATTTTGATTCTGAAGGTAAAGTTGGGAGTTATTTTTATATTTTAATTACAAGGATTTTTAATAGTTTTGTTGATGTTTGATAAGGCATTTTGTTTCTAGCCTTGGTCTTGCCCTCTGTGCCAAATTAAATGTTCTCACAACTTGGTCTAGGTTATATAAGTTCCAGTAAGATTTTAAACAACCATATAACCTAAATAATTTCCCAATTAAAGAACATATTTAAGTTAGTCTTTCAAATTTCTTAAGAGTAATTGGATTTAGGGCAGAGAGGGTATTGCCTGTCCATTTTCTCCACCACCAAAAAAGCTGAATTTCACTTTGGTATACACTAGCTCATTTGAAATGAATCTTTTCAGCTTTCTAATGTCCTGGCTCTACATCTATTTAAATATATTCGTAACTAAATACCCTGTTGATTTACATAGAAATAGGATCATGTTTAATCAGAAACTGGATACTTTCAGTTTTGGAGAGTAATTGTCTTAAAAGTTGAAATGATGGATCGATTTTGTGTTTTAATTTGAACAAAGACTATTTTTGTGCAGATGTATAAGCATGTTTATCAATTTGCAGTTATGTTACATACTTACCATTGTAAACAGAAATTCAGTAGTATTTTAAATGATGAACCCAGTACTACAAAGAGCAAAACACATTACAGACCAGAAACTGAGCAGTGATGCATCAAACAAATACAGTAGGGAAGTAATAAAATCATTAGCTGTAGAGTTTATATATAAAATGGGGTCTAATAGCAAAATATGTAATGGAGTACTGAGTGAAAAAGTTGGCTCAATATTTGTGCAATGAAATTCGTGTCATTAATAAAATGTACTGTGTTGGTATGTGCAAGTGTATTACAAAAGTCTTAAAAGTTTTTGTTTAAGGTGATCTATGATGCAAAAACAATTAATAAAAGCAGTGATCGGAATAGGCAGTTGCAGGGTTTGGGGGCGTGGGGGAGATCAGCAGTAAAGAGGGGATGATGGTGCAGCAAGAGAGCTAGACAGCAACAGGATGTGTTGTAAGTACCAATTTGTCGAGATTAAAAAAGGTGCTTGTGACATTTTTATGAAGTATTTTCACACCAATCCAGTGAAGAAGTGTGCATACATATCTGAATAGGTTTTGGGTCGGGCCTGATGGATTTGAGAGTAGAACATAGTAAGATTTTTAGATGCTGCCAAGGATGGACTAGTTGCATCCACATTACATGTTGTTTACCATTGTGAAATAGAGGAATTAATAATTGATTCAAGCTCCAGTTCTAAATCAATGGTAGGTGAACTTCAAACCTCAAAGTTTGCAAATACTATACAAGACTTGGGTTCATTGCAACAGATCATGGATCAGTTAATTAGCAAATTAATTAATTTCAGGATCTAACAAAAAGTGCTGTCTCAAGGCATAGTATATCTGGTGTATAGAGAGGCTACTGCATATATCTGCAGTTTCTTGCTAGAATAATGTTCCATGCTTGTCAATTAGTCTATCATTTATTCCTTCACATGTCAGGAATCCACATGTAGCTCATATAATTAACTTTTATAATAAGCTTTGGTATAATTTTTGCAGTCTTTTAAAAAGTTTTATTGTGCTTTTCAGACTTGTTCAATGCTGTTGCTTGAGAATTGCGAGGATAATCTAGTTGAATATATCCTCAAATTAATTTAATTATTTTAACTTTACTGATATTTCATGGCATTACTTTAACTCCCACTGTATTGACATCTAATGTAAGTAATGATGCTAACTAGAGTAGATGTGCTGGGGTTGCTGGTATTTTTTTATTTACAGTACAAATTGCTTAGTTGGAAGTGCTCATATAGAAACAAAATATTTTTATCCAAATATCACTATTCAGCAAACACCATAGAACATGACCAGAAAACATTAAATGAATGTTCCATTTGAGATTTAAACTAGTGTTCTGATTTTCAAAGTTCTTTGTTTTTGACTTTATTGAATAATTAACCCCATTGTGTTGACATATGTTTCAAAAATCCCTTGCCTGAGTAATAGTTGCTACTTGAATACTGCATGTCAGGACTTGAAATTTTCTGCAATCAAACAAGTTTTAAATATCATTTAAATGTACAGCGTAATCCTATTTGGCCATATTTGCATTGCTAAGTTACCATCTCCTTTATTCTGTAGTCATTCTCACCTATGTTCCCTTCCCTACAGTAGGACTCCTGATTTTTAAAGTAGTTCAACCTAAAGCTATTTGTGTCATAATTTAAATATTTGCACCATGTATGCCACTGGTGGAATTGTGGAGTACAAGCAGTATTATATATCTGCTCAGAAAGCAGATGTGAACGAAGAAAGTATCTGCAGGGGCAGCCCTTTCTATGTAAAATACTTGCTATTTTATATCTCTTACAGGTTTGGGTGGCTTATGAACAATTTTCAGCAGAGGAATCTTTCTGTAAATAAAAACAAGAACTGAGTTCCGAAGAAGGGTCACTGACCCGAAACGTTAACTCTGCTTCTCTTTCCACAGATGCTGCCAGACCTGCTGAGTGGTTCCAGCATTTCTTGTTTTTATTTCAGATTTCCAGCATCCGCAGTATTTTGCTTTTAATCTTTCTGTAAAAACTGCTTGTAGCTCCAAGCTAACTAATATTTTACAAGAACATATGCAGTTGCTGATTTAATAGTGTCTTGTCAGGGCAGTGTTTGCTGAGCAGAAGGGATAGGGGTGGTTGCACTTACTGATCACATCCAATGACATCAACTGATTTGTTTTTATATGAAGTTGATCACTTCAAAGTTGTTGAGCAATAGAATTTCTCTTTACAACATTGAACTAATAAATAAAACACAATCTGTTGAAAGTACTCTCATAAAGGCAGCTTTTCCTTTAATTGTGTTATTTCTGCTAATAAGTGTATATGATTATAAGTGTAATGTCCTTGTATCTGTAATGTTCCTTTAAAAAAATAAATATATCTCAGAAATTGTGTTGTGGATTTTTTTTTAGGAATGCTGCTCAGCTAGCAACCATTCAGTGATGAGTTACTTCCCTCTGGGAATAGCACTGACTCTGCACCCTTAAATCTAAATGCTTAATAATTTAATTTGATTAAAAGCCCTGCTGCTTTAATCCAAATCCTTTGGTTAATCTTTGTAATGTTAATGATTTGTTTCAGCCAAAATAGTGACCTGTTAGACATTGTAGATTGATGCACAATTTCTGCATGTGAAATAATTTCAGTCACAATGTTTTTGTATTTCTTAAACATGACTAAATTTGATTTTCACCTTCACTTACTTATTTTCATTTAATATCTTTTTGTTTAATGGTGCCTCTTTTTAGCACAAGTGGTTCTAGCCAAGACCTCCTGTATCTGTTTTAGGCTCTGAAAGGCACCTGAAGATAATAGTTGGCTGATGAAAGTTCACTGTTGCAAAAAATATTTCCAGTGCCGTTTTAGTGAACATTTTTCTACAATGTCTTGCGATCAGTATGACAACATTTTCTCCGGATGGATCATATTTCACAGTAAAATTTTGCATGGCCACTAGTTTTCTCCAAATATTTAGTAAAACATCAGTGAAATTAGCAATTTGGTAGAGGCCTGGGTACAAGCCATTCCCCAGTTCCTTAACCAGGAATGGCACATAGAGTAATGGGACCAAAAGAAAAGACATTTAATAAAAATACAAGTTGGAATTTTATTTATATTTAGAAGTTCTAATACAGTCTTGCAGAAATAAAATTAAATCATGATGTAATGTTTGTCAAATTAATTAAATACATGCTTGCCAAATAATATAATTTGATCACCGGAATCATGCTATCTGCCAGAAAACACTGGCTACATAGATTTAAAATGATGTGTTAAGAAATCACCATGTTTGCATTTTATTACATTAGCATTTTCCAAGAAAGTGTTGCATCAAGAGGTCAAGTTGGTGTAAATAAACTGCTTGAGCCTTGTTTATATGTTAATGGTGTTATATACCCTTTATGTATTAGTGCATTACAGACCTATTTTAAAACAAATATTCCAATGGACATTGTTTTTAAGCTTTTCAAGGATTCTTTTATTGACTTGTGATGAGGCACTGACTGGATTCCACTGCGATGGCGAAACCATTTAATCTTTACATTTTTGTATGATTCTGAAAGGCAGTGTTTGAATAGAATGTGTTTTGACAGGAATGATACATGAAAAATCATAAATTTCAGTACTAATTTTACAATTATTGTGCAGATAACTAGTAACATTGAATAGTTTCACCACTGGGGGACATTGTTGTTTCACCTTCATGTAATGCATTCTGGGAAAGATAACTAATTGTAGCCAGCTTGTGTCCTGTAGCTGTGCTATAAAACTTTCCAGAGACCTTGGCTCATAAACAAAACACATATTTACTTCTTTGAGCCAGAATTCTCTGGAAAGTTTTATAGCAATGCTATAGAACACAAGCAGGCTGGATTGAAACCAACCCAGAATGCACTGCATGAAGGAGTAATGATTTCTTCCTGGTAGTGAGAAAAAAATCAGTATGAGCTGGTTCAAACCACTTGATAGAGATTTATGTTGGGGGGATAAAATATTGATGACTACATTTTTTTAAAGACTGCTCTTTAAAGGTTTGAATTTTAAACAGCTTATTAAATCGAGTTGTAACAAAGAATATTTTGACTCTCCTGATCTAATAACTGAACAGTAACAACTCAAGCAAGCTATAGGTTAAATTATGAGTGGGCATATTTTTCATAAACTGTCTTTTATCCTGTGCCAATGTCTGTAACACATGCTGCCTTTTAAGTAATCCCTCAATTATTTGTAATAGTAACTATTGCAAAAGTGGAAAGCCCTTCAATATATTCCGTTAGATAACTAGATTTTATTTCTGAAACATTTTAAAACTCTAGCTTTGTGGATCGTTGGCCAGTACATATTAAACTTTAAGAAATATTAGGACTTTTAAAATTTCTTTGCTGAAACTATATAGCTTATATCTCATGTTGGCTGCTTTGCCTGCATATTGTATCCAGTACGGCCCACATTGAGCTATGAAAGACAGAGCCCTATCATTACTGCCAGAACTGCCCTATTAAATTTTATTATATTGGGAAAATATGTAAAAGGATAAATGAGTCACAACTGCAATGTAAACCAGCTCTGTGACATGGGTAAAATAAAAGGGTAGAGGAGGGATGTGGTTAGTTTCTGGGACTGAAGGTTAGTGGGAAAACATTTCAGTAGCCACAGGTGTTATGCCTTTGAAAATGTGGAAAATATTTCTGGTTATTATCCACAGCTGTGGTATAAACCAGGTATTTGTAAAGAAGGAAAGGGTACAATTTGTATACTTGAATCAATCTTGAATTCATATGTTAACTATAGTAGATTCTCATATTAAAAATAAAAGCCAGACACTTATGGAGAAAATTAATCTTGCACCCCAGAAGCACCCTTTTTATGATCTACCATCAGATTACTGAAGTTATCAATAAATGGTGATTGTACATTTTATTATTTTTGTTTTACCTGAAGTGAAGTATATGTTTAAAAAAATGCTATGCAGTGACAAAACTTTCTATAGAATAAATTTAGACAGTTAGCAAATCTTTTGAAGCAACCAAGTTTTCAAGAAAAGGAATTTAATAGACAAGTTATCCTGAAGGGCAGCTGTGATACTTGTGAAACTAATGTCTACAAAATGTGCAGACTAGACTCAAGGAGGGGCCGACAGAGCATGTTATTTTTAATATGTCGAACACATATTGAGTATTCTCTGAATTTGAAAGCATTGCGTTTGTCTGGTTTTTAAACAAATGTTTAGTCCAAAATTTGGAGTACATTAACAGTAACACTGTTTAGGACAGAATTCAACAATTTCTAATTTTATATGTATTCAAATAAAGATAAGTTCATTTGATAGATTTGGAAAGCATTTTAATTTAAAATACATGTAATCAAATTTTAAGTACGCTGATCTTTATCACAGAATTGCTGTCAATCATCTTAAATTTTTTAATCACCAATAGTTCTGTACATAGCTCTACATTTGCTAAAGGAATTTTTAAAAAAGAGTCAGTAAAAAGATTTTCGTTCTTGAGTAATGAAGGCTTTTTATTTCTTTCAAAGTATGTAAACATTCTCTTGTTTTTGATGCAAAGCAGAATTAATAAATATACAGGTGAACATTTTTTATGAATAGAATTCTCTAACCTATTATAAATCTGTTATCCTGTATGTTGTATGACTCGCAGCTTGGGAAGGGCTGAGTCTGGATAGATAAGGAAATAGTCTTTAAAAAGGAGTCTTACTGCTCAGTTTATGTAGATTTTGTGCCTCATTGATCTGGAATATTTTTTATATGCTAAAGGTTTAACTTGATAATGCCATTGCACAGAACTACATATGCGTTGCAATAGCGTTCAAGGGCGAATACTATTATCAGGAGTTGAATGGTATTTCAGTACAACACCAGTCCTAATTTTGCCAACTGTTTTTATTTTAGAGTGTAAATGTTCTAAGAATCCCCAAATATTTAATGGAAACAACCCAACAGTGAGCAAAACATTCCATTATCTAATTGTTTATATTAAGTGAACACTATAGGAAATGTGGGAAATTGATGCCTGAGTAAATATTGTCTGTTCAAACAAAGGATGCCCATTAACTCACATCTCCTGTGCTAAAAATGGCAAGTAATGGATCTTGCTTCATGAATATTTCCCCTTCTGTTGTTTTTTGTATTCCTGCATCACATTGTTTCCAGTTGATAGAGGTCTTCTCCTGGTGGCCAATGCTACTTCATATCCAGCTGTTACAAAGGCAAAAGACTGCATAGGATAACATATCCGTAGTTTTCCTTTTCTGTTTTCTTCTGTTTTATAAACTTGAATTGCTTTAATATCATTTTATATAGACCGTGTTTATTGAGCTGCTTGTGGCAGTTGTGTGCGACCATTGTGTTGTTGTCCCTGCTGTGAAAAAGATTAATTTCTTGCAGTTGACTCCCATCTCTACATTGTGGAGTATTTAAGAACAAGGAAACACTGGGAGCAAGCCAGCTTATTTCTGGTTTTGCTAACTGTCTCCATCTGTGTGTCTAGCTTTATTACAGCCTTTGGCACACTTTGCAAGGTGGTGTATCTGGCCTAATCAAATGCTGCACATCAAATCTGTGAAATTTTGATCGATTTGTGATATTTCCACATACATATATTAATTTTGTCATGGGTATTGTAATATTTGTAATTGCTGTACCAATGTTTACTATCAGATAATCTCAAGGATCTAGTTGCAACAGCGAATAAAGGAAAGGCTAATCAGTATAGCGTATGTAGGACTTTGATTCGTAAGACCTTCCACCAATAGATTTTTTTGTGATTCACATAAATTAAGATAATTAGAGCTGAACTAAAACAATAGGTTGTGTTCCATTTCTGATTTGGCTTAATTTCTAATTGTGAGCATTTGTCAACACATTTTTGAAAATGTTTGTCTTATGCACGTGTCTTTCTAATCGCTAGAATATTTAAAACTACAGTACAACTTTACAGTTTTGCTTTTTGCTAAATGATTAAATGGTGCTCAAACATGAGTTTGTGTTTTAAAAATGTGCTATAATTTCCCAGAATAAAGCAGGGATTGAAAAACCCAGTTGTGAGCTACAGTCTTTTACTTGATATGTTGATTGTTATATGTTGATTGAAACACATTTGCTGACATTTATCTACAATTTTATATAATCACTTAATTTCTCTATGTGTGTTATTGTCTCTTTTGTTGCTGAACAAGTATGTATGTGTGTGTGTGTGTGCTTGGTGCATCTTTTCCATGCTAATGGCAAGACTGCCTATGTGATTGAAGCCTATGTGATCGAAAACTCTGTGGGACAGCAAAAGGAATGTCAAGGCTTGTGGACACAGATGGAATTAACTATGCTTGACTGGTTACTGGACTAGACAGTCATGTGATATAGCCTTCATTCCCAGTGGCATTCCTGAAGGAACAGTTGTTATTGGTGCATGTTACATGTCTGTGCTGCTGTAAATCAGAGAAACAATCCTCTACTGTCATCAAGTTCCCTCCATTGAGCAGAGATGAATGTCTTCTTACAATTCCTGCATTGTACAGTAATTCACAAATGCACATAGTAATCTATTAAAAGATTTTTTCCCCCTAGGCTATTGCAATCAAGATTGGTATAAGCCAGTGATATTTAGGATAATCTTCTGGACAGTAGAATGCCAGTGTAATAACTACTACAAATGCTGATTTAAGTATTTGGGTATTGGGAATAAATAGATTCATACTGGGGCATAAAATGACCAATGATTAAGTATTTTTACTTCAATTAATTTTTTTAAATTTTGATAGTTTATTTGAAGCTCGCTACCATTTGTTCACATTTGACAGAGTTTTACTGCCTCAGCACAAAACATTAATACAAATATATCAACATTTGTGCACATGGTTGTGAGTTTACTTAATTTTTACCAATGTACAAGATTCAAAAACCTAAAATTACTTAGGAATTCTTGTAGGCAATAATCAAAAATATACTTGTCCTTTTTAGGGTGGTTTATTGTTTTTACTAAAACATTTCTATAGCCTTTTCCTTAATTTATTGAACTTGCACAGTTGTAAATATAAAATGCAAGGAAATAATACTTTTAACTGAAAAATGTTTAGTCAATGTGAAATGATTGGTCACACCGTTTCCAAATGGAATAAGGGTCTTATTTCAAGGTGCATTTTATGTTCCATTTGTAAATTTTTACAGAAAGAAAAAAAACCAAATGATATTGTGCATCAAAGTGTCTCATCCAGTAGTGAGAGTACTTAACATTTTTCAGAGCTCTATGGATTTTGTCATTTGATTTTTGCACAAGCAAAACAGAAACATCTGTTCATTTAGATTCAGAGTTTTCTCTAAGTTAAAAGCATTTAAAACAGATACATTATCTAATTGCAAGTATTATTCACAATCACTTCAATGTTAATTGATGCTTCTGAGGGCTTGCACGTCTGCATAGTGACAGTGGAGAAACCGAAAAGCAGCTCCTTTGTGACTGTTATGCTGCAAATACTAATTCTGTCGTGGCTTTATTTTTAGCTGCTCTATATTCTGGCAGCTGCTGTGCCTCTCATTTAAATAGGCTTTTATTACTGTGGCATGTGAGTAGAATACCGCACAGTCTAAGAAATTGATTATTCTACAGAATGATGCAGTGGAGGTTCGAGTGCGGAATGGTTGAGTCTTGAATTTCAAAGATGGCTTTGCTGAATTGGCACACATTTAATGGCTGATCCTCCCATGCTATTTTGTTTCTCTTGATACGCTAAATATATCGTGTGGCAGTTGCAAATGGGTAACTGGTTGGCAGAAAGGAATACTGTTACATTTGTTCGGGAGTTGGGTAGTGCTTGAAGTTATACAACGCTTTTGAACGATGTCCTTCTGCCTATAAAGAAACACATGAGAATGTACTTATATTGCATAATGAGGATTGCTACTTGGTTGAAATAACTATGGTGTTTGAACGAACTACTGCACATAATAGCAAATAATGTTAGTGCAGTAAAAGATACTGATTACCTGCTCTGGCTACTGTGTTTATGAATATTATCTCCCAGCTTCTGTTACCAGACAATCCCTCTAAAAATATTACACGGAAATGCATGATTACACGGAAATGCATGACCGTGCTTGTTTTTTGCCTGATCTGGAATTGAGATAGAGCACTAGCTAAAAATACCAGAGCATTTATGCTGTATCATATACCAGCTGGGGAATCTAATCTGGGAAAGTGTGATTTAATTCCCTGGGGCTAGTACATGGGAAACAGACTTCTTCAGAGCTTCCATTTCAGTCTCCCTGTCTGAAAACCTTGTAAATTCAGCAGCAGCCATTGACTTAGGGCACTCTTGCAAAAGTCATTTTATAAATTTAATCTCTCCTCTGGTCCATAATTTATTGATGGAGAAGGAACTTTAGGGAGGAAAAAGGCCTGACTGTCTTTTGTGTGCTCAGCTCAAAGAATAGTCTAAGGGTTGTTGCATTTTTTTTTCTGAGCATTATATTGTTTTACATTACTGCAGTTGTACATTTTGTGTTAGTGGAATTTGCAGAAGCATGCATTGTCTATTGCCATAGTGGGATAGTTAGGTATTGTGCTTCAGAATTGTAGTCTTTGTGTTACAAAGAAACAATGAAAGGAATCGGATAAAAACACATCTGTGGGAACTTGTAGTTCCACTGTAATTATTACTCTGGATTGTATGTTCTGTACGTTAACTCTTTCATTGACTAAAATCTGACTCAGATTTTGTAGACGTATTTGCGTTTAGATCTGTATTCCATTCTGTATGGTTGATTAGTTTATGATTTTATGTAAGTTATAAATGCAGCAATTTTTTTTCAAAATAACCAACATTCATATTGACCCGGAGTTTGCATTGAAAATAACAGCGAGGCTAACAGAGTTCACTATTTATTATGGAGTAAATCAGACAGCAATTTCCAGAGTACGCACATGTGGAATGAAGCACGGAAATCTGGAAGTTGCAGTCTGAGTCACTCTGCTCCTCTACATGCCACGCAACACCAGTACGTCACTGATAGTCTCAACATTGAAATCCATGTAAGGGCGTGAAGTTGTGGTACTTACTAGTTACCCAGCAAACAGAAAATTTAGGGCTGTTGCATTCAGGTTTAAGTGAATTTTTAACAGTCATAAGTCATAATTACTGCCAAACAACTCTAGCACTGAAAATTTACTTTTACAAATGTGGAGTTTCATTCCTTCAGAATTTAATTAGAGTTGGAGATTTTTCAAGAGTTTAAAAAAAAAGATTTTTTCTGTTTCTTTATCCCCCTTTAATCAGATCTTTCTTTCCCTCTTTTTATTTTGCTTTCTATGCACAATTTAAAATCCAATGTATACTTCCTGGATTAGACTATGGACAAAATTTTAACTTATTCAAAACCCATCCACTAGCACATTGTTCAAAATCAGGCTCTGTGTTTCATTGAGGATTCTTCCAATCTGGTTGAAGAGCCTTGCTACTTTTTGCCCTGCTCTCTAGGTCGAGGCCAACCATCTTCAGCTGCTTCATCAATTACCTTCCCCCCATCATAAGGTCAGAAGTGGGGATGTTCGCTCATGATTGTACAATGTTCCGCACCATTCGCGACTCTTCAGATACTGAAACAGCCGGTGTCCAGAAGCAGCAAGACCTGGATGACATCCAGGCTTGGGCTGATAAGTGACAAGTAACATTTGCGCCCTACAAGTGCCAGGCAATGACCATCTCAAACAAGAGAGAATCTAACCATCACCCCTTGTTAAATGGCCTTACCATCGCTGAATCCCCCTGTCATGCTAGACCCCCACCTGCCAAGAAAGAGGCACATTAATTTTGTCATGAACATTGATTTTAAACTGGTGCTGGAGCGAGGAAAGGACTTGTTAAACAGATCAGCTGTGACTGAAAAGATATTTGCATATTAACAGAGAGTGCTTGGAAGGACAAAGGACCATTCCCTGACACATTCAACCCACAATGGACCTTGATCACCAGATATTGTGTGTAAGAGGAGCATTCCAGCGACTGCTAAGGTGTTACAATCCAGGACTGCTTGGACCAGCTGGTCACATGACTAACTGGCCATTTTTTGAACTAGCCACAGAGAGTTTGAACTAGAGGTGTGCAAAGGAAACCCGACCCAAGTCCGAATGCTAGACCCGGAAGCCCGACCCGACCCAAACCTGACACACGCCCTCGGATCGTTTCGGGGTCAGGTCGGGTAGCAGGCCTTTACGCATGTACTAATGTAAAGGCCTACCACCCAACCCTACCCCGACAGGTCCCGACGACATGTGTCAGGTTCGGGTCGGGTCGGACCTCCGGGTCCGGAATTCGGGCTTGCGTCGGGTTTCCTTTGCACATCTCTAGTTTGAACTCAGAAAGACTATTTGCTCCTGGACTGAGATCTCTCCCATCTGCTCCCATCTCTTTCTCACAAGCCTCTGAAGACACATGAACCCCAAGAGTGAAAAGTCTCCTACAGCGAACAGGGTTTAAGAAGAACACTGGGCACCAACGAAAAGCAAGAACTACCTACAATCAAGGACTTTACAGTAAGCTCGAAGGACCGTAACAAAAGCTCTTCAGATATTGCCTCACACTTCCACTTTATTTTTTCTTCTGCTCTTTTCTGTCTCTATTTTGCATGTGTGTATTGCATATGCATGCTAGCGTGGGCGCGTCGTGTATCCGTAGGCATCAACCGAATTAGAGTTTAAGTTTAATAAATTTCAATCTTTCTTCTTTAAACCTAAGAAAACCTGTTTGTGCTGGTTTCTTTGCCTTATAATTGGAAAGTGGTGAACAAGGATTCACCAAGGGGGAGCTAAAAACACGGTGTGTTTAAAATTAATCCCTGTTACGATATGACCAAGTGAAGGCTGAAAGGGACCTTTTGACACCTTTTCTCACCTGGTCTTAACACCCCCACTATCAACATCCTGGGGGTTACCATTGACCAGAAACTGAACTGGACCAGCCACATAAATACTTTGGCTACAAGAGCAGGTCAGAGGCTGGGAATTCTGCAGCAGGTAACTCACGTCCTGACTCCCCAGTGCCTGTCCACCATTTACAAGGCACAAGTCAGGAGTGTGATGGAATAATCTGTACTTGCCTGGATGCAGCTTCAACAACACTCAAAAGGCTCGACACCATCCAGGACAAAGCAGGCTGCTTGATTGGCATGCCATCCACCACCTTCAACATTCATTCCCTTCACCACCAACGCACAGTGGCAGAAGTGTGTACCATCTATAAGATGCATTGCAGCAACTCACCAAGGCTCCTTCGACAGCACCTTCCAAACCAGCAACCTCTACCACCTAAAAGGACAAGGGCAGCAGATGCTTGGGAACACAACAACCTGCAAGTTCCCCTCCAAGCCAAACACCACCCTGACTTGGAACTATATTGCCATTCCTTCGCTGTAACAGGGTCAAAATCCTGGAACTCCCTTCCTAAAAGCACTGCGAGTGTACCTACGCCCCAAGGACTGCAGTGGTTCAAGAAGGCAGCTCACCACCATCTTCCCAGTTGAAATTAGGGCTGGCAATAAATGCTGGCCTTGCCCACATTCCCATGAATGAATAATTTTTAAAAAACTGATCTCCTGTAGATGGTGCCAGACTGGATCAGATGCCTGATAATAGCAAGTCTCCTGTTCAATAGCCCACAAAAACTCTGTGGGCAGCTGCCAGTGTACTGAATGGCGAACACAGTTCCGTTGCCGCTGACCGTAAAATCTGGGCCAATGTAAATGTGAAGTTGAAAGAGGTGGTTTACACTTTCCATGAGTGACAGCTCAATAGAACATAACATCAATTACATCACAGAGATGATCACCATATACTTTGTTATTTAAATAGTGAGGGTGCCTAAAATGTAGAAATAAGGCAACAAAATAATTTTCAAACAAGTAAAGAGTACTTTTGTATTGATAGAATATAAGCTGGGAGTGAGTAACTTAGAGACAGAAAAAAACAAATAACTTGTTACACTGCTGACATTACTCATTCCTTAAAAAGCAAGCAGCAGGTGCTCTTCAGTCATTTATCTCTCCTAACATGTAAATCGTTGATATATATTCTGTATTTATAAGTTGACTTTACAGGAGAGGCCTGGTAGCTTGAGCTGTTGAGCTTTAGACCCAGCCAGATAATAAACTTGAATCCCAGGCTTGGTTGATATTCAATTCTTCTGCCCTTGTTAGTTCAAATTTGATAAGTTCCAGTTCTGAGTGAACCTCAGTTCATGTCGGTAAATTGCAGAGAAACAGGAATAGCACACATGAAGATGTCGGCATGTCATGCTGGCTCAAGGTGGAAGTGCGGCAATGGACAACAACAGTTGGTCAGTGCAGATGTTGAAGCATATGTAAAATAATATTGCATTGTTGGTTGCACACATCCCAGACGTTTTTTATTTGCAATGTTTACATGGTGATCCTCATTTTCTACCAGTGATCCAGCTTGATAGCACATCTCATTAAGCACAAGCTCAAAACAAAAAAGCTGCCTACAGATAGTTGTATATGCTGCCATCTGGGGTATTTAGTTAGCAGCAATTTGCAGAAAGATAAATTCTTTTTTATATTTTAAGATTGCTCGAATAGGTCAGATTGTGCACTTGGTTGAAGAATGGATTGAATTTGGGTTCAGTGTTGATTCAGGCAAAAGAGGATGCTTTAAATTTAGAGAGGGAAGGAACATGAACATGTGAATTGAACAGTGGAGTTTAGCAGAAAAATTAGTATTCCAATAGCTTACATTGTGAGTGTTCTGAGGGAGCTTGGCTTGAGGCCAAGGACACAGAAGATGGTGAATTTCATTTGCTATTCCAGTAAGGAAAATCAAACAGTTAGAGTTAGCTGGGAAGGACATGTCTTCCTAATTCTCTACCTTATCTTGTTTCTTAAATGTTGATCTCCCCACCACCCCCACCCCCTGCCCCCACACCAGAAAAAACACTGAAGTGGCTAAAGAGACACTAAAATAAGAGCAAATACTTTGTTTGGCGGAGAGTTTCATCTGCGGATGCTGAAATTCTGAAATGAAAATGGAAAGTGCCGGAAATACTCAGCAGGTCTGGCAGCATCTGTGAAGAGAGAAACAGTTAACGTTTCAGGTTCTGATGAAAGTCACTAAACTGAAACGTTAACTCTGTTTCTCTCTCCAAAGATGCTGCCAGACCTGCTGAATACTTCCGGCACTTTCTGTTCTCATGACTAAAGAGACAATTGTGTTAGGTGCTGGGTGAAAGAAATCTAATTCATTCTACAGTAAAACAAAGGAGACAAACAGTGAAATCTAAAATGAAGGAAAAATTAATAAAATTAAGTCAACAAATATGCACGATAAAGGGAAAAATATCCGCTAAGAACCCAAAAATAAAATTTGCCTATACTGAACATTGGACAAAAAAAATGGAGCAGCTTGTTATTTTCATTTGAGATCCCTGGTTGAATTAGATACTGGGTTGAAATACACCTAAAAGTGGCATAGAACAACTATGCTGAAAGAAATGTTATGTGATAGGAAGTACTCAAACACAAACTTGGAATACCAGTTTCAAATTCCAAGGTACATTTTATTCTTAATTATTTTTTGCTGTAAAGCTTTGGAATACCACCTCCTGATTCCCCAAAGCCTGTCCACCATCTACAAGGCACAAGTCAGGAGTGTGATGGAATACTCTCCACTTGCCTGGATGGGTGCAGCTCCAACAACACTCAATAAGCTCAACACCATCCAGAACAAAGCAGCCCGCTTGATTGGCACCCCATCCATAAACATTTACTCCCTCCACCATCGACGCACAGTGGCAGTAGTGTGTACCATCTACAAGATGCACTGCAGCAATGCACCAAGGCTCCTTAGACAGCACCTTCCACACCCGTGACCTCTACCAACTAGAAGGACAAGGGCAGCAAATGCATGGGAACACCACCACCTGCAAGTTCCCCTCCAAGTCACACACCATCCTGACTTGGAACTATATCGCCGTTCTTTCACTGTCGCTGTCAAAATCCTGGAACTCCCTTCCTAACAGCACTGTGGGTGTACCTACGCCCCAAGGGCTGCAGTGGTTCAAGAAGGCAGCTCACCACCACCTGCCCAAGAGCAATTAGGGATGGGCAATAAATGCTGGCCTGGCCAGCGACGCCCACATCCCATGAATAAATTTAAAAAGTCTTTATTGAATTAACATTTTAAAACTAAAAGTATTTGTGTATTTTTGTCATTAAGGTTCAATATCTACCCAACAGTAAAAATTGTTTAAAAAAAGGGTTTGCATTTCATATTTTGACCGTGCATAATTTTTAACACTTAATATATCAACGGGTGGACATAAAAATCAGGATAAGAAAATCAAAACTCAAGTGTCACCTAGAGACGGAGACATATTTTGGAACAATTTGAAATATATTTGCCTTTAAACAATCTATTACTTTTTGCTATGTTGCAGTATTGAATAAACAACTTGTGTAATTCATCAGTTGGTTATTTTTCTTTGTCATTTATAGAAACCCCGATCAAAATGTAACATTTTTCACAAACGGGATATTTATGTTTCAGAATTCAGCCATGTTTAAACAGAATCTTAATTAAGCCAGTTTAAACAGGATCTTAATTAAGGAGGCTATTATTGCTGAATCTGTCAGTAATGCTATACAAAATTAATGATGGGGCCTAGATTCCCCCTGCTTCCTCCTCCCCCCCCCCCACCACCCAACCCATTTCATAACACTATTGCTGTTTAATGCTTGAACGAGCATAAAACAGCTGTCATACTTACGGAAAATGGTATTTGGGTAAACAAGTCAAGGAAGCTCAATTCCTCGCTGTGAAATACAATTTGGTTTCCTCATGAGGCTGAAACTGTGAATGCATTAGTTAGTTTCATGGATGGAGATAAAGAAACAAATTTTATGGAAAGACATTGGGTTTCTGCTTCTTGTACTTGCTGTGTTATCAGGTTTTCCAAAAATGTGTTTTTTTAATTAAAGCTAGAAAACCATTGCAGGCTAAACTGTCATGGTAATCCTCTACCAATTTTGGGAAATATTTCCAAAATTGCTACTGACGGAAATATTATTGAACTAAATTTTGGACTTCCTGCAAAGTCTTTTTATCTGTGTGACTGCTGGCTTAAAAATAATTATAGTTAAATGGGGAGATAAATCCAGGCCTAATATTTTATATTCAAAGTGTGCTCTTATTTTATACTGACTTTTTTTGCAAATATCAAACATACAACCCTCGAGGAGGCATGTAAGCTTGGGTTTTCTGTCCTGCTCAGCTGCAGTGCACCATCTCAACTGGGTATGTTTCAGACTAGCTGCATAGAAAACAACGGCAGTCACAACTTAAGACCAACTTGAGGGCTGCTTCAGAACCATGAAACCTGCAGTAATTGTGCTATTTTCTGTGAAATCTACATGCCCAGGCTGTAATGCAGTTTCCAAGGGTCTCACAATTCCACAGCAGTTCTTGGGCTAGTAAGTCATGACCCCCATTGTTTTCAAAGGAAATTCTCATGGATACTTGCCTTCAGTGACATCAAAAAATGGCTTTGCAGGAAGGGAGGTCTTCCTTCACGTGTCTCCCAGTGGTATTGAGATTGCTAGTTATAATAAGGACTGTTAAGACTTTTGTATGCCATTTTTCAGTACAAAGTGGAGACGTTGGTGTTCTTCTGTGTCTTAAGATCACTTCTCACAACTTACTTTCCACCATAAGCTTAAATTATGAACTTATCAAAGCATTTATGAAATTCTGAATTCTTGAATCAGTACTGCCACTCTGATTTAAGATTATGCAGATGCAAGTAGGCTTATATTTACGTAAAATTATTTGGATTATTGTAGTAAACAAAAGATTATGCAAACGCTGAATCTTAGCACAGTTTGTTCGCACGCTGTTCTTTCATTTCAGAGACCTCAATGTAAGTTTTTTTTAATTTGTTCATGGGATTTGGACGTTGCTATATAAAATATAATGTAGAATGGTGGGTTGAAAGAATCTATCTGTCCATTGAAGGATTCCATATGAAATGAATTTGAGTAGTCTCAACCCAATTCCACGTGGGTGTAGACCCACACCATAAACTGCATAATGGCAATCTTACTCAAAATTATCAGGGGGAAAATTGATGTAGGAAATGGATAATGTTAGTTAGTACAGTGAGGAGTGCTTTTCTGAGTTTGATAATAAAACACAGTTATGGGGGCAGAGTGGAGTATTTTGACTCCGTTTCGAACAGTGATATTCTTAGTCTAGAAGTGGTTGAAGCTAATTCCTGGTGCTCAAAATGGAAAAAATAAGTTATATTCCCAGTATCGGCAAAGTAGGAAAGATATCCCTTTTATTTTACTTTAGTTCGGACATGACAACCAGTTTGGTGAGACAGGGATAACAGCCAAAGTATAGTTAATCAACCAGAATTTATTCAGGTATACTTAACATTAGGCAAGGAGAAACGACTGTCCATGGGTCCTTGCTGTTCCTCTTCTCTGGTCTTCAGTAGTAACTAGTGTATCTTAGACAGGCTCCAGGGATTTTAATATAGTTCTGATTGCGTATTCTGGTAGTTCAGCCTATGGTCTCGTGCATTCCTTTTTGGGGTCTTGGGTCCATTAGTTGCTTTCTCATTTGTTACGACCGACCGCTCCAGTCAAAGCCCCCAATCAAAATATACGATTCTGATTGTGATGGGAGAAACGCACTGTTAATTCAATCCTGTCCCTCCACAGATCGCCTAATAAATATATAATTGTGAACCTTTCAAATTAAAGTAAGACCCAGCCAAATTGTACCATCTATTGACCCTCGAATGATGATAACCAAACCAGATTTCTTTAAATCAACAAATTAACTGTTTAATTAGAAAAACTAAATTCTTAAACACTACGAAGGTTTAAACAACATTTAAAATAGAAAAAAATTAGAGTCCTTGCAAATTTACTCTTCCCAATCAACAATCCTCTGATTAAAGTCCACGCACAATCTTCCAGGATCCAATGAGGAAAGGAAAATAGTCCAACACCCATAGTTTCAAACTCCTCTTTCTTCCAGCAATGACTACAGTAGATCAACAACTCACAACCACTTTCAATAAAATCAATCTGGCTTTAGAATTTTTGAGGGATAAAAGATGGTCGCAGTCTGACTTCCCTTCCTTCCGTTTAAATTATCAGAGATCTCTGTTTTGGTTTGGCCTTTAGAATTTTGAGAGAGAATAATAAATAAACAGATTAAATTCTCTTCCTTCAGTTTAAATGGGCTGAGAGCGCTTCTTTCAGGTGCTAACACACATCTGTTTGTCTGTGTCCCCTGTTAGAACAGTGTGTTTGCACTATAACAAAGAAACAAACAAAGAAAATTACAGCACAGGAACAGGCCCTTTGGCCCTCCAAGCCTGCGCCGATCCAGATCCTCTATCTAAACCTGTCGCCTATTTTCTAGGGGTCTGTATCTCTTTGCTTCCTGCCCATTCATGTATCTGTCTAGATACATCTCAAAAGACGCTATCGTGCCCGCGTCTACCACCTCCGCTGGCAACGCGTTCCAGGCACCCACCACCCTCTGCGTAAAGAACTTTCCACGCATATCCTCCCTAAACTTTTCCCCTCTCACTTTGAACTCGTGACCCCTAGTAATTGAATCCCCCACTCTGGGGAAAAAGCTTCTTGCTATCCACCCTGTCTATACCTCTCATGATTTTGTACACCTCAATCAGGTCCCCCCTCAACCTCCGTCCTTCTAATGAAAATAATCCTAATCTACTCAACCTCTCTTCATAGCTAGCGCCCTCCATACCAGGCAACATCCTGGTGAACCTCCTCTGCACCCTCTCCAAAGCATCTACATCCTTTTGGTAATGTGGCGACCAGAACTGCACGCAGTATTCCAAATGTGGCCGAACCAAAGTCTTATACAACTGTAACATGACCTGCCAACTCTTGTACTCAATACCCCGTCCGATGAAGGAAAGCATGCCGTATGCCTTCTTGACCACTCTATTGACCTGCGTTGCCACCTTCAGGGAACAATGGACCTGAACACCCAAATCTCTCTGTACATCAATTTTCCCCAGGACTTTTCCATTTACTGTATAGTTCACTCTTGAATTGGATCTTCCAAAATGCATCACCTCGCATTTGCCCGGATTGAACTCCATCTGCCATTTCTCTGCCCAACTCTCCAATCTATCTATATTCTGCTGTATTCTCTGACAGTCCCCTTCACTATCTGCTACTCCACCAATCTTAGTTTCGTCTGCAAACTTGCTAATCAGACCACCTATACTTTCCTCCAAATCATTTATGTATATCACAAACAACAGTGGTCCCAGCACGGATCCCTGTGGAACACCACAGGTCACACGTCTCCATTTTGAGAAACTCCCTTCCACTGCTACTCTCTGTCTCCTGTTGCCCAGCCAGTTCTTTATCCATCTAGCTAGTACACCCTGGACCCCATGCGACTTCACTTTCTCCATCAACCTACCATGGGGAACCTTATCAAACGCCTTACTGAAGTCCATGTATATGACATCTACAGCCTTCCCTCCAATCAACTTTGTCACTTCCTCAAAGAATTCTATTAAGTTGGTAAGACATGACCTTCCCTGCACAAAACCATGTTGCCTATCACTGATAAGCCCATTTTCTTCCAAATGGGAATAGATCCTATCCCTCAGTATCTTCTCCAGCAGCTTCCCTACCACTAACGTCAGGCTCACCGGTCTATAATTACCTGGATTATCCCTGCTACCCTTCTTAAACAAGGGAACAACATTAGCAATTCTCCAGTCCTCTAGGACCTCACCCGTGTTTAAGGATGCTGCAAAGATATCTGTTAAGGCCCCAGCTATTTCCTCTCTCGCTTCCCTCAGTAACCTGGGATAGATCCCATCCAGACCTGGGGACTTGTCCACCTTAATGCCTTTTAGAATACCCAACACTTTTCTCCTTATGCCGACTTGATCTAGAGTAATCAAACATCTATCCCTAACCTCAACATCCTTCATGTCCCTCTCCTCGGTGAATACCGATGCAAAGTACTCGTTTAGAATCTCGCTCATTTTCTCTGACTCCACGCATAATTTTCCTCCTTTGTCCTTGAGTGGGCCAATCCTTTCTCTAGTTACAAAATTAAATTGTAACAAATGTATCTCTCGATGCTCAGTCCGAGTAGCTGTATCCAAGGCAACGTAATCATCGTGTGACATCCTTTATTTGCGCCTGACCTAATCAATGCAGCTTTCCACATATCAGCAGTTGACTATTTGCTTACTAACAGAACCCACACAACATATATGAAGAACAGTACCTAAAATTCAGAGGACAGGGAAAAATATATAAGAACCCACATTTCTTACAGCAGCCTCCATTTTGATATGAATAAAAATGTTAGCCATATCATTTTTTTTTATTTATTCGTTCATGGGATGTGGGCGTCACTGGCTAGGCCAGCATTTATTGTCCTTGAGAAGGTGGTGGTGGTGAGCTGCCTTCTTGAACCGTTGCAGTGCTTGGGGTGTAGGTACACCCTTAGTGCTGTGAGGAAGGGAGTTCCAGGATTTTGACCCAGCGACAAGGAATGGCGATATTGTTCCAAGTCAGGATGGTGTGTGGCTTGGAGGGGAACTTGCAGGTGGTGGTGTTCCCATGCATCTGCTGTTGATATACACAAATGCTGTGAACAATTTTGCTCTAATTTAAGGTATAACTTTTGTTGTAAAATGCATTGGTTTATTGTGACACAGTTGAAAAAGCTAAGATTGCTACACTAAAATATTCCTTAGGATGGTCCCTTTTGAATAATAGAATCTCTCAAGACCCTTTATTTTCATGTTTTTGGAATTATTGCAGGATACTACAAGAGTTTGTACACATCTGGTATTTGGCAGGATGTAACAAATGCCAAGTAGTTTAATTTTATTTTAAAGAAAAGGTTCAGCTTTGTCCTGAAATGGTTAGTTGCTACTTGCAACTGTATGAATTATAACTACAATATTCCGATCAAGTTAGACCTACTTATATTAAAAATTGCTAGTGTTAAATAATGATGAAAATGGTTCAAGTGTGATAAATGATGCTGTTGAAATGATTATACAGGAATAATTTCTTTTTAACTGTCTCCAGTGTCCTCCCCATGACGTCTCCAATATTGTACTCCACAAATTTTCACATTCTAATGCTTTTAATTTTGTAACTTTTTTGTTTAGATTTTTCTTTTTAAAACACACAGAAGTAAATGTTACAGATTTGACTCCTGTATCACAGAATGTATTGTTGCTTCTGGCAACCATTCTTTCAGAAAGGATTGATTTATTCAGGAATGCAAGGATACAAGAGCTCCAGCAAGGGCACTAGATAATTAACTTCTCATGTACCAAAGTTTGTCTTGAACTGTGCTACTGAAAGTGCCATTTGCACTATTGTATTTATTTTCTTATATAACTTACTGATTCTGTTAGTTATGCACAATAGAGCTTGAAGTAAATAGGAGTATTGTACACGAGTGGGTTATTTCCATTTCATTTGCATCGGTTGCAGTTTTATGACACACCATTTACAGACAATGATGTCAGAAATCTCTTTCAGTGCCTGGGGCTTGTGGATTGGTAATGTGTGCAATCCAAAGCATTCCATTTTGGCAGCTGAGCTGGTCAGGGCTAAGGCAGTACTCCCTGGCCTCTTTAAACATAAATGTGAGCAGTGAAGGTTTTTTTTCCTTTCTTTAATAAATTATAACTATCTTATTAAACTATTAGATTTGCTACTTTATTTTTCCTATTTCCCTCTCTTTTTATGTTTTGAATTTTTGTTCATCTGTTCATGGTGTCGCTGGCAAGACAGCCTTTATTACCCATCACTAAATGCCCTCAAGAAGATGCTGGTGAGGCACCTTCATGAACCACTGCAGTCCTTACGGTGAAGGTATTCTCATAGTGCTGTTACGTAGTGAGCTCCAGCGTTTTGAACCAGCGACGATGAAGTAACGGCGATATATTTCCAAATCAGGTTGGTGCACAACTTGGAGGGCAACTTGCAGTTGCTGTTCTCTTGCGCCTGCTGCCCTTGTCCTTCTAGGTGGTAGAGGCAATAGGTTTAGGAGGTGCTGGCAAAGAAGCCTTGGTAAGTTTCTGCATTGCATCTTGTAGATGGTACACACTGCAGCCACTGTGTGCGTTGGTCCATTGAATGTTTAAGGTTGTGGATGGGTGCCAGTCAAGCAGGCTGCTTTATCTTGGATGGTGTTGAGTTTCTTGAGTGTTGTTAGAATTGCACTCATCTAGGCAAGCGGGGAATATTCTATCACACTCCTGACTTATGCCTTGTAGATGGTGGACAGGTTTTGGGGAGTCAGGAGATGAGTCAATCACCACAGAATACCTGCCCTTGTAATCACTATTTATGCGGCTTGTCCAGTTAAGTTTCTGGTCAGTGATGGATATTGATGGTGGGGAATTCAGCGATAGTAATGCCATTGACTGTCAAGGGGAAATGGTTAGACTCTCTCTGGATGGAGATTGTCATTGCCTGGCACTTGTGTGGTGCAAATTCCATTTATCAGCTCAATGTTGTTCAGGTCTGACTGCATGTGGATACAGATTGCTTCAGTGTCTGATGAATTGCGAATGGATCTGAACATTGTGCAATCATCAGCAAGACCTGTATTTCTGACCTTATTGGTGGAGGGAAGGTCATTGAAGCAGTTGAAGATGGTTGGGCCTAGGATACTACCCCGAAGAACTCCTGCAGTGTTGTCCTGGGGCAAAGATGATTGACCTCCAATCATAGCCATCTTCCTTTTGTGCTAGGTATGACGTCAGCCAATGGAGAGTTTTCCCTCTGATTTCCATGACTTCAGTTTTATTAGGGCTCCTTGATGCCACACTCAGTCAAATGCTGCCTTGATGTCACTCTCGCCTCACCTCTGGAAATCAGCTCTTCTGTCCATGTTTGTGCCAAGGCTGTAATGAGGTCTGGAGCCGAGTGGATCTGGTGGAACCCAAACTGTGCAGATGATTGGTGAGTAAGTACCTCTTGATAGCATTGTCAATGACATCTTCCATGCTTTGCTGATGATTGAGAGTAGACTGATGGGGCTGTAGTTGGATAGATTTGATTTGTGCTTTTGTGAACAGGCTGTTCCTGGGTAATTTTGCACTCTGTTGGGTAGATGTTAGTTTTTGTAGCTGTGCTGGAACAGCTTGGCTAAGGGCGCAGCTAGTTCAGGAGCACAAGTCTTCAGTACTAAAGCCGGGATGTTGCTGGTGCCTATAGTCTTTGCTGTATTCAGTTCCTTCAGCCATTTCTTGATACACGTGGAGAGAATCGAATTGGCTGAAGACTGGCTTCTGTGATGCTGGGGACCTCTGGAGGAGGCTGAGATGGATCATCCACTCAGAATTTCTGGCTGAAGATGGTTGCAAACGCTTCAGTCTTGTCTTTTGCACTCCTGTGCTGGGCTCCGCCAGCGTTGAGGATGAGGATGTTCATGGAGCCACCTCCTCCTGTTAGTTATTTAAATGTCCATCACCATTCACCACTGGATGTGACAGGACTGCAGAGCTTAGGTCTGATCTGTTGGTTGTGGGATCGCTTAGCTCTGACTATAGCATGCTGCTTCTGCTGTTTAGCATGCATGTTTTCCTCTGTTGTAGCTTCACCAGGTTGGCAACTCATTTTTAGGGATGCATGGTGCTGCTCTTAGCATGCTCTACTATATTTTTAATTGGTCTACAGCCTTGATGTAAGTGGTAGAGTGTGAGATATGCCCGGACATGAGGTTGCAGATTGTGGTGGAATACAATTCTGCTGCTGCTGATAGCCCGCAGTGCCTCATGTGCCCTATTTTGAGCTGCTAGGTCTGTTCTGAATCTATCCCATTTAGCATGGTGGTAGTGTCTGACAACATGATGGAGGGTGCCCTTCAGTATGATGACAGGACTTTGTCTTCACAAGAACTGTTTGGTGGACAGATGCATCTGGGACAGATAGCTTGGTGAGGACGTGGTCAAGTAGGTTTCTATTTCGTGTCGGTTTTTCCCAGCACCTGCCATAGGTCCTGTCTGGAAGCTATGTCCTTCAGGACTTGGCCAACTCGGTGAGTAGCGGTGCTGTCGAGCCACTCTTGGTGGGGATTTCAGTGTTCACTACCCATAGTACATTCTGTGCCCTTGCTACACTCAGTGCTTCTTCCATAGGGAGTTCAACATGGAGGAGAACTGACTCATCAGCTGAGGGAGGACGGTAGATGGCAAGTAGGAGTTTTCCTTGCCCATGTTTTACCTGATGTTCGGAGTCAATGTTGAGGACTCTCAAGGTCACTCCCTACCGACTGTATACAACTGTGTCGTCGCATCTGGTGGGTCTAACCTAGTATTGGGACGACATGCCAGGGATGGTGATGAAGAAGTCTGGGACATTAGCTGAAAGGTATATCAGGCTGTTGCTTGAATAGTCAGTGGGACAGTTCTCCCAATTTTGGCACAAGGCCCCAATGTTAGTGAGGAAAACCTTGCAGGGATGACTGGGATGGGTGTGTGCCTTTGTCATGTCCGGTACTTAGGGTGATGCAGGATGGTCCATCAGGTTTTATTCTTTCTGTATTTCATAGTGGTTTGATACAACTGAGTGGCTTGTTAAGCCATTGCAGAGAACAGCTAAGAGTCGACCATAGTTGAGTCAAATATAGGCCACATTGGTTAAAGAAGGCCCCAAAGGACATGAGGGAATCAAATGGGCTTTTACAACAATCTGACAGTTTCATGGTCACCATTATTGATACTAGCTTTTAGCTTCCAGATTTTTTATTTAATTTAATTTATTTATTTATAGATACAGCACTGAAACAGGCCCTTCGGCCCACCGAGTCTGTGCCGACCAACAACCACCCATTTATACTAACCCTACAGTAATCCCATATTTCCTACCTACACTAGGGACAATTTACAATGGTCAATTTACCTATCACCTGCAAGTCTTTGGCAGCGGGAGGAAACCGGAGCACCCGGCGAAAACCCACGCGGTCACAGGAAGAACTTGCAAACTCCGCACAGGCAATACCCAGAATTGAACCCGGGTCCCTGGAGCTGTGAGGCTGCGGTGCTAACCACTGCGCCACTGTGCCGGAATTTAAATTCCCTAGCTCCCAATATGGAATTTGAACTCAGGCATCTGGACCTTAAGTCCATATCTCTGGATTAGCAGTCGAATAATATAACTAATATGCTACCATATCCTTATTACATGAACTATACCATTACTATAGGAACTGTTAGTAGGTAACCAAAATAGAAAAACACATTGTGTATGAAATTGTTCTTGTATTAGTAAATATATAACAAGATATAAGGAGAACAGAATACCGCTGCTGTATATAAGGGCAATTTATGCATGTAACTGCAGTCAAATAAATTGTGCTATTTTACAGATCAGTCACTGATGTAGGATCTAGAGCTATCCTTTATTATCAGCTTTGTGACAGGATTTCATGCATCTTCGTTTAAGAAAAACAACAAAGTCCTAAGTATTTAGTAAAACATTTTTTCAGAGCTGAAATATTTGACCTAGATGCATGTACTTTGTTCAAGATGGATAGACGATCAGGAATGTACAGTACAAGCCTGTTTTCAAACCCTCATTTTGGCCCCAAGGTGGACAAAAACAGATTCTTAGACATTAGTTTGGGTCATTGAATACTGCCAGGACCGCATTCAAGTATATTTTGTGAGTCAGACTTACAGATGAATGATAACCTGATATTAGGACATAGCCAAGTAGTGGTAGTTTTTTCAGATATGGAAATATGTATGCAATTTGAAACAGAGGATGTAACCGTATCAAATTTCTAAAGGGCATTTCATCTATTTTGTTTGCACAGCCTTTCCAAATGGAGGAAGCCTGTTGAGTTTTTTTTAGCCTTTCAAATACGTTACAATCTTGGCAAAGACATTTTCATTTTGTGGTTCAGGAATTTTGCTGGTCAATTGGAAGTGCAAAAAAACTAAAACCCCAGGACCCTACACTTGGAGTAATTTTCTATTACTCAACAGTTAAGGATAATGTACTTGTCAGTATTTGGATTGTAGTGTTGGTGAGATCAAAACTAGGTATAACAGTGAATTGAGGGCCACTCACAGATTATTTATCTGCTGTCACCATATACTACATTTTCTAGCTATAATTCCTTGAGAATTCAAAATGCAGTAGTAAAATAACAATGCTAACTCCAAATTCAATATAAAGTGCGTAATGTATTTCTTGTGCTCCTGAGTGAAAAAAGTTTTCTTTCATATAACATCACAAATTATGAAATTCTACAAATTTTATACGTTGTATAAAAATAACTGGTAAAATGCACCATACAGTATCGTTTTTGTTGAAACGAGGCAGAAATGCCGCCACATAGCCTTTAAAACATTCATGATTTAGAGACCGTTGGCTGAATTTTCCCAGCCAATTGGAGTTGGACTGGGAGGTGAAAGGGTTGGCAATATAGCAGGGAAGGCGTGGGAGGGGAACCCAAGTGGCCAATTAAGGGCCATTTCCCAACTGAGCAGGCATTTTTCCTGCATTCGGAGGGCCCAGCACTGCCTGGGGGGACCGCCAGGTAAACCCTGACAGCCATCCAGTAGGTTCCCGGGGACGGAGGGGTGGTGGGGGCTGTTGGGTCTCCTTTATGAGCACTCCATGGCCCATGGAGGGGCCCCCAAGTGGCAATGGCTGTACCTGTGGCAATGATGCCACCAGCGCACTGCAGCCCCACCCCCAATCGCCAGGGCTTGTCTGCTTAGCCCCGGCTTCCCCCCAAAAATTTTGCTGTCTCTTTGAGGGAATCTCAATAATGATCCTGGAGCTGCAGCCTCACTGGCCACCACTAGTGGTGGCACTGCTGAGCTGCCTGCCCTCTGATTGGAATGGCAGCTCTTGGGAGCAGACTGCCATCCTCGATTGGATGGTGGTCTCATCACCGCAGGCAAAGTGCTGTCCCTGGATCTTGTCATCTGCCAGAGCAGGGTTACCTGCCACTTTCGGCCCTGGCGGCAGGACTAATTCTCCTTAAAGTTCAGCCCCATGATTTTTTGGTGAAAGCTGAGGGGAACTTGTAACCAGTCAACCAAATTCAGCAGTTAAGTGCAGAATGCCACAAATTATGCGAGAGAACTCTGTACCTGTTAATCATTTATCTTTAGCATTCTTTGGTGTAATGTTTGTGTCGACTTATAGTTTTGTACTGAGTTCACAGAACTTGGCTAAATAAAATTGGTGCACAGTCAATAGTAGGTGTTGCATTGTCATCTGAAAATTTCTGTGGAAACAATTAAGTAGTGTTTGAAAGCATCTCTGTAGAAATATAATTGGTTGCTTGACAATGCAATAAGCACCACCTGGATTCTTTAAGGTACAAATTGAAACATGTCTGTTTCAATAATTCAGTTAGCTATTTTTATTGGTTTTAACCTAGTCTGAATATAATATAGTTTTTGTTTACTCTATTTTGCAAACATGAAGTTTGTAAGAACTATTTTAAACTTTATATTACCAGTATGAAAGTTACAAAAAGTTCATATTCTCCCTTTTTCTGAAAGTATTAACTCCTTGCTAGAGTTCAGGTAGGTAAAAAGTTGTACATCAATACTTGCATAAATGACTATTATTTATGTGAAAATCCAGGCAGAGTGTCAAGAGCCTCTTAAACTTAGCATCACAGCAGAGCCCAATTCTTCACACTTCCAGCAGGGGTCATTGAAAGCAATCAAGAGGTGGAACTCTGTCAAATTTCTCCTCCCACTTCAGGGGCGTTGAGGCCATTTACACCAATACTACTGCCTCCAGAGCTAAGATCAACTAACTTAACACAGATCAGAGATCAAAGCAGGAACTCTTCTAGTCTAACAGCAAAATACTGCTGATGCAGGAAATCTGAAATGAAAACGCTGAAAAGGTCATCTGGCGAAAGGTCATCAACCTGAAACATAAACTCAGTTTCTCTCTCCACAGATGTGTATTTCCAGCATTTTCTGTTTCTATTAATTCTCCTAATCTCTGTGGCTCAACTACACACTGGAAAAACTTGCTGCACCATTGGAATAGCCCAGAATGCTTTATCATGGAGAAGAACAACAATAACTTGTATTTAAATGGCATCTTTAATATAGGAAATCATCCCAAGATACTTCACAACAACAGCTTTGTCTTTAACATAGTAAAATGTCTCAAGGCGCTTCACAGAACTGTATCAAACAAAATTTGACATGGAGCTACGGATGAAGATATAAGGACAAATTGCCAAAAGCTTGGTTAAAGATATAAGTTTTAAGGCGCACCTAGGAGACCTAGGTGGAGAGGCTTAGGGAGGGAATTACAGAGCTTAGGGCCTAGGCAGCTGAAGAGACGGCTACTAATGATGGAGTGATTAAAATCGGGGATGCACAAGAGAGCAGATTTGGAGAAGTGCAGAGATCTCTGAGCATTGTAGGGCTGGAAGAGGTCACAGTGGTAGGAAGGGGTGGTGAGTCCATGGTGGCGGTGGAAAACATGGATAAAAAAGTTTAAAATCAAGTCATTGCCAGACTGGAAGCCCATGCAGATCAGCAAGCATAGGGGTGAGGGTGAACGGGACTTGGTGTGAATTAGGACATGGGCAGCAGAGTTTGGATAACCTGAAGTTTATGTAGGGTGGAAGATAGGAGACTGGCCAGGAGAGCTTTGGAAGTGTAATCAGCTAAACTGATGCCAAGCCGAGGAGGCAATATTAGTGTGGGTGACTAACAGCTTTGTCAAAGAGTGAAGTTTTAAAGAGCCTCTTAAAAAGAGAGAAATGAAAAGGCAGGAAGGTTTGTGGAGAAAATTCCAGAGTTTGGGCCCTAGACACATAAAGTCATAGCCACCAATGGTAGAATGCTGCCAGTGGGGGATTTTCAAGAGGCCAGAGTGGAGGAATGCTGGGTTCTCACAAGGTTTTATGGGTGGAGGAGGTTACAGAAGTACGGAGGAGTTAGGCCATGGAAGGCTTTGAACATGAGGATGGGAATTTTAAAATCAAGGCAATGGTGGACCGAGAGCCAATATAGGTCAGCGAGGACAGGGGTGATGGGTGAACAGGACCTAGTGCAAGTTAGAAGGTAAAGAGGTGCACCATTTTGAGATCCGGAGAAAGAATTTGAATAGGGCACTACAGTCAGTTTTGATTTGAAAGCAATTTCATGTAGTGAGGGGGAAAGCATTATTTGAAGGCTTATTTGAAGCTTAGAAGGAACAAGAGTGGAAACTTCTGAGCAGCACTGGCTGCAGTGGCAATGGTTAAATACTCAAAGATCAGAAAGATTGTGGCATAGAAAGGTAGCTAAAAGACTAGATGTGAGAGAAGGATTTCATGTAAGATGAAAATCTTCTCCTGCGCTGTGCAGGAGTACAAGAGAGTTGTTTGAATAGAATCTCCATATATTGAATCAGTAATCAAGTCTTGTAATGTACTAGCACTTCATAGGGAATTTCAGATTTGATGAGGATAAAGCAAATGTTTGGTGCAGAACTTAGCATCATGGTGGCAGCTTTAGCAATGGAAGACATATGGCTGTTCCACTTGAGATCGAAGAGTAGTGGGGCCATGCACTAAGGGTGCAGCTATTGAAACTATGGCTTGTAGCTGTTGGTTATATTTATGATGGATGTGAAGAAACTGATTTTGAAGAATTGAAAGAAATCAGCTTTTCATTGCCCCATGGAAGAACATGGAGGGAGGATATCAAGATACTCTGATTCAGTCATTGCGCTGAAAGGGGAATGGAGGTTATGAGCAATGAAGGCATGCTGATAAAAAGTTTAATGATATTCAGATAATTTAGCTGTCATTTATATTGTGATTTTAATTTGGTGACAATTCTAATAAGTAGTTAGCTGATGTGATTTCCACCTCTGACAGAATTAAATGAAGTACCAACTAGTAGAAAGGATGTGGAAGAACAAATTTGCAAGGAAATTACAAAGGTGCAAAAATTATAGGATAGTTATAATGGGGGACTTTAATTATCCAAACATAGACTGGGACAGTAGTAGTGTAAAGGGCAGTGAGGGACAAGAGTTCCTAGTGTGTCTTCAGGAAAATTTTCTACAACAATATGTTGCTAGCCCAACGAGAAAGGAGGCACTGCTAGACCTGGTTCTTGGGAATATAGAAGGTCCAGAGGGGAAGTGAAAAAGCAAATAAGGGAAGCAACGAGAGAGCATGAAAAGAGACAGGCAGCTAACATTAAAGGGAATCCCAATGTTTTCCATAGACATATAAATAGTCAAAAGGTGGTAAAAAGGAAGCGTGGGGCTGCTTAGGGACCATAAAGGGGATTTATGCATAGAGGCAGAGGGCATAGCTGAGGTATTAAATGAATACTTTGCATCTGTCCTTACCAAGGAAGAAGATGCAATCCAGGCAATGGTGAAAGAGGAGGTAATTCAGACACTACAAGGGTTTAAAATTGATAAGGAGGACATATTAAATAGGCTGTCAGTACTTAAAGTGGATAAAGCACCGGGACCAGATGAGTTGCATTCAAGGATACTGAGGGAAGTGAGGGTGGAAATTGCGGAGACACTGGCAATTTTTCAATCTTCCTTAGACTTGGGGGTGGTGCCAGAGGACTGAAGAATTGCAAATGTTACACCCTTGTTTTAAAAAGGGTGTAAAGATAAGCCCAGCAACGACAGACCAGTCAGTTTAACCTCGATGATGGGGAAACTTCTAGAAAGAATAATTCAGGACAGAATTAATCATAACATGGCAAATGCGGATTAATTAAAGAAAACCAACATGGATTTATTAAGGGAAAATCATGTTTAACTAACTTGCTGGAGCTTTTTGAGGGGGTAACAGAGAGGATTGATGAGGGAAGTGCAGTTGATGTGGCATACACGGACTTTCAAAAGGCATCTGATACAATGCCACACAACAGACTTGTGAGCAAATCTGTAGCTCATGGAAGAAAAGCAACGATAGCAACATGGATACAAAATTGGCTGAGTGACAGGAAACAAAGAGTAGTGGTTAATGGATATTTTTCAGGCTGGAGGAACGTTTGTAGTGGAGTTCCCCAGGGGTCAGTGTTGGGACCCTTGCTTTTCCTGATATATATCAACGACCTAGACCTTGATGTACAGGGCACAATTTCAAAGTTTGCGGATGATATGAAACTTGGAAGTATTGTGAACTGTGAGGAGGCTGGTGTAGAACTGCAAAAGGACATAGACAAGTTGGTGGAATGAGCGAATAGGTGTCGGATGAAGTTCAACGTAGAGAAATATGAAGTGGTTCATTTTGGTAGGAAGAACAAGGAGAGATAATATAAAATAAAGGGTACGATTCTAAAGGAGGTGCAGGAGCAGAGACCTGGGTGTATATGTGCATATGTCATTGAAGGTGGCAGGACAGGCTGAGAGAGCGGTTTATAAAGCATACAGTATTCTGGGCTTTATAAATAGGGGCATAGTGTACAAGAGCAAGGAAGTTATATTGAACTTGTATAAGACGCTAGTTTGGTCTCAGCTGGAGTATTGCGTCCAGTTCTGGGTGCCAAACTTTAAGAAGGATGTGAGGGTATTGGAATGAGTGTAGAAAGGATGCATGAGGATGGTTCCAGGGATGAAGAACTTCAGTCGTGAAGATAGATTGGAGAAGTTGGGACTGTTTTCCTTGGAGAAGAGAAGGCTGAGAGGTGATTTGATAAATGTATTCAAAATCATGAAGGGTCTAGACAGAGTAGATAGAGAGAAACTGTTCCCACTTATGAAAGGATCGAGAACGAGAGGGCACTGATTTAAAGTAATGGGTAAGAGGAGCAAAAGCGACATGAGGAAAAACCTTTTCACGCTGCGAGTGGTTAACGGCTGGAATGCGCTGCCTGAGAATGTGGTGGAGGCAGTTTCAATTGAAGCATTCAAGAGGGAATTAGACTGTTATATGAAAAAGGAAGAATGTGCAGGGTTGCGGGGAGGAGGCGGGGAAATTGCACTAAGTGAATTGCTCTTTCGGAGAGCCAGTGCAGACACGATGGGCCAAATGGCCTCCTACTGCACTGTAACAATTTTGTGATTCTGTGCCTTAAAGTCCTCAATTATAATATAAAACAAGAACTAAATATGTGACAATTCCTTCAGAAATTTTTTGGATAACAATTGGAAAATGCCTATTTGCATGATTCTTTCCCTTTTCCAAGTGTAATTTTGTTCATTTATTTATAAGGCAATTCACAAACATTGAAAAATATCAATATGTCATTGACATTTAAACAGTGAGGTGCCATTATGAAATTTCTGGCAAGTAAAGCACAGCTATTCCCAGCACACTTCCATAAGGTGAAAGAGTAGACATAGTTTTAGGCAGTTCCAGAAAAGCCAAATACAAGTTTAATTCCTTAGTGACTGTCAAATACAATAAACAAGAGTTAGAATTCTACTGGCACAGGTTCAGATTGGAATTCATAATTTCAGCAGAGAATGTATTTGAGAATTTAATCTGAAATAAAACTGTTAGAATATTAACTCTCCATGTCCTGAATTTCAGAAGCATTTTGAAGAGAACAAAAACATTTTTTGTTAGTTGTAAGCTACAGCATATTATTGAAGTGAATATTATTCAGGGACAAAGCACAAAAGCATTCTTAATTCATTGAATAAACCAAAACAAGTATAGCGGTAACAGCTTGCATTTATATAGCATTTTCCATGTAGAAAAACATGTCAAGCGGTTTTATATCAGCATGAGGAAAAGCAGACAGCAGTTCAAAGGCGCAAAACTTAAGAAAGGAAGCAGTGGATTTTAAGTTAGGTTATAATGGATGAGAGAGAGGAGGAGAAGCAAAGGCTTTTAGGGAGGTAATTCCAGAAAGTAAGACTTAGGTTTGCCATTGGTGGGATGAAATGAGATGGGGGGGTGGAGAGGTCTATGCACAAGAAGCTGGAGTCAGAGGACGAGAGAATGGGTAGGGAAGGTCATGGAGGGATTTAAATACAATGACAATGGTTTGCAGGTTTACGGCTGCCTGCAATGAATTTGGCCTAACCATCAGCCTCAAGAAAACGAACATCATGGGGCAGGACGTCAGAAATGCTCCATCCATCAATATTGGCGACCACGCTCTGGAAGTGGTTCAAGAGTTCACCTACTTAGGCTCAACTATCACCAGTAACCTGTCTCTAGATGCAGAAATCAACAAGCGCATGGGTAAGGCTTCCACTGCTATGTCCAGACTGGCCAAGAGAGTGTGGGAAAATGGCGCACTGACACGGAACACAAAAGTCCGAGTGTATCAGGCCTGTGTCCTCAGTACCTTGCTCTATGGCAGCGAGGCCTGGACAACGTATGCCAGCCAAGAGCGACGTCTCAATTCATTCCATCTTTGCTGCCTCCGGAGAATACTTGGCATCAGGTGGCAGGACCGTATCTCCAACACAGAAGTCCTCGAGGCGGCCAACATCCCCAGCTTGTACACACTACTGAGTCAGCGGCGCTTGAGATGGCTTGGCCATGTGAGCCGCATGGAAGATGACAGGATCCCCAAAGACACATTGTACAGCAAGCTCGCCACTGGTATCAGACCCACCGGTCGTCCACGTCTCCGCTTTAAAGACGTCTGCAAACGCGACATGAAATCCTGTGACATTGATTACAGGTCGTGGGAGTCAGTTGCCAGCGTTCGCCAGAGCTGGCGGGCAGCCATAAAGACAGGGCTAAAATGTGGCGAGTCGAAGGGACTTAGTAGTTGGCAGGAAAAAAGACAGAGGCGCAAGGGGAGAGCCAACTGTGCAACAGTCCCGACAAACAAATTTCTCTGCAGCACCTGTGGAAGAGCCTGTCACTCTAGAATTGGCCTTTATAGCCACTCCAGGCGCTGCTTCACAAACCACTGACCACCTCCAGGCGCGTATCCATTGTCTCTCGAGATAAGGAGGCCCAAAAGAAAGATGAGAATTTTAAATTTGAGATGTAAACCTGCTGAGTATGTTTAGAAATAATGCAAAATATAAAATTGGTGCTGCAATTGTTAAAATCAAGGATTTGGGGAATATTCTGGTACGTATCAGTAACCCTTGTTTTTACACTTCAGTACATGTACATCAGTTAACTCTTTGAAAGTCTGAAAAAATGTTTGAAGGGAACACCCGAAAATATGTGAGACATGAGATGAAGATCCCTTCATAAACCTACATTGGCTCATTTTTATCAAATACCAAGGTTGACCAATTGTATTTTCTAACATTTTGGTATGTATTTTATGTATTAGTTTTCGACTGGAATATTGAAATTTAAGGAAAGCAACCCATTTTGAATGGACAACTATGTTAAAATATTTTCTTCACATTTATTTTACTTTCAAACATTCATTTTTCTTGGCCCTCTTACGCTTTATATTAAAGACCATTTCAGGTTCAGTTTTATTATAATACAGTTAGTCAGCAACCATCATCATCATCAACTCAATCATATTGCTTGGATTAGAGAATTATGCCAATTTGGGCACATCTGCTCCCACCCAACTACCTATAATTGGCAAAAATAGTCACCAAAGAATCTCTTATTTACATTTTGTTTTCTGTTTTAAAATATGGTACATGAGTTTAATTTAATGTACATTTACATGAGTGTTTCACATGCATCAATGCTGTTAAAATATTTTAGCCAAAATGACAGTAGTAAACTATATGGACACTTATGTAAAGTTTGCCCTTTCCATTGGATTTTATGGTAATCAGATTGTGTGTCACTGTTTTGTGTATGGCATCCTGTACATAATAACATAAGAAATAGGAGCAGGAGTAGACCATAAGACCCGCCGAGGCTGCTCCGCCATTCAATATGATCATGGCTGATCTTGGGCTTCAGCTGCACTTTCCTGCCCACTCCCCATATCCCTTGATTCCCTGAGACTCAAAAATCTGTTTATGTGAGACTTTAAATATATTTAATGATGGAGTATACACAACTGTCTGGGATAGAGAATGCCAAAAATTCACAACCCTTAGTGAAAAAATTTCTCCTCATCTCAGTCCTAAATGATCGGCCCCTTTTCCTGAAATTGTGCCCCCTTATTCTAGATTCTCCAGCTAGGTGAAACAACGTTTCAGTGTCTACCCTGTCAAGCCCCTTCATAATCTTGAATGTTTCAGTGAGATCACCTCTCATTCTTCTAAACTCCAGAACTGTAGAATTATTTTTTCCATTAATAAAAATACATTTTTCTATTGTGAAATATTCCTTTAATCTTGACATACCATTGTAATCATTTTGCTCTGAAGTTAATGAAAGAAAAGCGCATAGTGGTAATGGAGCTAATCCAGCTCTCTGTGTGTGACTTTTGCATCTAGCTATCTTACCAAACAAGACAATGGTTTTTGAATCAATTGTTTCTGCACTACAATTTTAAAAATTCCACTCCAATGACTTTTGCTTTTGCCTAAAACTGAAGTTTTCCATTCTTGAGTTCCCAGGATGTGTGTCCTGCTTTATCTTAGCTCCACAAGCTTAACACCCCTCCTCAGCCAGTCTCTGGGGCACTTAAAAGAGGTACTCCTACTGGCTAGGAATCGAAATATGTGCTATTTGGAGTCTTGCCAATTTTTCAGTAGTAGTAGTACAGAATTGCTTTGTGATATTTTCTGGTTTCAACGTGGGTTCAACTGCGACACATTTTACTCCTTATTTTGTTTACTTTAAAAGCATGGTGATTGATGGATACTGAATCTGTGTTGCTGTGTAAGCTGCATGAATTCAATATGCAGAGCACCAGGATGTAATCACGATCTGCGGACTTGTACATTATGGCCACTACAAATTTGAGAAGTGACATATGAACTGCAATTTTAATACAAAAAAAAGAGAAAATAAAAACACTTCATCAACATCAGGACTGGAGAATGATCAAGAGAAAGCCTTAATGAATAAGCAACTTAAAACTAAAATTAATCCTTAAAATGCATTGTTGCTGTCTTCCCACTAACTGATAATGTATATAAGCTAATATATTAGTTATTTAAAACAAAATTATAGTAAAGAAAAAGTAGGAAATGAGCAGTAGAAAGTATTAAAAAAGTAAAAGATTACATTCTTGAAGGAGCACTAGAAAGGCAGCTTAGATACCTGTATCAAAGAAATCAGTGCTTGTTTCATCGGCAGTATTTGTTATATCAGGTATCAGACAGAAATTCCTTACTCGTTAATTCTTAAACTTTGCAAGGACGACCATGAGACGGACTCATTTTTGTTTAATGGGGAAATACACAATGAACTGAGCATGTTATAAAGGTTTGTTGAGCATTTCAACTTCAGATATTTTTGAGGCACTCCTTTGATATGCCAGCTAAAAGGAATGCAGGCTCTTTCATTATTTTAGGCTTGTTTACATCAAAGGCTGGAAGCCATCTTGGCTAGAGGCACTACAAATACAATTAAACCATCAGAGTTACACTACTTGTTGGTTGCATTGTGTAGGCAAAAAATGAAAAAAAATGTAGGCGTTAGTGCTTTATCAGCTGAAATGGGCCTTAATTTTTCCCTTTATCTGTCAGCATATATAATTAAAGTCAAATCCCTTTACACTGCTGCTTGTCATTCTAGTAGCTCATACCAACCCTTTTGCTTTTTGAATCACATCATGTGACCACCTGTGAGACAGTTCACTCCATTAATCTTTCATGAGAAGCAGGATGTGAAGCCACAAGCTATGACAGGGAAAGAATTAGAATTACTGAAGGCAAGGTCGGATCTGGGGCATTCATTGTCCACATTCTGGCCCACAGCCATCACACAGAGAAAAATTATTTGCATAACAGCTACTTCACTAGTTCAAGCAGTGTAGGAAAAACTGCTGAATCATCATTACCTGACAAATTAGGCGATGGGTTTAGTGTGAGCTGGGTCCTTTCATCAGTTTTAGAAAGCTGTGAAATCCTCAGAGAAGGGGAATCATATACTTTAACATTACAAACAAGTTATTTGCTTTTCAAGAAAAAATTCGAACTATTTGGTTACTTTTTTTTATTTTTTTTAGGAGTTCATTTGTCTCTTTTGTAGACATACTGTACATTCAAATTATTATTTACAAGGAGAGTATTATTCTTTATTATAGAGTCCGAACTTAGTTTATGGGAAAGCATGTAATGAGATATAACCACTTCAAGAAACTAAGCAGAATAGTAGCCCCAGGCGGGGGAGCCTCTTTCATGTGAGTCATCTCCTAGGATTGACATTGTAGCCCCTCCCAGGAAATCAAGTGTGACAAAAGCCTGTGTAAGCTCATGCTCAAGTTGCACAAAGCTAAGTTAAGGTGGAATTGCGAGGTTTATGTACTAACCTTCTGTTCTGTGTGGAAAGGTCGCCTTGGGTTTCTCTAGCAGGAAATATGTGAGGTCTCAAATATACCACATTTTCTTTGTTTTGACCAAAGCATAAGAAAAACAGGGTTTCTATGAAAATGAAATAGAGACAACATTTTACTGCTCTTGCCTTTCTTCTTTTGAAAAGCAATTTAAAAACCAATGTGCAATTTCAGAAAGGTTTGAATTGGTTATTGCTAATCTCTTGCCAAAGTACAATTTAATGAAATGCTAGACGTTATCATAAAGTATTACTATTAATCCATTTTATTTGTCCTAAACCTTTTGCGAGGTTTCTTTTTTAAAAAGAGCATTTGGACGTTTGCAGTCATCACCATTTGATAGCAATTCAACATGTGATGGTGTACTTTGAGGGAGAAAATGCAATCACTCATGAGATGTCAGCTTTGGCTCAGTAGTAGCACTCTCACCTTTTGATTTAAAAGTTCATGGTTCCAAGCCCCATTCTAGAATTTTTAGGCTGGTATTTCAGTGCTGTACTGAGGGAGTTCTGTGCTGCTGGTGGTGCCATCTTGTAGATAAGATGTTAAACCAAGGCATTATCTGCTCTCTCAGGTGAATATAAATTATACCAAGCCAGTATTTGGAGAAGAGCCTGGAGTTCTTCCAATTTCATGACAATATTTATCCCTCAACCAACATCACTAAACCGATTAAATGGCCATCTCACTGTTGTTTGTGGGACCTTTTTTGTGCAAAAAACTGGCGGCTGTGTTTTTCCTTAGGCGCAAAAAATAATTTAAAAGAATGTTAACCTTCATCTCAAGGAGGCTCGAATGCAGAGGGGTGGAAATTATGCAACAATTATGTTTAGTCCTTGTTAGACTGCATCTGGAATATTCAGTTCAGTGGTGTACTGCACCTCAGAAAGGCCTTTGAGGATGTGCAATGCAGATGCACCAGAATGATATCTGGGCTAAGAATATTAAATTATGAGGACAGGTTGTATAGAGTAGGCTTGTATTCTCTTGAGTATAGAAAATTAAGGGGTGATATAATTGAGGTGTTTAAGATGACGAAGGGATATGATCGGGTCGATAGAAACTATTTCCTCTGGTTGGGGAGTCCAGAACAAGCGGGCACAAACTTAAAATTAGAGCTAGGTTGTTCAGGGTGATATTAGGAAGCATTTTTTCATGCAAAGGGTAGTGGAAATCTGGAACTCTCTCCCTCAAAAAGCTGCTGAGGCTGGGTCAGTTGAAAATTTCAAAACTCAGGTTTATAGATTTATGTTGGGCAAGGTATTAAGGGAAATGAAACCAGGGTAGGTAAATGGAGTTAAGACACAGAACACTCATGATCTAATTAAATGGTGGAACAGGCTCGAGGGGCTGAATGGCCTACTCCTGTTCCTATGTTACAACAGTGACTATGCTTATTTGTCCCTTTGCAATGTCCCAAGGTTGTGAAAGGGGCCATATAAATGCATGTTTGTTCTTTTTAGTATATAAAATGTTTAGCAGACAATGGAATGACACAGCAGACTGGGGTATTTACACTTAAAAACTTACATACTATTTGTGCAAAAGCTGCTGTCAATATTTTAACAGGGAAATTGTATTTTTCCCATTGTCAATATTGAATGGTAATGGTAATAAGAGGAAAGTTCTATAGACTTTGAACTGGTAAGAGTTGAAGTGCCTATCAACCTTTTGAAAGTTTTTCAATTTTGAAGTGTAAAATATGTTTTGTGGGCATTGGCCTTCAAAGGAAGTTGAATGTTCAACAAATGAGCTGTGAAGCCAAGGAGAATAGTCATTAATAAGAACTTATTGAAGCTTTTTATAAAGTCTTTGTTTCCCTGTAGTTTTCTCCTGAAGCTGCTGATTGATGCCTGGGCATGATTCCACAGGCACCGCTCACCCTCCAGTACCTCGCTCAAGTAACTAATCGTCACGTGAGCTGAGACAGTGCTAGCCAATCATGGGGGCGATTTATAGCTGAGTGCTTTCCTCACATTAACCTAAGTCCACATGTATATATTTCCCAGTAAGGGCTATGCCACCAATTAGTATTAGGAATTCTAACTAATTTTTTCCCTCTGCACCCAGATTTGTAGAGGGCAATTTTAGCACCCCTATTGTCATCTGCTAATTCAGCACAGGTCAGGAATTTAACCTGCATTCTTCTTGTCTGTAATGCTCAGCTACACAATACCATTACCAACCGAGGTAATGGTGTTATGGAAGATTTGAAAATGAGAATGGCGTTCAAGCCTATATATAGGCTAATTTGTTGAGAGTGCACATTGAAAACTCTTTCACTGCTATAAATCAATTTATAAATAGGAAATGGAACATATAAAGCTTACTTAGATGATTTACCTTTTTTGGTTTTCAGTTAATGTCTCAACAAGATATCATCACAACATTAAGATGAAGCTAGATAAGTTTTTTAAAAATTTGTTCATGGGATGTGGACGTTGCTGGCAATACCAGCCTTTATTGCCCATCCCTAGTTGCCCTTTAGAAGGTGGTGGTGAGGTGCCTTCATGAACCACTGCAGTCCATGTGATGTAGGTACTGTGAGGTAGGGAGTTCCAGGATTTTGACCAAGTGATGATGCAGGAACAGTGATTATATTTGCAAGTCAGGATGGTATGTGACAAAGAAACTTTGGCAAGTTGCTGCAGTAGGTGGTACACATTGCAACTTCCTGCATCGTTGGTGGAGGGAATGAATGCTTAAGGTGATGAGTGGGATGATAATCAAGTGGACTGCTTTGTCCTGGATGGTGTCAGAAGTGGAAAAAGTTTGAGTTGTAACAGGTGTTAATCAAACAAAGCAGCAGCGAAAAGGGGAAGAGAGAAAAAAAGAGTGAAAGGGAACATAGAACAGTACAGCACAGTACAGGCCCTTCGGCCCACGATGTTGTGCCGAACCTTTAACCTACTCTAAGTTCAAACTAACTACATACCCTTCATTCTACTATCATCCATGTACCTATCCAAGAGTCGCTTAAATGCCCCTAACGTATCTGCTTCTACTACCACCGCTGGCAGCGCATTCCACGCACCCACCACTCTCTGTGTAAAGAACCTACCTCTGACATCTCCCCGAAACCTTCCTCCAATCATCTTAAAATTATGTCCCTTGGTGATAGCCCTTTCCACCCTGGGAAAAAGTCTCTGACTATCCACTCTAACTATGCCTCTCATCATCTTGTACCCCTCTATCAAGTCACCTCTCATCCTTCTTCGCTCCAATGAGAAAAGCCCTAGCTCCCTCAATCTTTCTTCGTAGGACATGCCCTCCAGTCCAGGCAGCATCCTGGTAAATCTCCTCTGCACCCTCTCTAAAGCTTCCACATCCTTCCTATAATGAGGCGACCAGAACTGAACACAACATTCCAAGTGTGGTCGAACCAGGGCCTAATAGAGCTGCAGCATAACCTCACGGCTCTTAAACTCAATCCCCCTGTTAATGAAAACCAACACACCATACGCCTTCTTAACAACCCTATCAACTTGGGTGGCAACTTTGAGGGATCTATGGACGTGGACCCCAAGATCCCTCTGTTCCTCCACACTACCAAGAATCCTGTCTTTAAGCCTGTATTCTGCATTCAAATTCAATCTTCCAAAATGAATCACTTCACACTTTTCCAGGTTGAACTCCATCTGCCACTTCTCAGCCCAGCTCTGCATCCTGTCAATGTCCCGTTGCAACCTACAACAGCCTTCCACACTATCCACAACTCCAGCAACCTTCGTGTCATCGGCAAACTTGCTAACCCAGCCTTCCGCTTCCTCATCCAAGTCATTTATAAAAATCACAAAGAGCAGAGGTCCCAGAACAGATCCTTGTGGAACACCACTGGTCACCGAGCTCCATGCTGAATACTTTCCATCTACTACCACCCTCTGACTTCTATGGGCCAGCCAATTTTGTATCCAGACAGCCAACCTTACCTGAATCCCATGCCTCCTTACTTTCTGAATGAGCCTACCATGGGGAACCTTATCAAACGCCTTGCTAAAATCCATATACACCACATCCACTGCTCTTCCTTCATCAATGTGTTTTCACATCCTCAAAAAATTCAATAAGGCTTGTGAGGCATGACCTGCCCCTCACAAAGCCATGCTGACTATCTCTAATCAAACCATGCTTTTCCAAATAATCATAAGTCCTGTCTCTCAGAATCCTCTCCAATAATTTGCCCACTGCCGACGTAAGACTGACTGGTCTGTAATTCCCAGGGTTATCCCTATTCCCTTTCTTGAACAAGGGAACAACATTTTCCACCCTCCAATCATCTGGTACTACTCCAGTGGACAGTGAAGATGCAAAGATCATCGCCAAAGGCGCAGCAATCTCTTCCCTCGCTTCCCGTAATATCCTTGGGTATATCCCATCTGGCCCCGGGGACTTATCTGTCCTCATGTCTTTCAAAATTTCCAGCACATCCTCCCTCTTAACCTCAACCTGTTCGAGCATATCTCCCTGTTCCCCGCTGTCCTCACAAACGACCAGGTCCCTCTCACTAGTGAATACTGAAGCAAAGTATTCATTTAGGACCTCCCCTACCGCCTCCGACTTCAGGCACAAGTTCCCTCCACTATCCCTTATCAGCCCTACCCTCACTCTGGCCATCCTCTTGTTCCTCACATAAGTGTAGAACGCCTTGGGATTTTCCTTAATCCTACCCGCCAAGACTTTTTCATGTCCCCTTCTAGCTCTCCTCAGTCCATTCTCCAGTTCCTTCCTGGATACCTTGTAACCCTCTAGAGCCCTGTCTGATCCTTGCTTCCTCAACCTTAAGTAAGCTTCCTTCTTCCTCTTGACTAGCTGTTCCACATCTCTTGTCATCCAAGGTTCCTTCACCCTACCATCCCTTCCCTGCCTCATCGGGACAAACCTATCCAGCAGTCGCAGCAAGTGCTCCCGAAACAACCTCCACATCTCTGTCGTGCATTTCCCTGAGAACATCTATTCCCAATTTATGCTCCCCAGTTCCTGCCTAATAGCATTGTAATTCCCCCTTCCCCAATTAAATATTTTCCCATCCCGTCTGCTCCTGTCCCTCTCCATGACTATAGTAAAGGTTAGGGAGTTGTGATCACTATCACCGAAATGCTCTCCCACCGATAGATCTGCCACCTGGCCTGGTTCATTGCCAAGCACCAAGTCCAACATAGTCTCCCCTCTAGTCGGCCTATCTACATATTGAGTCAGGAAACCTTCCTGGACACACCTGACAAAAACTGCTCCATCCAGGATCTGTAATAGGGTGGAAGACAGAATAAACAGAAGATGGTGCAAGGCAAAATAGGATGCTAATAGAACAAGTAAAGAAACAAAAGATGGGTCTAGAGGAAGTGTAAATGGGAATAGCAGAATCAATACCAGCTGCTGCCTTCTGAAAAAAATGGGAGCAGTGGTTATGATCTGATATTCTTGAAATAAATAGAGTGTGAGGAGACTCATGTGGAGCATAAACTGAACAGATGGGCCGAATGGCCTGTTTCTTTTCCATAAACTGTATGTAATTATGTGTAAGCATTTTTAACATACTACCAATTATTATATGATTTTATAAGATTAAAGTGTGCTGGGAGGAAGGGTTTATTATAGCGAAAGATGCTTACCAAAAGTCAAGCAGTAAACATTACCACTGATTTATATCAAATGAATGGGATTGGTAGAGTCTGAAAGAATGGTGCCTGTTTGACAGTCTGAGCCAGGTAACAGATTGCGAAGGATTCCATTAACAAACTCTAATTTTGAGGAAATTGGCTGCAGAGAGATCCATTGCTTAAGAACTTCTCCTTGTGGTGTGGCCATTGAATGCTAATTCTAGCATCCATGAAGATGTTAGCTAGCTAGGGTAGTCTGTAGCAGACTTGACCTGACTGGGGATGACTTTGGACAGAATCTTGTAGTCTACATTGAGCAGTGAGATGGGCCACCAATGTCTGATTTCCTCCCTCTTCCACTTCCACTTGTGGATGAGGGTGATGATGTCTTTCCTCATGTATTCAGACATGCTGCCGGCCAGAAGCATACTTTCGTAAACTTCTAGCAGTTCTGGCCTGATCTCACAGTCCCACAGAGTCGAATACAACTCAGCCAGCAAGCTGCCGGGAGTTTTACTTGTCTTGAAGGATCTGACGGCGTTTGTCAGCTCGTCCAGAGTTAGTGGTTTGTCCAAACTCTCCCGCGTACAGTCATCTATGATCTCCGTGATAGATGACAGGAAAGACTGGGAGGCCATGCTAACCGTGGGCTTTCCGTCGTACAGCCAGCATAAAAGGATTTGCTGATCCTTAGTATGTCAGACTGCGATTACATTACCGAGCGTCCTCTTCCTTCAGGCTGCTGTTCACAGAGCTCCCTGTGTGTACCTTTTGGAAGAAGAAACGCGAGCATGTCTCATCCTGCTCAATGGAGCGGACTCTGGTCTAGAAGATGATCTTGAAGACCTCCGTGGCAAAGAGCGAGGCCAGCTGGCTCTTCACCTCTTGGAGATCCTCCTTGACCTCGACCCCCATCGACTGCAGCAGGAGCAGATTCTGCATGCTTTTCTGGAGTCAGGACATTTCCCTCTGTCTCTCTCTCTTGCCCAATGAACACCTTTGAGGATGAAGAACCTCTTGATGTTCGCCTTGATCACTTCCCACCAATGTGCCGGAGACTCAGAGGGGTTTCACGGTTCTCCAACCTTTGTAATCCCTTTTGAGTTCCTCAATGTTCTCTGGGGTCAGCAGTTATACGATCAGCTTCCATGTTCCCTTGCCAACCCGCTGGTCATCCTGTAAGTGACAGTCGGCCAGTAGGAGGCAGTGGTCAGAGAAGAACACCAGCTTGCTGTCGGTGGATCGGACCGTGAATGCATGGGACACAAACAGGAGGTCAATCTGGAATGGGCAGACCCTTCTGTTCATGAACAGGTATATCTACGCTGCGCTCTGTCTGCAGTGTTGCCGAAGGCGTCATGCAACTTGGCATCTTTGACTGTTTCCATCAGGAGTCTGGACGTGGCATCCAGTTACAGGAGTCTGTGCTCTATGGGCTGTTCCCAGGGACGCACACCGAGATAAACATCAACTGCTGCTGAAGGACCATCAACTCGGTGAAAGACGTTCTTTGGTCTGCCCAAAACTTGCTGGTCTTCCAGTGCAAAGAGTTGTCCACAACCGAGTGTTGCAGACTGGCACATTCCAAGGTCCAGGACTATGTGCTGAGGAACGCACTGAAGCTTGGAGTAGCCGCCGCAAAGGCTCAATGGGAAAAGGCCACTATGTAAGGTCCTCCCGCCATAGTGAACTGAGGGTCTGGAACCCACGTAAAACCCCTCTGGCTGTATGAACCAAAGTATGGTTTTGCAATTTAATGCATATGTTCATGTAAATGGAATGGCAAGAATTGTGAGTAATCTCACATTCTGTATCGAAGGAATTTGATCTCTCTTGCACTTTCTAAAATGTCAAGTTTGAACTGTTTTGTATTTTTACAGATTTTTATGAATAAAGTATATTTTTGGAAAAAAAGCTAGGCTAGTCTGTGTGGATCAAGGGGTAGAAGGAAGCTATAATTCAAAACTGAAAAGAAGATCTGTGTAAAAATGTTTGTCAACGTACTTAGCACTGTAAAAAGAGATTGAAATGGAATTATAGATTGAGCTTCAAACTGAGTTATACTTTCTTAGATTTAGATTTTTTTTTATATAACAAGTTTATCACCATACCTATGTACAACCACTTTATCTTATAGGCTTCTGCATACCTTTTTTGTTTTGTTTGTTTCTTAAGAATAATTACACTAACGCTGTCATGCATTGCCAGGTGTTTGAAAGTCTTCAGGCTATGATCTTTCACTGCTTTGAAGTTTAGACCCAGCAACAGAATTCTCAATATCCCATTGTTTCCTGTTGCAGTTAACAATAAACCAAGGTCGAGTTACGTACACTTGAATGTAATTTTGTTTACACCACAGTAACTCAGAACGTTATTGACAACATAATAACATAAATAATTGCTGTATTTAACTGTAGACATGTTAACAGATACTGTAAACAGCAAAGTGTTTTGTTCTTTCAAGGGACATACAGATGATGCAAATTGATTGTGAATTCTTTTGTCCAAAGCATGATTTATTTTGAAGATCATTTTGAAGTCGCAAAAATTGAGAATGAAAAGTGTGTCATTTGTATAGTTACGGAGCTCCTCACGCCAATTCCTGTCAATCATAGCGTTGAAAGGAGAGTATAGGTCAGCAGTATGTGTGTAGAGAAAATTTCACTTGTTTCCTAATCTTCACTATTGAAAAAACAGCATTTTAAAAACAGCTATCCGCGTGGTTTAGCTTTTAAAAAATGATATGCATTTCATTTTACAGTGTTTCACCACTTATGAGGAATGCTTAAGAAACATTAATAAATAATCGGATTTGTTATTTCTAGGGTAACTAAACCCATGTGCGTTAAGTTTATTTTCTTTTGTTTGCCGCAGACCATGTATGCCTATTATTTGTAATGTGGCACTGTTTTTCTCTGTGGAGAGCCTTGGATCCCAACAGTGAATTGTAAAGTGTTAAGCACTTCACTTTATTTTTGTTTGGCTTTTAATTTGATAGATATCATAATTCCAGATTTTTCAAAATGCCTTCTTTATTTTGTAAAAACTCCATGAGGAATTATGTGACTGTTCAAAACACATGACCAGAAAAGAATGTTCTGGATGAACGTATCACAGGAATTTTAAACGTGTTTGACAGCTAACTAAATTACAATTCAGCTTTTCCACATGTTAAAATCTTGCTCCGTTGTGTCTATTCAAGCTGAGGGTATTATACATGCTTGAATGGTCATTTATTGAATGGAGGGGGAGGGTGTTTGCTGGGAGAGGATTGAATGTCAGTGTGATGAGAGAGCATAAATGAAGGGGGCTGAAATATCGGCTCTGTGATGTTCTTGTGGCTGGTCATCAGCCTGAAGAATCTCAGCTGTTCGTACTTGTGTAAATCATGGGTATGGTTGCCTAGATACAGATGCATTTGATTAGCTTGTTCTTCCCTTGAGATTCTGCACCACCCTATTAATGGAAGACAGCAGCATTAGAAAGTGAGAAAAATGGCCTCCCATAAATGTATTTTTGTCTGCACTGAAGTGGCAGCAAGGATGAAAAATACTGATGTGCACCCCCAGGCTATCTTTATTATTCCAGAGCTGACATTGAGCGTAAACAGAGGATGACTCATCAGTCAGACAACAAATGTCACTGTCAGCCATTAGTTTTAACTGAGAATTCTAAACACCCACTTGTCATCTGCTGCACGTACAGGTCTATGAATTCATTATCCTTTACCCTTGCATGAGGTGAACTGAGCTCAACAGTAAAATAGTAAAAAAAATGCAAATTTATTATCGAGTAATTACTGGCTGGTTTGGGGAAAAGGGAGAATCTTTTTAGGTAAATCATTATCATCCCTGTACAAGGACAACACAACTTGCTTTGTAATGCAAAAATATACGGGAATGGTATGCACAACTGGCATGTTGCTGTGACTAAACGTTGATCATATAAATTACTGTAGCAGCTATCATAATTCACACATATTCTTCACATAAAACGATCTTTAGTAAACTTCTGATTCCAGATGCTTTTACTAAAAAGAAAATGAAAGAATTGTGGAATTAAGGTTGTAAGGGTTCAAACCTCTGAGAGGCAAGATAGCTTTTTACAAAAAGGGGAAAAACTGATAAAGCAGCCTAAAAGCTTCCTGTCTTTAATGATGGGAATAAACTCAGTTGTTCATGATTATATTAACCGTTCCATAAGAAATGCGAAGGGAAGAAATTTTTTAAGATGCAAATAAAAAAATACATAGCTAATTCATTGGATTCCAATCTGGAATAAATTACATGGCTTTGAATTATAGGTCTGCTTTTAAAAATAAACTATGATCTTGTAATTTTATCTTCTTAGATCTTTCCTCCATATTTATATTTCTCTACAATCTGATTGAAGGAGCGAATGGCTCACCTGTTCCCAAGCCTCCGTCTCTCTTGAAATGGTGCTCGGAAGGAGTGGCTCGCTCTCTCTAGCCAGTTTCCCCAAGCAGTATATTGCATTCTGTTAAGAGTCATGTGTAAACCCATGCCACATAATAGCATAATGGCCCTAAAAATCCACAGGGCCACTTCCTGGCATAAATATCAGGATGGTCCCACCCATGAGTACCATCACTGAGCCTGTGGAAACTTAGATTCTGTCCTTTATTTTTTTCTGTGACTGGAAAAGAGAAATTGGGGTATAAATCCATCTTGGGGGGTAGCTCAAAGCTGGTGATAGTAATTGTCAGCCCATCTTACTTGATTTTCTTTTCCATTGCAGTCAGGAACCAGTTACTCAAAATATCCAGCCCACATCCTGGATCATTCATCTTTAATTGTCATATTGTTCAGAGCTTTGTAATTTTTTAAAGTTTCCAACTCACCCATGCCCTAATTCCATGTATCCTGAGGCAGCAGAAATGGGAAATTTAATGTCCAGTTGTCCATTCACTCACTGTCTTTCAACAGGTATTACTCATATGAGACAGTTATAAATGTGTCTATCTCATACCTTTTGCATACTGGAGTTGATTTGTGCTGAAACCCTCTCTTTCTGTTTACTTCTGCCCATACTCTTAAGCATCAGCCCTGCCTGTCGATTCTGGTCCCTCACTGTGTCAGCCCCTGATGATGGCAATACAGTTCAACAAAAAATGTCCCTTCCATGCCTCCAATGCTGGCATTGAACCAAACCCAACATTTTGCCACATCCCAAGTTCCCCTTCTACGGTGCTACCAAACCCCATCAACCCAACACCAGTGCTGTCAAATCCCAGTGCCATCAAAGCCAAGGACTGCTCTGCCCCAGCACTGCTAAACATTACAAAATCACCTCCCCTCATCCCTTGCACCCACAGCACTGCTAAACACAAGAACGCAAGAAATGAGAGCAAGAGTAGACTGTATGGCTCATCAAGCCTGCTCCGCCATTCAGTATGATCATGGCTGATCTTGGGCTTCAATTCCACTTTCCTGCCCCCACCCCATATCCCTTGATTCCCTGTGAAACCAAAAATCGGTCTATCCCAGCCTTAAATGTATTCAATGATGGAGCATCCACAACCCTCTGAGGTAGAGAATTCCAAAGATTCACAACCCTTTGAGTGTAGTAATTTCTCCTCATCACAGTCCTGAATGATTTGCCCCTTATCCTGAGATTGTGCCCCTGCGTTCTAGATTCCCCGACCAGCGGAAACAATCTCTCAGTTTCTACCCTATCAAGTCCTTTCAGAATCTTGTATGTCTCAATTAGATCGCCCTTCAATTTTCTAAACTCTAGAGAATATAGGCCCAATTTACTCAGCCTCTCATCATAGGACAATTCCCTCATTCCAGGGACCAATTTAGTAAATCTTCGCTGCACCACCTCCAGTGCAAATGTATCCTTTCTTAAACATGGAGACCAAAACTGCACACAGTATTCCAGGTGCGGTCTCACCAAAACCCTGTACAGTTTTAGTAAGACTTCTTTATTCCTGTGCTCCAATTCCCTTGCAATAATGGCCAACACGCTATTTGCCTTCCTAATAGCCTGCTGCAGCTGCATGTTAACTTTGTGTGTTCCTTCTACGAGTACCTCCAAGTCTCTCTGAACATCAACACTTAGCAGTTTCACAACGTTTAAAAAAAATTCTGCTTTTCTATTTTTACGACCAAAGTGAACAACTTCATACTTCCCTACATTATACTCCATTTTTCATCTTGTTGCTCACTCACTTAACCTGTCTATATCTCTTTGCAGCCTCTCTACATCCTCCCCGCAGCTTACCTTTCCACCGAGCTTTGTATCATCAGCATACATTACTCTTTATCTCTTCATCCAAGTCAACAATATAGAGTGTAAATAGCTGAGGCCCCAGCACTGATCCTTACGGCACCCCACTATTTACTGCCTGCCAACTTGAAAATGCCCCATTTATGCCCACTCTCTGCTTCCTGTCTGTTAACCAATCCTCTATCCACACTAATATATTATCTCCAACACCATGAGCCCTTACCTTGCCTATTAATCTTTTATGTGGCGCCTTATCGAATGCCTTTTGGAAATCCAGGTATGCTGCATCTACTGGTTCCCCTTTATCTACCCTACTAGTTACATCCTCAAAAAACTCTAATAAATTTGTCAAACAGGATTGCCCTTTAGTAAAACCGTGCTGACTTGTTCTAATCATACTATGCTTTTCCAAGTGCAGTGTTAAGACTTCTTTAATAATAGTTTCCAGCATCTTCCTAACCGGCCTGTAGTTCCCTGTTTTCTCTCTGTCTCCTTTCTTGAAAAGCAGTGTAACATTTGCCAATTTCCAATCTGATGGAACCATTCCTGAATTTAAGGAATTCTGGAAAATCATAGCCAGCGCATCCACATCTCTGCAGCTATCCCTTTTATATCCCGAGGATGTAGGCCATCTGGTCCTGGGGACTTGTCAGATTCTAGTCCCTCAAGTTTCTCCAATACCTTTTCTCATCTGATATCAATATTCTTAATTTTCTCACTCTTTTTAACCCCTAGGCTACTGCCTATTTATGGTATGGAACTAGTGTCTTCTACTGTGAAGACATACACAAAATATTTGTTCAATGTCTCTGCTATTTCCTCATTCCCCATGATGATTTGTCCTGTCTCTGCCTCTAAGGGACCAACGTCAACTTTAGCTGCTCTCTTCCTTTTTATGTACTTATAAAAGCTCTTACAATCTGTTTTTATATTGCTGGCTAGTTTACTCTCATTCTATTTTTCCCCTTTTTATCAACTTTTTGGTGGCCCTTGCTGGTTTCTAAGACACTCCCAATCCTCAGACTTGCCACCAGTTACCAGTAACACCAGTTACCTATCGATGGCTGTGTACCTCTTGCATACCCTCTGCTTTTTGTTCTCAGCTTAAAAATAAAATCATAGGTAAAGCAAGATATATATATATAAAATAATCCCAGAATACCAAATAATAAAAGCAGAATTTGATTTGTTACTGTAAATATATTGTGTGTTACATAATAACATTGCTTTTGTTACAACACGGTGCAGTATCTGACTCATTGAGCTGAATTTTTAAATGGCCGTGGAGGCAGGAGCGGAGGTGGATGGGCCCACAATTTCCCGCCACCAGCTGACATGCCAGTCTTCTGCCATGATTCCGCCTCTGGGCCATTTTAATTCCAGGATGATTGTGGGGTTTGGGGGTGTGTCGGTGGGTGGAGTGACGGCATGCGGACCCCTGACTGAGGCAGAAACACGGCCAAGGGATGGAGGCAGCCTCCTGGTGGCAGGCCAGGGGTGGGCCAACATTCTGTCGACCTATGGACCCCACCCCCCGCACCCACCATAGCCATTGGGCCACAGCTGCAGCTACTAGCCATCCAGTGGAGGGTTTGCCCCTCCATGATATTGGCCTGGCAGCAGACTTTTTTTACTTTAAATTTTTAAACTCTCTTCAGCGAGCATCTCCATGTTGAGGCCCCCCCTCTCCTACTTGGATCAGCAGCACTCACATCTTTTAGTGTTGGAGGGCCTCCTGCTGGCCGTCCAGCTTCTGGAGCCCACCTGCCATCCTTAATTGGATGGCAAGCGCACACTTTGACCACTAATTGGTCTGCTGTTCAAAAATCAGGTTGGGCGGCAGGCCCCAAAAATTCACATGACATCGGGGGTCCTGACCCCAGAAGAAAAATTCAGCTCATTGTGAACAAAATTATTTAAGGCTGTAATTCAGTCTCTTTTCTGCTCAGGTTTATAAACCTTTCAAATTGTGCTCTTGTGGTTTATGACATCATCATAACTGCTCAGTTGAATTACTACCAACCATCTGTTATACTAGTGATGTTCTGTTTTAGTTAAACAACTTAGATTTCCCATATTGTTGCTCATGGGTAGTTTGAGGTCACTGTTTTATGTATAGAGCTGATGTTGCCATTTCATAACTCAACTAATTACCTCTCGAGAACTTTTTTTTTATGTCTGAGCAAGCTTAGAGATTGGGGGTTTTTTAAAAATTAATTCTCGGGATGTGGGGATTGCTGACAGGGCCGAAAATCTTGGTTGCCCTGAGAAGGTGGTGGACCCTCTGCTTGAAGTGCTGTTTGTATTGGTTTGATACAAGTGTGCTGCTGGCTGGGTCACGCTTCAAAGGGAAACTGTGGTACTGATCTCATGTGGATACAGACAGCAGTTTCTTTCTCTAAAGGACATTAGTGAACAGATCAGGTTTTAAAATCATCTTCATTGCCATTTTTAGTGGTACCAGTTTTAAATTTCCAAATTTGGTGGTAGGATTTGAACTCACGTTCACTGAATTATGGGGACTAGTCCAGTAACATAACCATTACACTATCATATCCAATTCCTTATATTTGAGAATTGCCTTCAGGCTGAAGTCTAACAGGTTTCTGGGTGGTGAATGTAAGGTGGTCAGGGAAGACTACCTCACTGAGCCCAGTGTATCTGTCCTGGAGGAATGAATTTTCAGGTTCAAGTCAAGAATGTTGCGATACATCTGGCAGAGTTGCTTTATCATCCCCCTGGGTCTGTAACTTTTTTGCATTTTTCTCTCAATGTCTCAATTTTCTTTTTTTCTGTTTCTATCTATTTTTCTGTGTCTGTTACTCTCCCTTTTCTTTGTTGATCTTATTTGTGTCTGTGTGACTTCTCTTTGATCTATTCCTGTCTCCTTTACACAATCTTCATCTTTGTGTTTTTCTCTCTCTTCCTTGTTCCTCTGTTACTTTTCCTCTGTTTATTTTTGTTACTTTCTTGCAGCACCAAATGTTTTTTCCGGGAAAAAAAAAAGAGGTTGACGAGTAGCATTGTGAAGATGTAGACGTGACCACGAGCATACAGTGGAGCTTGGAATAGGGAAAACAATTGGGGCAGAAGCTGCAAGAGGGTTAGGAATAGGTAAATAATTGCTGAGTCATTTTACAGAGAGTGAGTGGCAACAAGATGACAAATAGAGAGTGCTAGATGAGGCCCGCAGGCTGTAGTTTGCCTACTCCTGCCCTATAGCTAGAATCAGGAAAGATGAAATCCATGCTACAGAGACCATTAGATCTTTGTGGGCAGCTTTCTTCGAGGCCAGTGTTAAATGCCATCACCTTACTGCTGACCGCAAATCTGGGCCATTATAAATTTATGTATATTTGCATTTTCAAATGTGCATTTTAACGTAATGTATTGGGCAGGCTCCAAACAGAACTGTTTGTGACACTCTTCAGTGTGTAATTACAATTGTGTCATTGTTCTGCATTGGTTTACCTGAGTCTGCAATCAGTTGGCTGGTAATGTATTGTGAAGGTTATTATGTGTGGAAGTTTTAGCATTATTCAAAAATGTGAAGGTATTTACAATAAAATTTATCCAATCATAAATAGGTTTCATTTTTGAATTCTTTTCATACTTTGGCCTATGTTCTTGCACATAGAAAACTACTATTTCTGGCTACATATCAGATTTTATTTACTTTTGAAGGCTAAAACTTTCAATGAAGTGTTTGAACTTAGAATGCTGTACTCACTTTTGAAACCTGCCCATAGTTTTCATCTTCCTATACTTCTTTTTTAACCTGAAAACTTGGGGATTGTAATTTATGCATTGTTTTTTCCTTTTAGTATAAATCTTGATTGTGGGACATTTTGCACACTGCGGACTGAATTTTATGGGCCCCTGGAGGAGAGGGTTCCATAAAATCGTGGCGAAAGGTGGCAGATGGAGTGCCCGCACCTTCCTGTCACCCTGCGATTAAGTTGGGGACAGGAAAGGCTGAAGATGGCCTTCCTGCCCAGAGGCTAATTAAGACTCTTTAAGTGGTCAATTGCAAGCCACTTAAGGGCCTCTTCCTGCTGCCGCTGGTATTACACCAGAGGCGGTGGGGAGGGGCGTGGGGTGGGGGGCCTTAACCATGTGGGGAGGTTGCCCAGTAAAACGAGGCAGCCTCCCTGCCGGCTTGAGGGGGGTGGTCCTCCATGGGCAATCTGTGGCCGTCTGTCTTCTAAGACCATCCCCTGCACTCGAAGACCAGCAGCACCACCCCCCATCTTGTCCAGTCTGCCAGACTGGCTCCGGTGACCTTGCCGCACTTACCTGAGGTCTGGGACTCCAGCGATAGGCCTGGTCTTAGGCCTCATAGTACTGGCACTGGCCACCGCTGCCAGTGGTGCTGCTGGGACTGCTGAGCTGCCAGCCCACTGATTGGCTGGCAGCTCTTGGAGGCAGGATCCCCATCCAAAATGGGACAGGGACCATAGCGCCAGGCAGCTATTGCCCAAGCGCCATTAAATTGAGCCAGAGGGTCTCCAAAGGGCTGAGGCGGGGTTCTCCTTGCCTTTTCAGCCTGGCATCGGGACCCTCACCGGCTCCACAAAATTCAATTTTAAACGATGGTTTAATTCCTATTAAATCTGAATTCAAGACCAAATAAAAATTGTACAACAAAAATGCTATAGTTATAGTGCAAAATATTACATTAATAACAAACCCTTTTGTCAGAAATGTTCAAGATAAACTGATTTGATAAAGTCTGACAAACTGGCGAAAGGAGTACATTTAGTTGCAGCAAATAGTTACCTGAAATTTATTGTGTTGTCCACATTGAATGATTTAAACTCTTTAATCTATAGAACACCATTTCTTCAGGTTGTGAGTCTGACCTGAAATTTGCTGTGTATGTGGCAAAACATATGAAGTTATGATGTTATTTCATGCTGCTAAATAGGAAAAGAAACTTCAAATTCAGAAAGTGGGAAGAAGGAGATTGAATACTTAATAATGAGAGGTACCGTGTTCAATCGCTCTCTGAGGTGAATTCCACTGTACCTTAAATAATGTGGCTTAAATAATCAGAAAATAGTTTTACTATTACAGGCATGTTACTCCAGGTCTGGGGTGTGAATTGGGATCCAATATTTTTTTCACTAGAGTCAGTAATTAATCTGATCAGATTTCAATTGGAGTCATTTTCATTGTACTAAAGTTAATCAATTTGAACAACTTCTACAAGTAGTGTTGTTCTCCAGTACACGTAACTTTGTGGTTGCATTTTGTTGATTGCAAAGCTTTAAGAGTAACTGCTGGTAAGTCACCATATGGAAATTATGCCTGTAAATTGCACTGTAGCTACAGTGCTTATTAAATCTAAAAATAACTAGGAATTCATTGTACTTTGTGAAATTTCTGCGGTATGAAATTATTTGTGTTTACAGTGTGCGCTGAAGTGGTAAATCAATAATGCTGCCTTAAAGGCACTGTGAAATTAGCACACATTTTTATTGCAAATTATTAGTGCACTTTGATCTGTAAATTTAAACTTATCTTTGTTATGTACTGCTTTTTATTTTGGAGGAGTACTACAGTTCATACTGTTGAGTGACTTTGCTATATTTGGAAAGTGAAGCTTAAAATACATAATCGTATATAAAATCTTGTCTTGGGTTAGATCATGAAAAGACTTGAAGATTCTGTAAGGCAACTATGGTGTTAGTTTATAATTCTCTGATATGTTTTCTTCACTAAAACTAGATAAATGCAAGTAAAAGAAAGGACCATATTTAATGGCTCAAATGTTTTCTTTTTCAAAAATGTTTTTATAGGCTTATTTTTCAAATGATACATTTTCCAGGAATGTAAGCCACTGACCAAACTGGAAAGGAGTATTTAAAATTATTTTTAGCTGTGTCGGTTTTGTTTTCTGTTGTGGCCCAATCTTCATTTTTTAAAGAGCAAATCAGCTGCACACTCATAGAGTAAGAGGATATTGTAAATGCTTTTTATTATGACTTTGGACCTCCGACTTTCACAGGGCTAGCTTTTCACGGCCCTGACTTATGCTGATTTAAATGGCTCCTTAAGTTGCCATGCCACTAGGTTGTTTTTTTTGTTGGCCCTTGATTCTAATCAGAAGGCCTCTGAGACAGGAAAACTCAGTGCTCAACTGTTGCTGAATTTTTCAGTGTCTCATGTTCCAAACAGCGTGAAAAGTTATGCAGGCATTGCTGCTGGAAGTTTTTGTTTTCCTGTGGAGACTTTCTTTTGCCAGTCTTTTCAGTACTAAGCTTTAGAAGGTGTTTGGTAGATGGCTCATAAGACTTGCAGTATCTGATCTCCAATCAAACTTTAGTCAACCAATATGCAGGAAACAATATTCAGAAAAGTCTTCAAGCATGCACCATGTACTGCATTCAATACCAAGTAAAAGCTGAATACATTCTTGAGTTGATGTTTTTGGATTTCCAATTGTAATTTAGAAATATATAATCACATATGCTGTTAAAAAGAATAAGCATAGCAATTAGGAAAGAGTTGCATTCTGGGTATTTCTCGAGTGAGTTGCTGTTTAGGATTATGGCCCTAAACCAAGAGTTAGTTACTACACCTGGCCTGCTGATTAAAGGCACTACCCAATGTAGTACTGAGTCATTTGGACCTGAATGTCACACGTTTGATTCCTGGTCTGTGATGAGATAGCTGGGGCAGTAGTTGGGATACCGCAATTAGCCTTTTTAAAAAATTGTTCTCAGAATGTGGTTGACATTGACAAGGTCACGTTTATTGCCCAGGTAGTAGACCTGAGAAGATGATGGTGGGGCATTATAATGATTTTTTAAAATATATAACTGAGCTGGCTTGATAGGCCATTTTAGAGGGCATTTAGAGTCAAACCACTTAGGTTAGACTAGAGTTACAGGTAGGTCAGACTGGTTAAAATCATAAGAAATAGGAGCAGGGGTAGGCCATTCGGCCCCTCGTGCTGACTCCGCCATTCAGTAAGATCATGGCTGATCTGATTGTGGCCTTAGCTCCACTTTCCTGCCGGCCGTCCCATGACCCTTGACTCCCTTGTCGATCAAAGATCTGTCTAACAAAGGGTGGCAAGTTTCCATCCCTGTAGACCCTTAGTTAACCAGTTAGGTTTTGATCAGAATCTCTCACCTTTTGTTTTTCCATTGCTAGCCCACAAATTACCAGATTTATGAAATTTAATTTCGATGGATTTGAACTTGTTACCTCTGGGTTGATGGCCCAGTACCGTAACCATTAAAATACAGAGCTTAGCAATCCTGGATGTGAAAAAATAGGCAAAATTCTAGTTCCTACTTATCAGATGATATCATCCAAGGTTAAATAAGAATTAAACTTGCATTTATAAGGCATTTTATCATGACCCCAGTATATCTCAAATTGCTTCACAGCCACTGAAGCCAGTGTCCCGCCAGCTAATCTTCACCCACTTCGCGACCCGCGCACTCCACCTTGTGACGTGACAGCCGCAAGTTTTTGGATTGAACTGGACAGTGAATGAAGTAGCCTTATTACATGCTTGATAGTAAGGTTGATAGAGTAGCTCGTGGCTCTTTGGGTGAGCTGTGGGAACTGGTGTTTCCTTGACCTCTGTCAAGACCATTGCCCCTCACCCTTTGTACGTGAGGTGGTGATGGAGTAGGTCCTTAAGTCGGGGGGGGGGGGTGCATAAACTTAGGTAATGCCCAAACATTATTTGTTCAGCTTTATGCATTGCTGTTTTATCCAGATTACTTCTGGATGCTTTCACCACATGTACTGCACCATTTCAAGAAGGCTCACCTTCTGGGCAGCGAGGGATGGACAATAAACATTGGCCCTGCCAGCAATGCCCATGTCCCAAGAATACATTTTAAAATGCTGGGTTCTGTTAACTGTTAGCTTCTATGCTATTAGTCAGAGTTTACATTGACTGTTTCATTATATGGTTACTTCATTAGTGTGCAAAAATGAATTATAAGAGCAAATATAAATGGTTTTCCTGTTTCTCAACACACTTTTATTAATTCATAGTATTGTTTCAGTGAGGTGATAGTTCATTAATTGTTACTGTTGATTAGCGAGATTAACTTTTATTTATGAAATGCCAAAACATTTTCAGGCTCTGGCAACTGCCAAATGCCCCACCATCCCTCACCCCCACACAAACAATATTCAGTGTCTGTCTGATTTCACCAGTCTCTTAAGAATTTTGGGTGTACAGATAGCTTTTAATTTAAAAGCAAAATACTGCAAATGCTGGAAATCTGAAATAAAAACAAGAAATGCTGGAAATATTCAGCAGGTCTGGCAGCATCTGTGGAGAGCGAAGCAGAGTTAACATTTCAGGTCAGTGACCCTTCCAATATGATATTTAATTTAATTTAAATTGCTTTTAATTTAAATGTTCTGAAGATGAGAAATGGCTTGACTTTTGCCAAAGTGGACTCCAAGCTTGGTTCTTATTCAGATATTTTCAGTTAGCTTCTACAAAGTTGAGTTGTCATTGGGTGGGTATTAAAGAGAATAAATAACTTGCAACCCCTGGGGCAATCTGTCATAGGGTGTATTGTCCCTTTACTTTGAAGAAAGTGTGCTTATTTTTAAGTTATTTCATGTCATCTTTGGTTCTGGGGTAGTATTCTTGCCTTGTAAATTAGGAGGTCATAGGTTCAAGCCCCACTCCAGGGACTTGAGTACATAGTCCAAACTGACACTTCAGTGCAGTAAGACGGAGTGCTAGTCTTTCAGGTGAGCCGTTAAACTAAAAGCTCATCTACCCTCTCATTTGTACTGTTCAAAGAAGGGCACGGGAATTTTCCCAGTTTCCTGTCCAGCAATTTTCCCTCAACCAAAATCACTAAAACAGATTATTTGGTTATTTATTTCATTGCTGTTTGTGGATCTTGCTTTGAACAAATCGGCTGCTGTGTTCGCCTACATTACAACAGTGACTACACATCAAGAATGCTTCATTGACCATGAAGTGCTTTGGGACATCCTGAGGTCACTAAAGGTGCAATATATACGCAAGTTGTTTCTTTCTAATATAATCAAGAAAGCACACGGTGGTCACGTAACTTGCAAATGATCATGAATATTGCTTTGGCTGTGTGAAATGATTTATACCAAGTTGCATGCCAACAAGTAATATATAATTTATGATGTGTTACTTGTTGTACTACTGCATGAATGTTATCTTGGTTTCTGAACAACAGTGTACTCACCCTTGAAAATATTATATTGGATGCTCAGATTCAGTGCTGGAAGTCTTTGCCTCATCTGTGCACTTTTTGTCAAGACATGTACTGTTAGCAGAAATTATTACGAGACATTGCCTTCTTAGTAGAAAGTTTTTGTGAGTAATTCAATTTCTGTCCTGAATTATACTCATATTAACATGCATTAATAGTGCATTGTTTGTGGTAATTACCATGATTCTGTAGTTAATTTGAAAAAAATCCTATGTATATTTTTCAAGTACTCATAGACAAAAACAAAATGTAGTTTACTGGACCCATTCCAGGGCCTTTGACAGGCCCACCATCTTGAAACAGAGCAAATGTTGTAGGAACTAAAGGGTTAACCTCTGCCCTGTTTTATCTGTTGGATGAATCTATATGGGTCATGGTCTGATAAAACTCATATCAGATGCTATGTTTTAAATTAGAATTATTTTAAGTGACGTTGCGGTTATGCTCGGGAATAGTTATACTTTGTGTGCGCGTGTGTATATATTGTTACAACCAGGTGAGAAAAGGGTCTAGGGGTTCCCTCTCAGCCTTTTCTTGGTTTGGCCGGAACAGGGTTTAATTTTTAAACACCGTGTCTTAGCTCCTCTCTCAGCGAATCCTTGCTCATGGCTCTCTAATTGTAATGGCAAAGAAATCAACCAGACAGGTTTTCTCAGATTTAAACAAGAAAAGTGTAAGTTTATTAACCTTAAAACTCCAATTCAGTTAAAACTACCAGAAATACGCAACGCGACCACGCTAGCATGCATACGCGATAAACACATAGGCAAATAGAGACAGAGAAGGAGAAAAGTTTGAAGTAACAGCTGAAGTTCAGTTACTGTCTTTGGGTTTGGCGTAGAGTCTTTGATGGAAGTTAACTCTTGCAGTTCTCGTTGGGGCCCCGTGCATACTTTCAAACTTATTTCGCTGGCTGTCTTGAGGCTTGAGTTACTTATGTGGGTCCCTGGAACTATGCTTGAGAGAGAGAGGTGCTCGCTTCTTCAAGTTCACTTGCAGTCTCTTCCTTTCTGTGTGGCACAATTCAAACAAGCCCCAGGTTGCCAGTAGTTTAGTCATGTGACTAGCTCCTTAATTGAAACATCCTCTCCGGCGAGGTTTGTGGATTCGCCCCAAGCTTAGCAGACACTCTCAGTAGGGGGGTGTGAGAGGGGGGGGGGGGTGGTGGTGGTGGAATGCTGGCTTTTACACATTCAATGTCTCTTGATCAAAATCCATCTAACTAATAGAGACGCATGCGATAAAGGAACATCTGTAATTTTGGTGACTTTCAGCTGCATATAGATTGGACAAATCAAATTAGTCACAATGCCGTAGAGGAGGAATTCTTGGAGTGTATACGGGATGGTTTTCTGGACCAATACGTTGAGGAACCAACTGGAGAACAGGCCATTCTAGACTGGGTATTGTGTAATGAGAGAGGAATAATTGACAGTCTAGTGGTGCTATGATGGATTGGGAAACTTTACTTAAAGGGATGACGGTGGAGAGGCAATGGCAAACATTTGAAGAGCACATGGATGAACTGCAACAATTGTTTATCCCTGTCTGCCACAAAAGTAAAACCGGGAAGGTAGCCAAACCATGGCTTACAAGGGAAATTAGAGATAGTATTAGATCCAAGGAAGAGGTATATAAATCTGCCAGAAAAAACAACAGACCTGAGGATTGGGAGCAGTTTAGAATTCAGCAAAGGAGGACCAAGGGATTGATTAAGAAGGGGAAAATAGAGTACGAGAGCAAGCTTATAGGGAACATAAAAACTGACTAAAATTTTCTATAGGTATGTGAAGAGAAAAAGATTGGTGAAGACAAATGTAGGTCCCTTACAGTCAGAAACAGGGGAATTTATTATTGGTTCTGTCTTCACAAAGGAGGACACAGATATCATACCAGAAATGTTGGGGAACACAGGGTTTAGTGAGAGAGAGGAACTGAAGGAAATCAGTATTATTAGAGAAGTGGTGTTGGGGAAATTGATGGGATTGAAGGCCGATAAATCCCCAGGGCCTGATAGTATGCATCCCAGACTACTTAAAGAAGTGGCCCAGAAATAGTGGATGCATTGGTGGTCATCTTCCAAGATTCTATAGACTCTGGAACAGTTCCTACAGATTGGAGGGTAGCTAATGTAACCCCACTATTTAAAAAGGGAGCTAGAGAGAAAGCAGGGAATTATAGACCAGTCAGCCTGACGTCGGTAGTGGGGAAAATTCTAGTGTCCATTATCAAAGATTTTATAGCAGAGCACTTGGAGAACAGTGGTAGAATTGGGCAGAGTCAGCATGGATTTACGAAAGGGAAATCGTGCTTGTCAAATCTACTAGAATTCTTCGAGGATGTAACTAGTAGAGTTGATGAGGGGGAGCCAGTGGATGTGGTTTATTTGGACTTTCAGAAGGCTTTCGAGAAAGTCCCACATAAGAGATTAGCATGTAAAATTAAAGCGCATGGGATTGGGGGTAGTGTATTGCGATGGATAGAAAATTGGTTGGCGGACAGGAAACAAAGAGTAGGGATAAATGGGTCTGTCCGAATGGCAGGCAGTGACTAGTGGGGTACCGCAGGGATCAGTGCTAGGACTCCAGCTATTCACAATATATGTTAATGATTTAGATGAGGGAACTAAATGTAATATCTCCAAATTTGCAGATGACACAAAACTGGGTGGGAGGGTGAGTTGTGAGGAGGATGCAGAGAAGCTTCAGCGTGATTTGGACAAGTTGAGTGAGTGGGCAAATGCATGGCAGATGCAGTATAATGTGGATAAATGTGAGGTTATCCACTTTGGTAGCAAAAACAGGAAGGCAGATTATTATCTGAACGGCTATAAACTGAGAAAGGGGAATATGCAGCGAGACCTGGGTGTTCTCGTGAGCCAGCCGCTGAAGGTAAGCATGCAGGTCCAACAGGTGGTAAAAAAGGCAAATGGTACGTTGGCCTTCATAGCAAGAGGATTTGAGTACAGGAGCAGGGATGTCTTGCTGCAATTATACAGGGCCTTGGTGAGGCCACACCTGGAATATTGTGTGCAGTTTTGGTCTCCTTATCTGAGGAAGGATGTTCTTGCTATAGAGGGAGTGCAGCAAAGGATTACCAGACTGATTCCTGGGATGGCGGGACTGATGTATGAGGAGAGATTGAATCTGTTAGGATTATATTCGCTGGAGTTCAGAAGAGTGAGGGGGGATCTCATAGAAACCTATAAAATTCTAACAGGACTTGACAGGGTAGATGCAGGAAGGATGTTCCCGATGTTGGGGGAGTCCAGAACCAGGGGTCATAGTCTAAGGATATGGGGTAAACCTTTCAGGACTGAGATGAGGAGACATTTCTTCACCCAGAGAGTAGTGAGCCTGTGGAATTCGCTACCACAGAAAGCAGTTGAGGCCAAAACATTGTATGTTTTCAAGAAGGATGTGAAATAGCTCTTGGGTCTAAAGGGATCAAAGGGTATAGGGAGAAAGAGGGAACAGGTAACTGAGTTGGATGATCAGCCATGATCATAATGAATGGCAGAGCAGGCTCAAAGGGCCGAATAGCCTACTCCTGCTCCTATTTTCTCTGTTTCTATGTTTTTAATTGAATCGGGGAGGCACTCCCATTGTCTGCTTCAGGAAAATGTCTTTTAGAATGCAAATGTGAGCCACGTTTTCAACCACTGTTGTGGTCTTTTTAAACAAGTTATTTCAAGTCCAATACAGTTCAAAAATAATGTTCTATATGACAAAATTAATATATCTCATTTTGGCAGGTGTGGTTTTCGTCACACCTCCACATCCAGCAGAATGAAATGCAATATTAGGACAGCATTTCACTATAAAACTAGAGGGAAGAGAAAGTATAGGAAAACACACATGCATTTCTCTCATTCATTCTCATTCATTCAGAAATCCTAAAAATTGTTACAACCTGTCTTTTCTTTGTAGCAGTGCAGCTTTATTCAGCCCCTTTTCCCTTGAGGTGGGTCTGAGATAGTTATGTTTTGCCCAAGGGGTTTCAAAATTCTTCATCAGCCTGCAATACGTTGGGAATGGACATCCCAATAAACATGTGATTTTTGGGGAGGTTTGCAGTTTGCACATTTCTGTGACTGCCTAGGGTGCCTTTGTTCCTGTTGAGGCCTGCAGGGGGTGGGTTAGATTTAATTAGCCCTGGTTTGGAGTTCTGCTCATGAGAGTCGGCAGTGGATGGATCCACTCTGATCTCCCTTTCAGTGCTTTGATGAGTCATGCGAAGGCTTTTTACTTTAGGGTATGGTTGGTTCCCTTTGCTCCTGATTGTGGGGGAGGATTCTTTGCTAATCTTCCCTTTGTCCTCTGGGACACTCCTGCTTGCAGGTATTTGTTCGGATTCTACTGCATTCCCCTGTGACACTTCAACTAGCTGAGGCATCGCCCTCACAGTTTCTCTGTCCTCTTGAGGACTCTCTTTGTCCCTGCAGTTTCTGTAAATGCTGTTAGCAACTCTGGTGGGGTGCTTCTAGTGTTTACATTTACATAGGAGGATGTGAGGTTTAACGTTTCTAACATTTTGGGGTTGGCTGGTAGGGGTTTTCATTTGGGAGTCCTCTCAGATCTCCTTTAACCTGTCCTCTTTGTCCCTTTTTTTCCTTTCCTCTCTATCTTTTTTCCAACCCTGTGCCTGTCTGTCCCCTTTTGTTCTTGGCAGGGGTCCCTCACAATTTACCGGCCCTTTGCTGGAGGATTTCCCAAAAGCTGATACAGGACATAGAATTAGAATTAGGGGTCCACATTTCACTGTAGATTGGCATTTCCCCTTAATCTGGCACATGTGGCAACTCCTACAGTATTCCACCACATCTTTTTGGAGTTTTGGCCAGTCAAACTGCTGTCTTAAGCAGGCTTTGGTTTTTTGTGTACTGACATGTACAACCATTGTAATCTCAGGGGCCATTCTTAATATTTCTCTCTGGTACCTCTGCGGCACCACTAACTGGTGAACCACTGTCCACTCTTCGTCCTCAGGTCTTTGAGGAGAACTCCACTTCCTCATCAGTACCTTATTCTTTAAATAACAGCAATCCGGGGCTCCCTTTGCTTCACTTTCAGACTGGGCAGCCTGTGCTAACTTTTTCAATACTGGGTCGGCTCGCTGAGCTTCAACTAGGGAAGATCCATTTAATCCATTCCCTGGGTCCTTTAACTTTCCAAAGAAAGTCTCAGACAGAAAGACCTCATGGTCATCGGCCTGCAGTGCCAATTCAGTCTCCTCTGGGGGAGCTGGTTTGGCCAGGGCCAGATTCACTACACATTTAGGGGAACTGCAGGGGACCATCTCCTGCCACTGCCCTGTCTCTCTGACCCCCTGCGGTCTCTCTTTCACGACTGGGGGAACTACCACCTTTGCCCCCACCAGATCATTACCTAGGAGCAGGTCAACCCCGTCCCCAGGCAAACTAGGGACAATCCCTACGGTCACTGATCCCAAAACTAGGTTGCACTCCAAGTGCACCCGATGTAAAGGTACAGATGTACACTGCCCTCCAATACCATTTACCACCATTCTGGTATTTACTACACACTCTGGGGGAAAGGTCAGGCTTTTTCCCAGTAAAAGGAATCGGGTGGCCCCTGTATCCCTAAGGACTACTAAGGGCTTGCTTGCCCCACTCGAGGGGTATGGGGTTACTTTCCGTTCAGACATAAAATCCTGATAACCTTCAGGAATCCTATTCAATTTTTCTGCACCCACAGCAGTATGTTTTCTGGGCCTTACTACTGCTGCAGTTAAAGCCACAGCTTGTTCGACTGTGCTTTCCATCAGGGTCTTTTCTCCTTCACTGAGCTGGTGTGCCCTGATTAACCCTACAGGCTTTTCCCGTAGTTTCCAGCAGTCAGCTCTAAGATGACCAGCTTTATTACAATGGAATCCCACAGGTCTCTGGGTCTCACTCCTACTTACAGCACCTTCCTTTTTGGCTGGAGAATGGCCCCTCTGTCTCCTGCTTTTCTCTGTCTCCCAGGACTGCTTGGGCTGCTATCACCTTCCCGCCCTTTGTCCTTTTCGAATTTGTGGAGGTGACTAAGAAAGGTTTTACCCTGGGGAACTGACTTGTATATTAGAGCAAACTCATCAGCCAGAACTGTGGCTTGCCTTGCTCTCCAAGCTTTTATTCCTCTACATGACTCTTTATGGAGAGTGGGAGAGAGTTTTTAAATTCATCTAGCAGAATTATCTCTCTGAGGTTTTCATAGCTTGGCTGCACTTTAAAAGCCCTCAACCACTGATCAAAAGCCAGCTGCTTACTTCTCTCAAACTCCGAGTAATTTTGATGAGCCTGTTTCCTGAGGGTTCGAAACTTTTGGCGGTAGGTTTCCGGTACTAGCTCATATGCCCCAAGGATAGCATTTTTTGTCAGTTCATAATTTGATGAACTCTCGTCTGGCAACAGGGAATAAACCTCATGGGCTTTTCCTGTGAGTTTACTTTGCAGCAGAAGAGTCCAGGTCTCAGCTGGCCACTTTAACTGCCTTGCAAGTTTCTCAAAAGATACAAAAAATGCTTCCACATCTCCTTCATTGAATTTTGGAATCAGTTGGGTTAACTAGGGAGTGACAGAGTAACCCCAGTGAAAGCACGGCCAATATGGTTACTCTAGTTAACTCAAGCCGCCTCAGCTCTCTTTCCTCACATTCCTTCTGGAAGATTCTTTCTCTCTCTTTCTCTTCTAATTCAAGTTTCCTCTGTTCCAATTGTATCTTTGCTAGCAATACCCTGTCAGAGTCTATTTCTAACCCTGTTTCTGATTCTTCAGGTTCAAGGGAAAAATGGTTGGCCACTAGTCTTAGGAGTTCGGACTTTCTAGCCTTGGCACGCAAAGTGATCCTACACTGCTCAGCCATATTCCTCAACTCTTTCATAAACAGTGCTTTTAATTTCTCCCAAGTTACTTCACCTAGTTTTCACACTGAAAAAGGAGCAAGGTTAGAGATAAGACCATTTTTGTTATATGGCATTCTTGGGTTCTGTTTGTAGATGGGAAGGGAAAAGTAGGCTTTTATATACTGTAACTTTTGCTTGACTTATGTCAAGGAGGGAGGAATATTTCCATCGCCATTGATGTCAGGTTATCAACTTGCCAAATTTGCTAGATGACTAGAAAATGATTGTAACTGAAGTGAATAAAGTTTGTTCGTTGAATAACAAAAGTTAGTTTCCAATCTTCATCTGGTAAGGTGGTGACACTTCACATTTTGAAATTGAAACAGACAAAGGGATAGCTAACTTCTTAAATCTGGTAGTCTGGAACTGATGAACTACAATGCACTTCACTGTGTATAGCTTTTGTGTTTTGACAACTTATTTTTACAAAAGCTTTCTATGTGCAAGTAGTTAGTATCCATACTAGAGTGTGCTTGATCTCTAGAATTCTGCAGCTACATTTTAAAATACATTAAAGCAAACACTAGCACAATTTACTGTTGGCATTGTACAGAATGGAAAAAGTAGGGGATGTCTCTTGCAAGAATTTTGAAGAAAAAAGAGGCAACAGCACCATCTCCTCCATTTTAGTTATTTTTACTTTTTCTGACAATTTTCTCCCCTCCCCATCGCTCCTAAATGTGCTGTTTCCTCGCTGGAATCCTTCCCGTCCCTCACTCAAGAGGCTATTATTCATGAGTGAGCCATAACGATGACTGTCGGCTGCTGGTCTTTGTACAGCAAGGAACATTACAACTGAACCCGATCGTGTTCTCATGAGATTCACACAGGGAACATCCAGCAGGCACCTCTGGATAGCAGTAAGCAGCAGGAATCCAGGCCAGTCTTGCCCTCCCTATCTGAGGAATGCTGAGGGCATTTGTAGTGGCCTACTGCTATCCCAGTCAAGGCCAACTTTCTTGTCTCCTTCACGATGGGCTGAATGACCTCCTTCTGTGCTTTGTCATTCTATGATATTTGGGAGCAGTGGACAAGTATTTAGCTGCCCCATGTCAGTTTTCTGTGATTGGTACCTCCCATCGAGTAAAGTAGTAACAATTTATAGCTGTCATTATATACCTAGAACAGCAACTGCTGGCATTGAAAGGGGTGAGCACAACTGTCTCAACTGCTATTACTGGGATACTGCATACACAAATCCTTTTTGTAAACTACTACACTTTGTTAAAGTCATAGATATGTTGTGTATAAAATTGTATCAAGACAAAGCTCAAGAGCATAAATTTAAGCTAACCTTTATGACTCTATATAACCAGAAAGATAATTCAAAGGAAAATTAGTAAGAAAACAAATCTTTGCAGAGGTTGTTCAGAATATAGAATTTTCCGCCAGAAGTCATTATTGAAGCAGAATCCATAAATGTTTAAAAAAAGAATCAGAAAGTTGCTGGAAGAAGAATGCTAAATGGAACCAGGAATGAACATGAGAGTAAGATTCAACTAGGGGGTTCATGTCGTGAAAAATACCAGCAAAGATTTGATTATTCTGTGATCCCAAAGCATTTTTGGGTGCTTTATGACTACAGTATTCTTTAAAAATAATGGTGTTTTTGTTTAGATATACTGATGAAATGTGCCAGAATTATTTGCATGTGAGTGACTTTTTTGCGTATTCCTTGAACTAATACAGAAAAACTAAATTTAAAACTAAATTCTTGGAAAGGATCACGTTGGGTCTATAATAACAGCTTCAACTTATCCATCATCCTCCAACAATGTTGTAAGGTGATTCACAAGAAAGAGTTGGTCGGTGAGGAATTGGAAGTAAAAGTTGAGGAAGGTGGCTGAAGGCAAGTTGAAAGATTCAATTTTGAGTAGGTGTGGGAAGTTGAGAAGAAATAGACTAAGGTTGATGGAACTTGGAAGAGAATTTCCAAATGCAGGCATGTGGTGACTGAAGACTTCCTCCTCTGATGGTGGCAAGGAGGAAAAATGGCTGCAAGGTTGGAAGAGAGGAGGGTACAAGCTAAGAAATAGGTTTGGAGGAAATCATAGAGGTAGGATGGTAAAGAAGTTTGACGAATGAGGACAAGGATGTTGAAATCAATATGACTGAGACAGGGAAGAAGTGGATATATGTGAAACTGGTATAATGGATGAAGCAGGAGCTGGTACAAAATAGGTTGGTAGCAGAATCTAAATCAGTTAGAGTTTATATATGGTAGGTTGTGGGGGTAATAATGAGGAGTGTGCTGAAGAAGCTGAGCCTGCCAATTATCAAGTTATAAATGAGGATCTCGGCAATGGTGTTGGAGGGGCATTGTTATGGAAGTGAATGTAAACTGGAACGGTGGTGTAGTGGTAATGTTACTGGACTAGTAATCCAGAACAGCTACCAGGAAAAAAAGCTCAATAATTTCCATCTTCTCTCTGTCTGTGGCGCATTACAGGTATATCCTGGCGGGACAAAATTACAAAGGTAGCAGTCCTCTCAAAGGCACTAATCAAACAGAGGCGTCTTCGGTGGATCGGACATGTATAGATGGAAGACGGTCGCATACCAAAGGACCTTCTGTATGGCGAGGTAGCTGGGGCCAGACAACCAGTGGGGTGTCCAAAGCTCCGCTTCAAGGATGGATGCAATTGTGACATTAAGGCCCTAAATGTTGACCATCGCACCTTAGAGGGACTAGCTAGCGAAAGAGGAAAATGGGGACACATCCTGTGGACTGGTGTGCACTACCATAACAACCAATGGCTACAGCAGCTTGGCAACAGGGGCCAATGCCGAAAACAACAACTCACAGCATCACATGGCAGCTTCACGTGCGGCACTTGTGGCAAAACCTGCTTCCCAAGGATTGGCCTCCACAGCCATCAGCAAAGGTGCACCATGAGAAGACACTCCACCTAAATGGATTATTTGCTATGTGTCCATCATATTTCGTACATGGAAGGATGCCAACCTGTAATCCAGAGGCCCTGACTAATGCTCGGGGGACACGAGTTCAAATTCCACCACACCATGGTGGAATTTAAATTCAATTCATTAATAAATCTGGAATTAAAAGTTAGTTTCATGGTCACCATTACCGAGACTATCAGATTCTCATAAACGCCCATCTAGTTCACTAATATCCTTTAGGAAGGAAATCTACCATCCTTACCTGGTCTGGCCTACAGACCCACAACAAGGTGACTCTGAACTGCCCTCTGAAATAGCCTAGCAAGTCACTCAATTGTATCAAACTATTATAGAAAAGTCAAAAAAGAATAAAAGCGGACCGACAACCCCGCATCAATCTAGACACCGGAAATGACGAGCAAACACAGCCCAGTCGACCCTACAAAGTCCTCCTTGCTAACATCTGGGGACTTGTGCGAAAATTGGGAGAGCTGTCCCATAGACTAGTCAGGCTGACATAGTCATAGTCACCGAATCATACTTTACAGCTAATGTCCCAGACACCTCCATCACCATCCCTGGGTATGTCCTGTCCAGAGGTGGCGGCACAGTGGTACAAAGTTAGGAGGGAGTTGCCCTGGGAGTCCTCAACATTGACTCCGGAGCACATGAGGTTTCATGGTATCAGGTCAAACATGGGCAAGGAAACCTCCTGCTGATTACCACCTACTGCCCTCCTTCAGCTGATGAATCAGTACTCCTCCATGTTGAACACCACTTGGAAGAGGCACTGAGAGTAACAAGGGCATAATGTACTCTGGGTGGGGGACTTCAATGCCCATCACTGAGTGGCTTGGTAGCATCATTGCTGATCTGGCTGAGTCCTGAAGGACATATCTGCCAGACTGGACCTGTGGCAGGTGGCAAGGGAGCCAACAAGAGGGAAAATCCTGCTTGACAGAGTCCTCACCAACCTACCTGTCACAGATGCATTTGTCCATGACAGTATTGGTAGGAGTGACCACCACACAGCCCCTGTGGAGATAAAGTCCCATCTTCGTATTGAGGATACTGTCTATCATGTTGTGTGGCACTACCACCGTGCTAAATGGGATAGATTCAGAATAGATCCAGCAGTTCAAAACTGGGCATCCATGAGGCGCTGTGGGCCATCAGCAACAGCAGAGTTGTATTCAACCTCACTCTACCATTACCATCAAATCAGGAGATCAACCCTGGTTCAATGAGGAGTAAAGGACTGTAGGAGAGCCTGCCAGGAGCAGCACCAGGCATCCCTAAAAATGAGATGCCAACCTGGTGAAGCTACAACACAGGACTATATGCATGCTAAACAGCAGAAGCAGCATGCGATTGACAGAGCTAAGTGATCCCACACCAACAAATCAGATCAAAGCTCTGCAGGAGTATGATGGAATACTCTTCACTTGCCTGGATGGGTGCAGCTCCAACAATGCTCAAGAAGCTCAACACCATCCAGGACAAAGTAGCCACTTGATCGGCACCCCATCCCATCCATTAACCTAAACATTCACTCCCTCTACCACCGACGCACAGTGGCAGCAGTATGCACCATCTACAAGATGCATTGCAGCAACCCGCTCAGCCTCCTTCGATAGCATCTTCCAAACTCACGACCTCTACCACCGAGCAGGACAAGGGCAGCAGACACATGGGAACACCACTACCTACAAATTCCCCTCCAAGCCATGTTCTTTCACTGTCGCTGAGTCAAAAACCTGGAACTCTCTTCCTAACAGCACTGTGGGTGTACCTACACCAGATGGACTGCAGCGGTTCAAGAAGGCAGCTTACCACCACCTTCTCAAGGGCAATTACGGATGGGTAACAAATGTTGGCCTGGCCCACATCATGAAAGATTAAATAAATAAATAAATCTCAGTGATTATGGGATATTAATCTTAACCCGGGGTCATACAGGTTGTGAACCATTGAATTCAACCTGTGCAAGCAGCCTGGAACAGGGAGAGAATCAAGAGCTATGGGGCAGTGTTTCCGGTGGGAGCTGAACATGGTGCAGTCTTGCCAGAGTTGAGCTGGAGAAAATTCTGTCCCCAACCAAAAATAAAATAATACATGAGTTTGCCTTTGTTATTTTAGAAGAGAATATCATGTAGTCATTATAGTTCCCTTTTAAAAATCCATGTGACTATGTATTTTCATAAAATGCATATTTGTAAAAGACTTCACAAGCAGCTGTTATCCAAAACTGGCCTGAACTTAGGAAAATCAAGTGGAAGTTAAATTACTTTCAGACTCTTAGCAAGTTCTTCCAGATGTTTGAGGAGCTTGTGGTCTGCAGTTAGTAATAGTAGTTACATGACATATGTTTTAATATTTTCTGTGTGCTTTCACAAATGAATGTAAAATGTAAAAATCCCATGGGTATGAGCATCATGACTGCAATTATTTTTAGTCTGGTCCTTGCAATATTTTGATGAAATCAGTCATATTCATGTACTACCTGTGGAGCCCTCTGTACAGAATTGTTTCTTTCTTCATCCAGCTGGCATTGAATTTGGAAAGACAGTTTAATGCTGTTTATAGTTGTTTAGAATCCCAAAGGTAACATTTGTACTGTCTCTGGGAGTTGCTGGTGAAAGTGGTGGAATTTGGGCCAAGATTTTGTTCTGAGTTAAGCAGTTGATACTTTCTTAAAGGAATTTTCAAAATGGCGGACATAGGAAATAGGAGTCGGGTAACACAAAAAATGACAAAAGCAATGAAGTGTTCTCTGTACTTGTAATAATTGCCATAATCATTAAATTAAAAATGAACCCTATGGGCTGAACCTTATCTCCCAAAATGGGTAGGTTGGGGCCATGTCAGAGATTAAAATGCAAAAAATCCAAAACAGAAAGCGGCTCACCCACTTCTGGTTTTAACAAAGGCAGAAAGAGGGGCGGGCAACCAACCCGCTCACAGGAAGTGGGTTGGTCATTAAAATATTATAATGATGCTGCCTGCCTTCATTTTAACAGTCATTCCATTTTTACCCACAAGCGGCCGTATTTCCTGGGCCTTGGGAAACTTGGCAGCTCATTGAAGGCAAGAAAGGCTGAATCCATGAGGTAAATGCCTTTTACAGCACTAATTGTGGGCCGGGAGTGCTTCATCAAGGCCCAACAAGCTACCCAGTAAACCCCCAAGCAATATGTCTCCTTGCCCAGACCACCATTGAACCCATCACCCCCTCCATATTCAGGCTCCCCAGAGCACCATTGGATTCTACCCCCATCACTGGAGCACCGGCCACAATCTCTCTCACTCTCCCATTATTTCCCCAATGAGGCTGCCTGTAGGGGGGGAAACCACTTAAAGGAGCACTGCAGTTACACGTGGCAAAACATTGGGGAAACGTTCTTTTGGGTTTCCCAACCTCACAAGAATCCTCCCCACCAGCCCCTGCATAGACCTTGTCTCCAGGCTAAAATCCAGGGCTATATTTTTGAAGAAAATAATCTCACACATCCTATTAAATCCTGGAGCTACCTTCCAAACAGCACTGTGGGTGTACCTACACCCCAAGGACTGCAGCAGCTCAAGATGGCAGCTCATCACTACCTTCTCAAGGGCAATTAGGGATGGGCAATAAATGCTGGCCTAGCCAACAACACCCACATCCCATGAACAAATAAAAAAAACCTATTAAAAACAACAGAAGTCATCAGTCCCAGTTTGTTCTATTCTTGAGGAAAGCATTCTTGTCTCCTTTGTATCTTCTAGGAAAATAGAAAAAAACTAGATATCCACTGTTCTTTGTTGTGCATCCAATACTTTTGGCTTTACAGTGTAGTAGTGTAGGTGCTGAATAATACATTATTGTGTCAATTTATCATATTGAAGGAGATTTAAAATGTCACTTAGGATGCACAATACTAGTCAAAGAAAAATTCTAGACAGTCAGAATTGTTTCTTTCCTCTCACCAACATTCTCCGCTCCCCCTGACAACCCATGCATGCTCACTTTTAAGTAGGAGTCACTGGATAGTGACTAGGAGCAAGAAACCTGTCGACTTGTTACCTCGGCTTAAGGCCAAATGCAGTGGCTCTATTACCCTGGCTGGGAACAGTAACTTCAGCACAGGCCAGGTTCTCCACATTTCATTTTTGTTAAACAGCTTGGGATATTTTGCTATGTTAAAGGCATTCAATAAGTGCAAGTTGATATATAGATGTTAACCAACCCTGGCATCTTTTTGGCCCTGAGCTGAGCTTGTGGCCCCATATTCTCTCCATCACCAAAACTGCCTATTTCTACCTCTGTGATATTGCCCGCCTCTCCCTGCGACTCAGCTTATCTGCTACTGAAACCCTCATTCCTCTTTCATTAGCTCTAGACTCAACGGTTCAAATACTCTCCTGGCCAGCCTCCCACCTTACACCCTCCATAAACTTGAGCTCATCCAAATTCCTACTGCCTTTATCTTAACTCACACCAAGTCCCATTTCACTCATCACCCCCTGTGCTCGCTGATCTATGTTGCTTCCCGGTCCAGCAAGGTTTGATTTTAAAATTCCCATCCTTGTTTTCAAATTCCTATATGCCCTCACTCCTTCCTATCTCTGTAACCACGTCCAGCCCTACAACCCTCTGAGATCTCTGTGCTCCTCTAATTCTGGCCTTTCGCGCATCCCCAATTGACATAATTCCACCACTAGCAGTCGTGCCTTCAGTTACCTAGGCTCTAAATTCTGGAATTTCCTCCCTAAACCTCTCTATCTCTCTCTCATCCTTTAAGATGCTGCTTAAAACCTACCCCATTGATCAAGCTTTTGGTCACCTGTCCTAACATCTCCTCCTGTGGTTCAGTGTCAAATTTTGCTTGATAATGCTCCTGTGGCGTGCCTTGGATATGTTACTACGTTAACGGCGCTGTATAACTAAAGAAGACCTGCATTTATATAGCACCTTTCACAACCACCGGACATCTCCAGGTGCATTTATAGCTAATGTCGTACTGTTTGAAGTGTAGTCACTGTTGTAATGTAGGAAACACGGCAGCCAATTTGCTCACAGCAAACGCCCACAAACAGCAATGTGATAATGACCAGATAATGTTTTTGTGATGTTGGTTAAGGGATAAATATTGGCCAGGACACTGGGATTAAAGGCCTGCTGAGGTCGGGAAATAAAAACCCGACCCAAACCCGACAGAACCACATCGGACCCGAGACCGAGCCCCTCCACTTTTTCCCGCGCCCGACCCGAGCCTGACAAAACCCGACCACTGGAATGGTTACTTGCCTTGATTCCATAGTGCACTCACTCACTGTACCGCTTTTGGATTAAGGAAGCCAAGCGTGAGCGTGATGATGTCATTGAGAAACTCACTGCACAGACTCAGAGTCTCCCTCCTTGACGTCCCGGACTCCAGCTCAGGTAAGTTTTTAAAAACTTTTTTACACTCTCCAGTCCAGCAGAGCAAAATGCAAGACTTCCTGTGTGTGTCTGGCCCGACCCCCAAGCCCGAAAGCCAGACCCGCAGGAGCGACCCGACCTGAACCGAACCCGACACGTGTCGTTGGGATCAGGTTGGGTAGTAGGCCTTTACTGGGGATAATTCCCCTGCTCTTCTTTGAAATAGTGCCATGGGATCTTTTACATCCACCCGAGCAAGAAGGTAGGGCAAGGCAGCACCTCCAACAGTGCAACACTCCCTCAGTACTGCATTGGAGTGTCCACATTGATTTTTCTGTGTGCTCAAGCCTTAAATGCAAACTGTTATTGCTCAGATAGTCGCTGGATAATCTTTGAGTCATCTGCCAAGCGTGACAGACAAAATATTTAACAATCTTCTGAAGTTCTGACCTGAAACGTTAACTCTGCTTCTCTCTGCACAGATGCTACCAGACCTGCTGAGTATTTCCAGCATTTCTTGTTTTTATTTAACAATCTTATTCAATTGCTTATTGACAAACCTAAAGTTAAACGATTGTAGGACAACTTCTGTCTATTCTTACAACATCTTATAAAGCAAATTCTAATGGCTCTGACTCTGAGAAAAGATTCTGTATATAAAATAACTTACTTTCACTACAGTGTTGAAATATTGGACTCAATAAAATTCAAATCCTACCTAAGGAAAAAGTTTCAACCTTATTTTTATATTATCCATGGTTTTATAACGAGGAATTTGAGCCCACCACCTATGAATTAGCTAAAACTTTCCCAAATGCCTTGAACTATGTGCAGCTGTGTTTTGAAGGAATCCAGCTTGCAATATTGTATCTTGGCTGTTCTGTTCTCTGCAGTGAATTTTGAGCAGGATGACATCACAGTGCAGTTTCAACATAAATTTACTTTACAAAGAAGACAGTAAAAAGAAATAACATTTTGCATTGTATTTTAATCCAAGTCACAAATGCACACTTTTGTTTACATGAGGTTTTTGTAGACTTCCCCCTTTGGGTACTTTCTAAACATTCCTTTTGTTTTATTGGATCAAGTCTGTCTACTTTTGTCTTATGCTTTACTGATTTTTGAATGCTTTCTTTGGTACATTTTTTGCATAAGCCTTTTTCTTTGACAGTCATGACAATGGAGAAAAAATTTGCCTCCAACGCAACCAGGTAATTTTGTTGTCTTATGTCTGAAATCGTCTTACCAGTGCACACTGTCTGTCAAGACAGAATCATTCTGGTCTCAATGAATCCAGCGTTTCCTGATAGCTCCAGAGTAGTTCCATTTTTTTTCATAGATTTATTTTAAATTGCTCTGATTTTAGCAGGTACACTGAGACACGTAACAGCATATTATCTAGTTCTGCCACCATCTAAAATTAGTTTATGTAGGCCAACCAAAGAGAGATTGTGTGAGGAGTGTTACAGAGCTAATGCCTAACATCTGTTTGCTGCCGAGGTATCCAACATTCATCAACAAAATGTTTTCAGTGACTGAAGTAAAGTGTAATATGATATGCAGGACCTAAAACCCAGATTCACTGACTGATGAACCATTTAACATGCAGTGAGTAAATTGTGTACAGAGGATTGCAAGGCACATTCAAGACAGTTATTGGAAGCTGCTTCTGACTCTGAATGGAAACTCCCCTGAGGCAAAAGCTGTTTACCATTTGCAGGGGAATTGAATAGAGCTGGTTTCAATCAGATTTCTCCAGCAATACAGTGATATCGTCTGGGCTCTTGTGTATAAAAATAAATGAATGGGAAAGGGAGGCAAAAATCTTGCTGTTTTGAATATTTTGTTGTCTGCAACTGACTTGGTAAAATCAAGTTATTGATTAACAGTTTACAATGTGTGATTTAATCAGTCTCAAAAGATAATTAAACATAAATGTGAAAGAATGCAGACTAAATATATTTTTAATTGTTTTCCTCACATTTGTTTTCTCTTTCCTTTCCTGAAAGCATTGATTACTCACTGAAATGCAGGTCTGTGGAGACCAGCCACCCTCTGGGGCCTACTCTAAATGGACATTATTGATCTCTGAGCTTCAACCATGAATGCTGACAGGCTATTCAACTGCAGTGGGGATGGGAGGAGAGAGGGTGGGGGGTTGGCTGACTACACACAATCCAATCTTGTGCTCATTAGATATCCATGCATATGAAATTCCAGAAGTCATTAGATAACCATCAAAGTGGTTAACCATGATCAATTTTCTCCTTTCTAACCTACAGCCATGAAGGCCCCTCTCACCATTCTGATTTAGAGCAGCTAGCCATCCACAGACTGTATGGTGCTGTTACTACAGGATAATGTTCCTGACCCATTGATACCCCATAAATTTTCAAGGATAGGAGAAACAGTAGAACCGACAAAGTGCATTGGATAGGAATCTGTTTAATTCAGAAAAGGCAAGTGTGCTTTCTGGTTGAGCCAATATTGAAAAAAGAAACAGCTGATTGTTTCAATAGGCACAGTTCAAAGATCAGGAGTAATCCAAGTGGCTGTTTTCTTGGTACAAAATGTGACTGTAACTGAATTCCACTGATGTAAATGATTCTTTTGCATTAGTGTGATAGATGGGATTGGGTCCTGAAGTCAGTTGTAAACCATTGGCTTGAGAATGAAGAAAAAACCTGCATTAGTAAATTTTTATTCTGAGCAGTCAAGCATTACGAACTTAAATACATCATAGACTTCAGGGCATTGGTACCGATGGATTGGGTTAAGGGGCTTTTGGAAAAAGGATTTGCCTTTGAAGATTTTAGCAGGAGATGGCTGCTGTCATTTCCATGGCTTTAAAGGTCAATGTGTCTTCAAGAAATGCATGTTTAGTTCTGCCAACGATTAAAATGGGGGGGAAATGCTGTAATCACAAAGTTTTTTTTTCTGTCTGAGAACCTTTGCTTTCATACTTTGTACAAAACCTGAGACAAACCAACATACAATGATGGTGATTTATACTCCGAGCAGACTTGTCTGCCCATGTCTCAGCTTGATTTAAATTCTGCTGCATTCGTTTCATTTTTTTCAAAGGCAAATAATACTTTTGAAGTCTGACCTTTTGAATCCTCCGAACAGCTCAGTGTGAAAATATCCAGGTCACCCTTCTTTGGCACTGTAGGGGCACGCTGACAGAATCTATGAAATGACAATTTGTTGCTGAAGCTATCAGTCGAAACTGCCAGGAATGTTTTCATTCTGCACACAGGAATCCATTTTTCTTCCATGGAATGCACACACAAAGCATCCAGGATGAAAATTGGAACATTGTGACAAATAAACACATGCAGACAATTGGTTTATATATTTTTGCACTGATGAGCCTCACTTATATTTGAACCTTCATTCATATTCATATGTGTAGCATTAAACAAATATCTATATCTTTTTGGCTACATAATCTGTGTAGCAAAGCAGAAACACTGTTTCTACAAATATGCAAAATATAGTTTGGTACTTTTTGCAAACCTATCTTTAACTTGATTTCTCCTTTAAAGAAAGAGGAGGAAAAATATGTTAAAGTGAAAGACAGGCATATTTGGCCAGGCACTGTGGATGATTTCTGATTATCTTTACACCGCTCATTGGTTTTGCAGAAGTTCAAATTCAGTTTTCTTTCCTCCTTTATGCCTTGTTTCCCTTCAATCTCCTTGGCTTCTCCCCCCATCAGTCCCAACACAAAAGTATTTGCAGTGCTAGCCATGTGGATGTGGAACAGCTAGTCAAGAGGAAGAAGGAAGCTTACTTAAGGTTGAGGAAGCAAGGGCTCTAGAGGGTTACAAGGTATCCAGGAAGGATCTGAAGAACGGACTTAGGAGAGCTAGAAGGGGACATGAAAAAGTCTTGGCGGGTAGGATTAAGGAAAATCCCAAAGCGTTCTACACTTATGTGAGGAACAAGAGGATGGCCAGAGTGAGGGTAGGGCCGATCAGGGATAGTGGAGGGAACTTGTGCCTGGAGTTGGAGGAGGTAGGGGAGGTCCTAAATGAATACTTTGCTTCAGTATTCACTAGTGAGAGGGACCTGGACGTTTGTGAGGACAGCGTGAAACAGGCTGATATGCTCGAACAGGTTGATGTTAAGAAGGAGGATGTGCTGGAAATTTTGAAAGACATGAGGATAGATAAGTCCCCGGGGCCAGATGGGATATACCCAAGGATATTACGGGAAGCGAGGGAAGAGATTGCCGCGCCTTTGGCGTTGATCTTTGCGTCCTCACTGTCCACTGGAGTAGTACCAGATGATTGGAGGGTGGCAAATGTTATTCCCTTGTTCAAGAAAGGGAATAGGGATAACCCTGGGAATTACAGACCAGTCAGTCTTACGTCGGTAGTGGGCAAATTATTGGAGAGGATTCTGAGAGACAGGATTTATGATTATTTGGAAAAGCATGGTTTGATTAGAGATAGTCAGCATGGCTTTGTGAGGGGCAGGTCATGCCTCACAAGCCTTATTGAATTCTTTGAGGATGTGACAAAACACATTGATGAAGGAAGAGCAGTGGATGTAGTGAATATGGATTTTAGCAAGGCGTTTGATAAGGTTCCCCATGGTAGGCACATTCAGAAAGTAAGGAGGCATGGGATACAGGGAAATTTGGCTGTCTGGATACAGAATTGGCTGGCCCATAGAAAACAGAGGGTGGTAGTAGATGGAAAATAATCAGCCTGGAGCTCGGTGACCAGTGGTGTTCCGCAGGGATCTGTTCTGGGACCTCTGCTCTTTGTGATTTTTATAAATGACTTGGATGAGGAAGTGGAAGGCTGGGTTAGTAAGTTTGCCGATGACACAAAGGTTGCTGGAGTTGTGGATAGTGTGGAGGGCTGTTGCAGGTTGCAACGGGACATTGACAGGATGCAGAGCTGGGCTGAGAAGTGGCAGATGGAGTTCAACCTGGAAAAGTGTGAAGTGATTCATTTTGGAAGGTCGAATTTGAATGCAGAATACAGGCTTAAAGACAGGATTCTTGGCAGTGTGGAGGAACAGAGGGATCTTGGGGTCCACGTCCATAGATCCCTCAAAGTTGCCACCCAAGTTGATAGGGTTGTTAAGAAGGAGTATGGGGTGTTGGCTTTCATTAACAGGGGGATTGAGTTTAAGAGCCGTGAGGTTATGTTGCAGCTCTATAAGGCCCTGGTGAGACCACACTTGGAATGTTGTGTTCAGTTCTGGTCGCCTCATTATAGGAAGGATGTGGAAGCGTTAGAGAGGGTGCAGAGGAGATTTACCAGGATGCTGCCTGGACTGGAGGGCATGTCTTATGAAGAAAGGTTGAGGGAGCTAGGGCTTTTCTCATTGGAGCGAAGAAGGATGAGAGGTGACTTGATAGAGGGGCACAAGATGATGAGAGGCATAGATAGAGTGGATAGCCAGAGACTTTTTCCCAGGGTGGAAAGGGCTATCACCAGGGGGCATAATTTTAAGGTGATTGGAGGAAGGTTTCGGGGAGATGTCAGAGGTAGGTTCTTTACACAGAGAGTGGTGGGTGCGTGGAATGCACTGCCAACGGTGGTAGTAGAAGCAGATACATTAGGGACATTTAAGCGACTCTTGGATAGGTACATGGATGATAGTAGAATGAAGGGTAGGTAGTTAGTTTGATCTTAGAGTAGGTTAAAAGTTCGGCACAACATCGTGGGTCGAAGGGCCTGTACTGTGCTGTACTGTTCTATGTTCTATACTCTGTATTGCTACAGAATAATATATTCCTGGGTAATGTACAAAAGCAGGCAGTGCAGGTTTTGAGCTATCTAGTATTTTACTCTTCCCCCTTCCCCATCTAATCCTAATTAGTGCCTTCTGCCAAGATCTTGCAGAAGCCAGTAACATAGGTACAGAAGTAGGCTATTCAGTCCTTGGAACCTGTTCCGCCATTCAATGAGATTATGGCTGATCTCCGACCAAAGTCTACATACCTGCCTTTGCTCCATATCCCTTAATACCTTTGGTTAACAAAAATCTATCTCAAAAATGTAAAATTAACAACTGATCTAGCATCAATTTCTGTTTGCAGAAGAGAGTTCCAAACTTCTACCACCCTTGGTGTAGAAGTGTTTCCCAATTTCACTCCTGAAAGGTCTGGCTCTAAGTCTTAGACTGGCCCCTAGTCCTGGACTTGGAGCATGGCTACCCGACCCGAACCTGACAGGACCCGACGACATGCGCCGGGTTCGGGTCAGGTTGGATCGCTCTTCCGGGTCTGGCATTCGGGCTCGGGTCGGGTTGAACACACTCTATCATCACCTCCGGTACGTGGTTCCAATCTTAATGTACTTTTTAAACAATCTTTCAAGTCCAGTTACAGTTTTTGTTGCTTATCTGCACAAGCTTAAAAAGTGAAAAATGGAAGCTAGGTTAACTGAACATTCCGGAGGTCGGGTCAGGTCGGGCACGGGAAAGAATGAAAAGACTCGGGCCGGGTCGGGTTCGGGTCAGATGTGGTTCTGTTGGGCTCGGGTCGGGTTTCATTTGCAGACCCGAGCCGGCCTTTACCTGGACTCTCCAACCAGCGTAAATAGTTTCGTTCTATCTGCCCTTCAAGTAAAAGGTGTTGCTATGGGTATCTGCATGGTTCCTAGTTATGCCTGTCTTTTTGTGGGATATGTCAAACGTTCCTTGTTCCAGTCCTACTCAGGCCCCCTCCCCATCAGTGCCGTTTCCTTCTCCCACCCTGAACTGGCAAACTTTATCAACTTTGCTTCCAATTTCCACCCTTCTCTTACCTTTACATGGTCCATCTCCGACACTTCCCTTCCCTTCCTCGACTTCTCTATCACCATCTCTGTGGATAGGCTGTCTACTAATATTCATTATAAGCCCACCGACTCCCACAGCTACCTCAACTACACTTCTTCACACCCTGCCTCCTGTAAGGACTCCATTCCATTCTCCTAGTTTCTCAATCTCCGACGCATCTGCTCTGATGATGCAACCTTCCACGACAGCGCTCTGTTATGACTTCCTTTTTCCTCAACTCAGGTTTCCCCCCACTGTGGTTGACAGGGCCCATTTCCCTCACCTCTCCCCTCACACCTTCCCCTCCCTCCCAGAACCGCGACATTGTTCCCCTTGTCCTCACTTTCCACCCCACCAGCCTCCACATCCAAGGGATCTTTCATTTCCGCCACGTCCAGCGTGATGCCACTCCCAAGCGCATCTTCCCCTCCCCTCCCCTGTCAGCATTCCGAAGGGATCGTTCCCTCTGTGACACCCTGGTCCACTCCTCTATTACCCCCAACACCTCATCCCCTTCCCACGGCAACTTGCCATGCAGTTGCAGGAGGTGTAACAACTGCCCTTTTACTTCCTCACTTCTCACTATCCAAGGCCCAAAGCACTCCTTTCAGGTGAAGCAGCGATTTACTTGTACCTCTTTCAATTTAGTATACTGTATTCACTGCTCACAATGTGCTCTCCATTGGGGAGACCAAACGCAGATTGGGTGACCTCTTTGCGGAACACCTCCGCTCAGTCCGAAAGCATGATTCCGAGCTTCCAGTTGCTTGCCATTTCAACACACCCCCCTGCTCTCATGCCCACATATCTGTCCTGGACTTGCTGCAGTGTTCCAGCGAACATCAAAGCAAGCTCGAGGAACAGTATCTCATTTACTGATCAGGCACGCTACAGTCTACCAGACTAAACATTGAGTTCAATAATTTCAGAGCATGATGGGCCCCCCTTTTTATTTTTGGCTATTTTTTCTTTTTTATTTGTTTATTTCATTTTAGTTTGTTTCATCATTCATTTTTTTTCCATGTGCCTATCCACTGTTTTTTTCATGTTTGTGCTTTGGGTCAGGACTGTTCATTTTTCTGTCAATTAACACTCCCTCTGCACTAACGCTTTGTCTTTCATCACAACATTAACATACTGTTTGCCTCTGCTCCAGTTATTCTCTGTGACCCTCTGTCCTATCAACATCTTGCCTTTTGTTATCTCTTGCCCCACTTCTGCTTTATTTGCTTAAAACCTATTACATTTCTAACATCTGCCAGTTCTGATGAAGGGTCACTGAACTGAAACGTTAACTCTGCTTCTCTCTCCACAGATGCTGCCAGACCTGCTGAGTATTTCCAGCATTTCTTGTTTTTATTACGTTCTATCTACCCAATCTGTTCCCCTTAATATTTTGAAAACTTCAATCAACGCATCCCTTAACTGTCTAAATTTCGAGGAATGTAACCCTATAGTTTATGTATTCACTCCTCATAATTTAACCCTTGGAGTCCAGGTTTAATTTTAATAAATCTATGTTGCTCTCCCTCCAAGACTAGTAAATCCTTTCTGATGTATGGTGCCCAGAACTGTTCACAGTACTCAGGTGTGATCTAAACAGGGCTTGTATATCCTTAGTATAACCTCGTATTCTCTTTCCCTAGATATAGAGGCCTGTGTTGCATTTACCTTTTTTATTGTTCTCTATACCTGTGATTGACATTTTAATGAACAATGTACCTGGCCCCAAGTCTCTTTGGACCTCCACTGTTTCCAGCTATTCACCATTTAGAAAGTACTCTATTCTCTCCTTTTAGGTCCAAAGTGAATGATGTCATATTTGGCTCCACTGACTTGATCTCTTTGTAATTTTATGCTTCTATCTACATTGCTCACAATGCCACCTATCTTTGTTCCATCAGAAAACTTGGACATGTGGCTTTTTATCCCATCATCTAAGTCATTAATGTGGAAAATAGTTGAAACTACAACAGAGATCCTTGTGGAACACCACTAGTCACATTCTGCCAGTTGGAGTACCTACCATTATCCCTACTCCCTGTCTCCTGCTGTTAAGCCAATTTCCTAACCAGGTTTACTTTCAATTTCACGAGTTTCAACTTTAGCTAACAGTCTCTTATGAGGGACTTTGCCAAATGCCTTTGGAAGCCCATATAAATAGCATCCATAGAAAGTCCCCGTCCACTACTTCAGTTACCCTTTCAAAAAATTCAATCAGGTTCGTCAGAATGACGTACGCTTTACAGATCCATGCTGTCGTTCTGATTAGCTGAAAATTTTCATTCTATCCTTAAATATGGACTCTCATAATCTCCCGACAATTGATGTTATGCTGACTGGTCTATAATTCCTTAGTTTCCCTCTCTCACCTTTCTTAAATAGCGGAATGATACGCACTATTTTCCAATCTAAAGGAACAGTTTCCAAATCGAGAGAACTTTGGAAGATTATAGTTAGGACATCTGCAATGTTCTCATCTACTTCCTTTAAAACCCTGGAATGCAACCCATGTGGCCCTGGGGATCATCACTGTTATTTTGCATACATTAATTTTTGGTGAGTCCTTGTCCCTGATACAGTATTAGTTTCTAATTTAAAATGCAGGAAACTTTGGCCATAGATGTACTTCTTATCTCTCTATGGCACAGTGTTTATTACTGTGAGCAACCAGGCTTCTCCCTATTCCCTTTACATTTTCAAGTTTGTTCACAAGTTTGCATCTACTTCACTTTGTACATCATTCAATTCTTAATGCTATCAGAGGCTGAGCTGCTCTTAATCTGTTTTGTTAAATTTACTTAATCAAACAGCTGAGAATATTTTATGATTAAAACAGAAAATACTGGAAGTGCACATCAGGTCCTTTGACACCTGAAAGAGAAAAGACAGGTTAATATGGAAGGAATTTTTATTTTGTTCACCTGTTAAAAACAAAGATCAATCAAGGTTGTTGATACAGATTGTTATGATATAAAATCAAATCTTTTTTGAGCTTTACACTTCGTGCAATGTAGTAAATTAAGCTTTCAGCTACAACAAGCTGACATGATACAACATGAACATTTATGATTGCCTTAAAAAGTACAATGGCCCAGATTTTGAGGTTGTAACGATGGTGAAACTGTCAGTTTTCTGTTATTACTCAGTGAAACTGACAGTGACTTCTGGAGTCCGTACATGCATAAAAGTGGAAATCCGAAGTTGCTGTCAGTGATTCCGTGCTCCTCAACAGGATGTGCTGCTGATGCCCTTGCAAATGGAAATCTTAGAAATCACTTGAATTGACGTGAACTTCCATTTTTTTGTGCTATTAGTCTCATTGAAAAAAATCCTTGACAACATTATGCCTTGTTGAATGAGATATAACTGGGTTTTTCATGGCATACTAAGCCATAATTACTGCTGACAACCTCTCTGACCCTGAAATCTAATTTTATATTTGTGGAATGTCAAATTTCTCCATTATGATAAAAAAAATCCATAGATTTAAATTTGTTTAAATTTGTTTGTTTATGATATTTGAGCTTCTAATGCAATCCCATGTATATGTCCCAATCTTTATTTAGCTCTCTGTAAAATGATTAGAAAGTGTATGATAATTAATGGTTTCTACTTTCTGATTTTCTGATTGTGACAATTCTTCAATGTGATTGGCTGCTTAGCTTGCTTGATGACATAATTGTTACTCAATACCAGAGATCCCCTATAGTTGATGGCAGAGTGAAATTATTGTTGGGAAAGGTGAAATCCAAGGCACATAACTCGCTAGATCTTTGTGGACAGCTTTCTTCAAGGGAAGCAACGAATGCCACCTCTTCACCATTGACCCCAAAATCTGGGCCAATACATTGGGAGGGTGTTCAACATAGCATCTGTATTGTATGTATTAAGACGTTATTGACAAAGATTGGGTTTACCAATTAGTCAAGATAACTGTAAAAATGGTTAATAGGCTATTAAACAATTCCAGTGTTATCAGTATGCTCTGCTACTGAAGTTTCTCAATAAACATAATTGCACAGCATGTTAATAACTGAATTTGGGCAATTTCATTCTGCAGTAGCACTACATTTTTCTTATATTAATAATGTTCATAACTAGTGGTAGCATGGTGTTTGAATTTCTTCCATATTTTAAAAATTGCACTGATCTGTAAGGGGTTAATATATATCAGTATGCAACTGATGTCAGTTTTCAGATGGTGAATGTCATTTGCTTCTTTTTAGCTCTGGCAACCCGCTGAATGAATCGTTTACAGCCTTTGTAGTCCCCTCTAGGGGTTCTGGATCAGCGGTTAGCAAAGCTAGCCCAGCTGTACAGAAAGCCAGTGATGTGCTGCATGACCTTGGTAGACTGAAGAGGGAAATGCATGGAATTCTACAGGTAATGACACATTTGCAAGCACATTGTTAAAAATTTCAGCCCTTTACTGCAAATACAGGTTAAGGAATTTGAATAACAAATACAAAAAGCTACATTGGAATTTTATAAAGAGTGATGGCTGGTCAGTTGCTTGTCTTGAGTATTGATGAGGTAGTAAAATGATGAAATTAAAAAAGAAAATGCTGGGAACACTCACCAAATGGGGTAGAATTTGTGTAAAGGAGAAAGGAGGGTTAATGTTGCAAGTCAATGACCTTTCATGACAATTAACATTAGCTATACCTTCCTCTCTCCACAGATGCTGCCTAACCCGCTGAGTGTTTCCAGCACTCTCTTTTAATTTCAGATTTCTAGCATCTGTAGTCATGAATGTAGCTACCAGCTGAAAAAGCCACAAGGCATCTATTCACATCTGTAGTTTATCTAGTGGCTATCTGCTAATTAGGAGAAAGGAAATAATGTTATATTATTTAATAAGATTTATTTCTAATTTAGGAGAATATTTTAATTTGCATATATAGTTTGTCTCCTTGGTTCTGTATATGAAAATGGTTTGCTTCATGAATTGAATGTATTGGGGACAGCTGATAACACAGAACATTGAGTATGTGATGGCACAAATGCAATCCTGTAGTGGATGTCTGGTACTTGAGGTACTCAACTAATGGGAATTTTTGAAGCACCAGCCCAAGTTGACATCTAGATCCTGGGTGACAAGGGTAACCCCCTTTGGATGACACCAGTGAGGCATCCCCAAAGTGCAGCTGAAGATTGATGCAGCTCACACCTCCATCAGAGCCAGAATTGACCACTTCATTAGCTTACTGAAAATGCACTTCCACTGCCTTGACCGGTCTGGAGGGGCTCTGCATTACGCTCCACAGAGGGTCTCACGAATAGTCATATGCTGCTGTGCACTACACAACCTGGCAACGCAACACGGACATATTTTGCAGGAGGAGGAGGAATGGGAGGAGCAACACTCCTGCTCGGAGGAGGAAGATTTGGATCATCCTGAGGAGGAGTCCATTAATGTGAATGAGCCTTGAATGGATGCTAGGGCCATGGAAAGATGTACAGAGGACTTCAGGGATAGCTTTACATTTGGCAGTTTCAGCCCAGAGTGAGACAGCCACATGATAACCGTTCCAACGCAGGAACTACATTGACATCCTGCGATGTTGACTTTTCCCTGTCAGCTTAACCATTGCTCCAATCTAAAAGCAGGCATCCGCTGCCATCTATAATTGCTCGTCGAGTGGAGCTTTGCTGAACACCCTGGCTGTGGAACACTGAATCGGATAACAACCTGTGGCAGATTTGAGCATATGTTTAATATGCAGCCGTGACCACTCAATCAGAACCAGCTACACCATAATATCACTTTGAGTGCACCTGCACCTTCTGACATCTCCGAGTTGTTACTGACTTCGGACAAAGTCCTTTGCAGGGGAGGGCCTGCTGAACCTACATACGAAGGCATTTCACAACAACTATAACAAAATTACAACTAGCAGTCAGTGAAGACTGAAGGATCAAACCTCAAAGTTAAAGGAAGACAGGCCATGTCTGTCACTCCTTTGAAAGCATCAAAGCGTGCCAGCCATGAGGTGTGCCATTACATTTTGCTTCTTTACTCGACAAGTCTCAATGAATAATCAGGAGGTAAGGTGGTCACTGTAGTGGCAGTAGAAGAAGAGATGCCGCTTACACTGGGTGTGTCCTGAGAGGAAGACCCCGGGGCAGTTGGCATGCACTCCTCCTCTATCTGGGTGCCAGATGGCACCTGCCTTTCTCCCTGAGGGGAAGGGGCAACTGGAGGGTGGTCCAGGTGCCTTGTCCCCCCTCTCATTTAGCCACTGCTGCTCAAAGCCCATGGCGACAGTGATGGAATGCAGGTCAGAGCACATATGGGTCGAGTGCTCAACCTCACCCTCCATAGCGGTCACCACCCTCTCCGTGGAGGATGCCATATGCTCACATGCCTGGGATAGGCAGATGTCATGGCTTGCATGAACTCTTCCATTGCACGTGCAAAGCCACACATGACTTCAGGCACGTCTGACATATTTTCCCCATGTGTTCGCTGCAATTCCAGAAGACTTCTTGTGGCTTCAAGCAGAGGATCATCATGAACCATGGGGCTGAGTAGGGGCCTGGTCCCCAGCAGTCCTCCTAGTGTCAGAGGACCCAGCTGGCACATGCTCCCTCAGCTGCTGGGATGTGTCTGTGTTGTATCCACCAGATTGTGACCCTTATTCTACGCACAAACCTTCGTGGACCGTGTAGATATAACTGTGTTGGTGGAGGTTGCAGAAGAGGCAGGTGATGGCGCACCCTCTGGAGCATTGGCGTCATTTTCCCCAGAGACGGAGTCGTCATCCTGCTGGTGTCCCGTCATGCGAGTGCGGGCACCTGAAGTGGAGAACAAACAGAAGCACGTTAGCATCATCATAGTATGAGCTCATCACATTTTCACATGATCCTCCTCTGTGCCCGTATGACATCAACAGTAAGGTTGACACTTCATCCTTACGCCTTGAGGAGCTAGCCTCGCAGTTCGCCATGGCTCTTTCTCTGTCGTCATGGCAATCTACACTGCCTCCTCCTCTGCTGGTGTCAGGAGTCTGAGGTCTGCTACACCACTCCCTGTCTTGGTTCGCTGTCAATCATTGTGGGTCTGCTTGTCCTGCATGAGAAACTGCTAAGTTAATGACATGCTAGGTGACGCCTGACACCCCTTGTCTACATACATGGACATATTTTATTCTGGCCTGTCAGTCACATGCTGCATCCAAGCGCTACCAGATGCTAGACTTGCAGATTCTCTAGATACAATTGTTATGTGGCACCAAGGCTGATCACGCATTTGAGCGCATGGCATGGCTGCTCACAGACATAAAGTTTTACGGAGCCCACGAGATACCATTTGTAAAGCTTCGGATACATCACTTACCCTCCCCTCTCTGAGCAAGTCATTAACCCGTTTCTGACACTGCATCCAAGTTTGACGTGTAACCAGGTTCGAGACCTCCTCCACCACCTCCATCCAGGCAGTCTTGGTCAGGCGGAAGGGTCTTCTGAGGCCATCTGCAGGGAAGAGGCCTTTCCCTGATGACCTGGAGGAGCATTTACAGGGAGGCATCACTGAACTGTGAGGCTAGTCTCTGCCTTCTGGCTGACATTGTGGTGACGGTGGTGATGGAGAGATGACTAATAACTAAAAGGCAGATGGTGATGGTGTGGGAGAGGATGAGAAACAGATGAGGGTGGGTAGGAAATTGGAATGATTAAAGTGAAAGAACATAGAAATCTCTCTGTCATGGGGAAAATCAGCCAAGCTGCTGATCCTCCATGATTGCAATGCAGAATGATTTATAGCTATGTCATTAATGGTGCTTTGCAGAATGATGGCGGGTTCCACCAATGAATAGCCGTCCCTGCCGTATGATCGCACGTGTCTCCCGTGCCTGCTGCTGGAACTTAAATTTTAAATTATAATCACATGGGAACTGGTAGGGAGGGAGCGGAAGTGCCACAAATTGGGCGGCACAGTGGAGCATTGGTTAGCACCGCAGCCTCACAGCTCCAGGGACCCGGGTTCAATTCTGTGTACTGCCTGTGCGGAGTTTGCAAGTTCTCCCTGTGACCGCGTGGGTTTTCGCCGGGTGCTCCGGTTTCCTCCCACCGCCAAAGATGATAGGTGATAGGTAAATTGGCCATTGTAAATTGTCCCTAGTGTAGGTAGGGAATATGGGATTACTGTAGGGTTAGTACAAATGGGTGGTTGTTGGTCGGCACAGACTCGGTGGGCCGAAGGGCCTGTTTCAGTGCTGTATCTCAAAATAAAAATAAAAGATAAAAAATTTCTGGTTCTGCCATCACAAACGCCATGAGATGCATAAAATACCTTTTTTTCCCTTTTTGGCCTCCTTGTCTCGAGAGACAATGGGTAAGCACCTAGAGGTGGTCAGTGGTTTATGGAGCAGCGCCTGGAGTGGCTATAAAGGCCAATTCTAGAGTGACAGACTCTTCCACAGGCGCTGGGTGAAGTTGGTTGTTGGGGCTGTTACACAGTTGGCTCTCTCCTTACACTTCTGTCTCTTTTCCTGGCAACTGCTAGTTTTCAGGGGCTAGAGTCAGTCAGTATAAAAGTGGGCCATCTTACAGTGCTGACCTTGTTTGAACTGGAGTGCTGACTTGGGTTGCATTAGAGTGTTAAAGTGGAAGTTTGGTGACTGACGAAGTTCGGTGAGGACGGAGCGAGGAGCTCCTTTCATTTCCTACCTGTCCTCAGAGTGAGCGGAGCCGAGAGTTTCCAAAGAGCACAGCTGACTGGTGAGTAAGTCCTGGTGGGTATTTTTCAAAGTGGATTGAATTGTAAGTCATTGTTTTAGCAAGACTTAGTTGTTTTTTTAAATTATAATCTTCTAAAGTTTTAAATTTAAAGGGTTTAATCATGGCAGGAGAGCTTGAAGCCGTGGTTTGCTCCTCTTGCTGCATGTGGGAATCCGAGAACATTTCCAGTCCCCGGGACCAGCATGTGTGCAGGAAGTGTGTCCAGCTGCAGCTCCTGGAAGCTCGGGTTTCAGAGCTGGAATGGCAGCTGGAAACACTGTGGAGCATCCACGAATCTGAGAGCATTGTGGATAGCACGGATAGAGAGGTGGTCACAGCTGAAGGGACTTGAAGAAGGAAGGGAATGGGTGACCACCAGGCAGTCCAAGAGAATCAGGCAGGTAGTTCAGGAGTCCCCTGGGGTCCCACTTGCAAATCGGTATTCCATTTTGGAGGCTGATGAGGCTGGTTCCTCCAGGGAGTGCGGACAGAGCCAAGCTTCTGGCACCGTAAGCAGCCTGTCTGCACAGGAAGGGGGTAAGAGAGGAAGAGCAATAGTAATAGGGGATTCTATAGTCAGGGGAACAGATAGGCGCTACTGTGGCTGTCAATGTGACTCCAGAATGGTGTGTTGCCTCCCTGGTGCCAGGGTCCAGGATGTCACTGAACAGCTGCAGGGCATCCTGAAGGGGGAGGGTGATAAGACAGAGGTCATGGTACATGTTGGTACTAATGACATAGGTAGAAAGAGGGATGAGGTCTTGCATCAAGAATTCAGGGAGTTAGGCAGTAAACTAAAATGCAGGACCTCTCGGGCTGTAATCTCTGGATTACTCCCAGTGCCATGTGCTAGCGAGTATAGAAATAGGAGAATAGCACAGATGAATGCGTGGCTTAAGAGTTGGTGCAGGAGGGAGGGTTTTAGATTCCTGGACCACTGGGAGCATTTCTGGGGAAGGTGGGACCTGTACAAGCGGGACGGTCTACATCTGAACCAGAGGGGGACTAACATCCTTGCTGGCGGGTTTGCTAGTGCTGTTGGGAGGAGTTTAAACTAATTTGGCAGGGGGAGGGGATGCGGCCTCCTAGCAGAATAGGGACACAGCTAAACACAGGAAAGCGAACAAGTCAGAGGGAATACAGCAGAAGTAAGTTTCAAGGGAGTAAGACCAGGATGGAAGGCCTCTACTTTAATGCCAGGAGTATTGCAGGTAAAACGGATGAGTTAAGGGCAATGATTGACACGTGGAATTGTGATATAGTAGCCATCATGGAGACATGGTTGAGGGAGGGGCAGGATTGGCAGCTCAATATCCCGGGATATAGAATCTTCAGGCGAGACAGAGGAGGGGGTAAAAGAGGAGGGGGCATTGCAATATTAGTTAAGGAGTCAGTTACTGCAGTAAGGAGAGATGATATCTTGGAGGGGGCATCAAATGAAGCTTTATGGGTAGAGTTTAGGAATAAAAAAGGGACAGCGACATTGCTAGGTGTTTATTATAGACCCCCAGATAGTCAGCGGGAAATTGAGGAGCAAATATGTGCGCAATTTGCAGAGGTGTGTAAAAATAATAGGGTAATTATATTAGGTGATTTCAACTTTCCCAACATTAATTGGGATAGTCATCGTGTTAAGGGCTTAGATGGAGTGGAGTTCTTAAAATGTATACAGGAGAACATTTTAGCTCAATATGTAGAGGATCCAACAAGGGAGGGTGCAGAGCTGGACCTAATTCTGGGGAATGAAGCCGGACAGGTGGTTGATGTGTTGGTGGGGGAGCATTTTGGTGATAGCGACACAACATGGTACAATTTAAGCTTGTTATGGAGAAAGAAATAGACAAGTTGCAAAAAAAGGTTTTGGATTGGGGGAGAGCGAATTTTAGTAAAATAAGGCAGGATCTGGCCAAGGTAGACTGGAAAGATTTACTTGTCAGGAAATGTGCAGAAGAGCAGTGGGTGGCATTCAATAAGAAAAATGGGGAGGGTACAGGCCCAACATGTTCCCTCTAGGGTAATAGGTAGGAGCAATAAGCCCAGAGAACCATGGATGACCAGAAACATTCAGGGTACGATGAGAAGGAAAAGAGAGGCTTTTAGCAAATGCAGCATTACCATCGCTGAATCCCCCACTATCAACATCCTAGGGGCTACCATTGACCAGAAACTGAACTGGAGTAGCCATATAAATACCGTGGCTACAAGAGCAGGTCAGAGGCTAGGAATCCTGGGGCGAGTAACTCACCTCCTGACTCCCCAAAGCCTGTCCACCATCTACAAGGCACAAGTCAGAGTGTGATGGAATACTCTCCACTTGCCTGGATGGGTGCAGCTCCAACGACACTCAAGAAGCTCGACACCATCCAGGACAAAGCAGCCCGCTTGATTGGCACCCCATCTACAAACATTCACTCCCTCCACCACCGACGCACAGTGGCAGCAGTGTGTACAATCTACAAGATGCACTGCAGCAATTCACCAAGGCTCCTTAGACAGCACCTTCCAAACCCGCGACCTCTACCAACTAGAAGGACAAGGGCAGCAAATACATGGGAACATCACCACCTGCAAGTTCCCCTCCAAGTCACACACCATCCTGACTTGGAACTATATCGCCGTTTCTTCACTGTCGCTGGGTCAAAATCCTGGAACTCCCCTCCTAACAGCACTGTGGGTATACCTACCCCAAATGGACTTCAGCGGTTCAAGAAGGCAGCTCACCACCATCTTCTCAAGGGCAATTAGGGATGGGGCCAGCGTCGCCCAGATCCCATGAATGAATAAAAAAAAACAAGGAGAGCAAATCAATGGAAGCATTAGTGGAGTACAGAAAGTGTAGGATGGAGCTTAAGAAAGCAATTAGGAGAGCAAGGAGGTGATATGAGAAAGCTCTGGCTGGTAGAAGTAGGGAAAATCCCAAAATATTCTATAAGTATATCAATGGTGAGAGGATAACCAGGGAAAGAGTAGGACCCATTAGGGACCAAGGGGGAAATTTGTGGGTGGAGCCAGAGGACATTGGTAGTGTATTGAACGAATACTTCACATCTGTCTTCACCCAAGAGAAAGAGGATGTAGATATGGAACTCAGAGAGAGAGAGACTGTGAGGTTCTTGAGCAAATTGTCATAGGGAGTGACAAGGTATTGGAGGTTTTGGAAGGCTTAAAAGTGGACAAATCTCCAGGTCTGGACAATTTGTGTCCCAGGCTGCTGTGGGAGGCGAGGGTGGAGATTGCAGGGGCTCTGACCCTAATTTTTAATTCCTCTCTGGCCACGGGGGAGGTGCCAGAGGACTGGAGAACAGCTAATGTGGTTCCAGTATTTAAGAAAGGTTGCAGAGATAAGCCAGGGAACTACAGACCAGTGAGTCTCACGTCAGTGGTGGGGAAACTATTGGCGAAAATTCTGAAGGAGAGAATCTATCACCACTTGGAGAGGCAAAATTTGATTAGGAATAGTCAGCATGGCTTTGTCAGAGGGAGGTCATGCCTAACAAATTTGATTGAATTTTTTGAGCAAGTGACCAGGTACGTAGATGAGGGTAGTGCAGTTGATGTAGTTTACATGGATTTCAGCAAAGCCTTTGACAAGGTCCCACATGGGAGACTTATCAAGAAAGCAAATGCACATGGGATACAAGGTAACTTGATGAGGTGGATTCAAAATTGGCTTAGCTGTAGGAGACAGAGAGTGATGACAGACGGCTGTTTTAGTGACTGGAAGCCAGTGTCCTGTGGCGTACCACAGGGATCTGTGCTGGGTCCCCTATTGTTTGTCATTTATATAAATGACATAGATGACTATGTGGGGGGTAGGATCAGTAAGTTCGCGGATGACACAAAGATTGGCCGAGTGGTTAACAGTGAGGTGGAGTGTCTTAGGTTACAGGAAGATATAGACGGGATGGTCAAATGGACAGAAAAGTGGCAGATGGAATTTAACCCTGAAAAGTGTGAGGTGATACACTTTGGAAGGAGTAATGTGACATGGAAGTATTCAATGAATGGCCTGACATTGGGAAGTTCCAAGGAACAAAGGGACCTTGGCGTGTTTGTCCATAGATCTCTGAAGGCAGAAGGGCAGGTTAATAGGGTGGTGAAAAAGGCAGATGGGACACTTGCCTTTATCAATCGAGGCATAGATTACAAAAGCAGGGAGGTCATGTTGGAGTTGTACAGAACTTTGGTAAGGCCACAGCTGGAGTATTGTGTGCAATTCTGGTCGCCACATTATAGGAAGGATGTGATTGCATTGGATGGGGTGCAGAGGCGATTCACCAGGATGTTGCCTGGGATGGAACATTTAAGCTATGAAGAGAGGTTGGATAGGCTTGGGTTGTTTTCACTGGAACAAAGAAGACTGAGGGGTGACCTGATCGAGGTGTACAAGATTATGAGGGGCATGGACAGGGTGGATAGGGAGCAGCTGTTCCCCTTAGTTGAAGGGTCAGTTACGAGGGGTCACAAGTTTAAGGTGAGGGGCGAGAGGTTTAAGGGGGATTTGAGGAAGAACTTTTTTACCCAGAGGGTGGTGACGGTCTGGAATGCCCTGCCTGGGAGGATGGTAGCGGCAGGTTGCCTCACATCCTTTAAAAAGTACCTGGATGAGCACTTGGCAAGTCATAACATTCAAGGCTATGGGCCAAGTGCTGGCAAATGGGATTAGTTAGACAGGTCAGGTGTTTTAATGCATCGGTGCAGACTCGATGGGCCGAAGGACCTCTTCTGCACTGTATTATTCTGTGATTCTGCTGAGTCTCTTCGACTCGCCTCTCTTCAGCCCCGCCTTTATAGATGTCCGCCAGCTCTGGCGATCACTGGCAACTGGCTCCCACGACTTGTGGTCAATGTCACAGGACTTCATGTCGCATTTGCAAACGTCTTTAAAGCCGAGACATGGATGGCCGGTGAGTCTGATACCAGTGACGAGCTTTCTGTACAATACGTCCTTGGGGATCCTGCCATCTTCCATGCGGCTCACATGGCCAAGCCATCTTGAGTGCCGCTGGCTGAGTAGGGTGTACATGCTGGGGATGTTGGCTGCCTCGAGGACTTCTGCGTTGGAGATATGGACCTGCCACCTGATGCCAAGGATTCTCCGGAGGCAGCGAAGATGGAATGCATTGAGATGTCGCTCTTGGCTGACATACGTTGTCCAGGCCTCGCTGACATAGAACAAGGTACTGAGGACACAGGCTTGAAACACTCGGACTTTTGTGTTCCTTGTCAGTGCGCCATTTTCCCACACCCTCTTGGCCAGTCTGGACATAGCAGCCGATGCCTTTCCCATGAGCTTGTTGATTTCTGCATCGAGAGACAGGTGACGGTTGAGCCTAGGTAGGTGAACTTTTGAGCCACTTCCAGAGTGTGGTCGTCGATATTTCTGACGTCCTGTCCCATGATGTTCGTTTTCTTGAAACTGATGGTTAGGCCAATTTCATTGCAGGCAGCCGCAGGCCTGTGGATGAGTCTCTGCAGACACTCTTCCGTGTGGGATGTTAATGCACCATCGTCAGCAAAAAATATTACCCTTTAAATTTCCAGTGAACGAGCCACCTCACACACCTATAGTATGATGTCAATGAATGTACATTACAAATATTTTGAGTTAATGCATGGTATTAATCGCATACATCATTGTTTTTTCTACAGAAAGCTAATTAGTTATTTACAACGTTTATTAGAACATATGTGTTAGATTAGCTTTGCAGAATAATGAGTGTGGATGTCTGTGTCAGTCTTCCTTCCTTAACACTCTTGTTGTGTCAGTTTGTAATGTTTCTGGTTATAGACCAGATTATGTTGATTCATTATAATTCTGGTACAATATTTTTCCTGCAAATATGTTGAATTATATTAACATGAAAAATTGTATTCAGAGATATTGGAAATTTGCAACACAAGTCAAGCTTATGTTCTGTTATATAGCATGCTTGCATAATAAAATATCAACATCATCTTATATAGTATCACAAGAAAATTGAATGCAAAAGGATAAAATTATAAACTGCTTGTTGGAGTATTTTGAGATTACAGACCCTATGTTCAAAGTAGAGCCAGCAGTGAAGTTTAAGGATTTGTAGTGTTAATTAGTTAGACATTCTTACAAAAGAAACTCTATAAGGACTTTGTACTAAGTGAGATTTTTTTTAAGATAACTTGTAGGAGATTAATCTATTCATAAACTGAAATTCAAAGAATTTGTGTTTCATGTCAAGAAGTCACCGTTCTGAATTTGGTTTTATTATCTGAAGTTTGTGTTAAGATCAGATCAATAATAAATGCCTCTAAAATACCACAATGGAAACTAAAGGTATTGAGTGCCATGATTACATCATTGAATTTGGCCTGTTATCAAACTCATGTCTTGAATACATGAAGCAAATTTGGTAGAATTCCGTGAAAGATTTCTAAAGTCATCACATTTCAAGACAGATGGAAATGCAAATTGTGATAGCTGCTTATTGCTACTGAATAGTGAATAGGAAATGGTTTCTGTTTATTTTTAGAGGTTAAAGGCAGACTATATTGTAAAGACAGCAGCCTATCCGTGATAAGGAGTTTGGACTGTTTTAGGCTCTTATGACTTCTTTTCAATGTGAGACTTGTAAGCAGAGAATGAGGCTTAGTGTAGATGTTTGAATTTTGTGTTTGGATGCCATTGACTTAATTGTAAGAGTCAGGAATTTAGAATGACTACACTGTATTATCTGTAGTCTAACTGCTGTCTGTGCATTTTTATATTAAAATCTGAAGCTGATAGAGCGAGTGATTCAAAATGATTCTGTTTTACAGGAAATTTAACAGTTATCATCCTATCTCTTACAGGAGGCAGAGCATTGGCAATCGCGCATGCAAGACATGAAGGTTTGCATTTTGATTTGTCTTAAAATAGTCACAGTATGTTCAGCTCTTTGGTAGCACATTAAAACAGGAATAAAAACCACAAAAACCTGGTCATAAGATATGGCCATGCTTTACTTATTTCTTCTTTTGCTTCCCTTTCTCTCAAATAGAGCGTGAGTGCTAATCAGAGCAACAGCCACAAGTCCATTGACTCGGCACCTCTGCAACATCATCTGGTGAGTGGCCATGAAAATTACTATCCTGTTCACTTCCATTGTATGTTCAATCCTGAATTTCACTCACCTCTCTCCTCCCCACCCCTTGAAAGTTTGTCACATTTCATATTGGTAATTCTGCACTACATTTTAGTTTCTCTGCCATGTGAAGCATTATAAAATTACATTTAAGAGTTCTCATGATTGCTTCTCAGCACTTACACTGTGTACCATCTCTGTCTTCAACATTCAGCTAGAAAAACAAAATCAAAACACAAGCTACTTTCTTTGAGGAGTGCACCTCTCTCCATTGGTAACCTGCAGTTTACATTAGTGCGTATTACTAATGTAAGCACTGCAGTCATTTTTTTAAGTAAAACAAGCAATCTGTTTTTTCACTTTGACAATTCAGCCCCCTCTTCTAAAGGCGATGGTACTTGTGGAACTGTACCCCAATCACCGTCCAGTTTCTTAACCTTGATGATGAATATCAGAAGGTTATTAACTGCAGTGGCATCACAGTCGAGTCTGATCCTGCCTTCATTCGCTCTCCAGACACAAGCATTTCCAGCAAGGGTCACTGAACTAGTTACAAACTTACTTGCTGACTTGGATTTGAAGGATACAATGTGCAGGAATTGTATTTTTGCTTTTATAGATTTAAATGCTTCTTAATCTAAGATTCAGTTAATATAAAGCTGAGGATTCTCTAAATTTGGTAGTACGTTGCAGTCATAGAGTCATTTACGGCATAAAAGGAGGCCATTCGGTCCATCGGGTCTATGTCAGCTTTCCATGGAGCTATCCAGTCAGGCCCACTCCCCAGCTCGATTTCCCCATAGCCCTGCAAGTCTATTTCCTTCTAGTGGCCATCCAATTTCTTTTTTAAGTCATTGATTGTCTCTGCTTCCACCACCCTCGTGGGCAGAGAATTCCAGGTCATTACCACCTTCTGCGTAAAAAAAAAAGTTCTTCCTCATATTCCCTGGTTCTCTTGCCCAAAACCTTCATCTGTGTCCCCTAGTCCTTGTACCATTAGTTAGTGTGGGAACAGTTTTTCCTTGTCTAACTTATCTAAGCCTGTCAAAATCTTGTACACTTCTAGTAAACCTCCCCTTAATCTCCTTTATTCAAAGGAGAACAAACCCAGTTTTTCCAAACTAACTTTGTACCTAAAATCGCCCATCCTTGGAATCAATCTGGTAAATTTCCTCTGCATCCTCTCAAGGACCCTCAGATCCTTCCTAAAGTGTGGTGACCAGAATTGGACACAGTACTCCAGTTGGGGCCTAACCAGAGCTTTATGAAGGCTCAGCAAAATTTCCCTGCTTTTGTATGCTTTGCCTCTATTTATGAAGCCCAAGATCCCATATGATTTACTAACCACTCTCTCAATATATCCTGCCACCTTCAAAGATCTATGCACACGCACCCCTAGGACCCTCTGTTCCTGCACTCTTTAGAACTGTGCCATTAATATATATCACCTCTCCCTATTCCTTCTGCCAAAATGCATCAACTCACATTTGTCAGTATTTAATTCCATCTGCCACCAGTCTGCCCATTCTGCTAGCATAACTATGTCCTGTTGCAGGTGGTTCATATCATCCACACTGTTTGCCACACCTCCAAGTTTGGTGTCATTGGCAAATTTTGAAATTCTACTCTGTATTTCAAGATCCAAGTCATTTATATATAGCAAAAAAAGCAGTGGTCCCAACATTGACCCTTGGAGAACACCACTGTCTACCACCCTCCAGTCTGAAAAACAACCATTTACCACGATTCGCTGTTTTCTGTCCTTAAGCCAATTTTTTATCCAATGGAACACTGACCATCCTATTCCATGAGCCTCAAATGTTGTTAACCAGCCTTTTATGTGGTACCTTATCAAAAATTTTCTTATAATCCATATAGACAATATCCACTGCATTCCCTTCATCAACATTGTCTGTTACTTCTTAAAAAAATTCAATTATATTAGTCAAGCATGATCTGCCTTTTACAAATCCATGCAGGCTCTCCTTAATTAACTCGAAGCTCTTCAAGTGCTTGTTGATTTTTTTCCCTGATTATTGTTTCTAAAACCTTACCCACCACTGATGATAAACTAACTGGCCTATCGTTGCTAGGTCTGTCCTTACACCCTTTTTTGAATAAGGGTGTCATATTTGCCACTCTCCAATCCCCTGGCACCTCTCCCGTATCCAGGGAAGATTGGAAGATTCTGGCAAGCCCTTCCACCATCTCCATTACCACTTCCTTTAGCAACCTGGGATGCAAGCCATCCGGACCAGGTGACTTATCTACCCTAAGCATAGCCAGCCTTTTTAGTACCTCCCCCCTCTCAATTTTTACCCTGTCTATTGCCTCTACTCTCTCCGCTTCTACTGATATTTTGTCAGATTCCACGTCCTTAGTGAACACTGATACAAAGAACTCATTAAGTATATTAGCCTTGCCCTGCGCATTTAAGGATATATTACCCTTTTTGTCCCTAATCGGCCCCACTCCACCACTTACTACCCTCTTACTGTTTACATGCTGGTAGAAGATTTTGGGTTCCCTTTTATGTTTACTGCCATTCTATTCTCATATTCTCTCTTGCCAGTCTAATTTTCCTCTTCACCTCCCGTCTCAACTTATTGTATATGGCCTGGTTCTCACTTGAAGAATTCACCTGACATGCATCATACACCCTCTTTTATTTTGTTTCATCATAATCTCTAGCTCCCTCATCATCCAAGGAGCCCTGTTATTTGGTACCCTTACCTTTCGCCCTCATTGGAATGTACCTAGCCTGTACCTGAAGCATCTCTTCCTTAAAGATAACCCATTGTTCCAATACAGCTCTTCCTGTCAGTCTTTGGTTTCATTCTACCCTGACAAGATCCCTTCTCATCGAATTGAAATTAGCCCACTTCCAATCTAGATGTTCTACCTTATTTTGTTCCTTGCTTTTCTGCATTATGAGTCTAAACCTTATGAATGATGGTAACTCTTACCCAAGTGTTCCCCGATAGACACTTTGTCCACTTGGCTCAGCTAATTTCCCAGCACCAGATCCAGCAATGCCTCCATTCTAGTTGGGCTGAGAACATACTGATCAAGGAAGTTCTCCTGAACACATTTCAAAAATTCCTCCCCCTCCTTACCCATTACTCTAGAATTATCCCAATCGATATTTGGACAATTAAAGTCCGCCAATATCACCACTATAGTTCTTGCATGTTTCTGTGATTTCCCTGCAGATTTGCGCCTCTATCTCTCTCTCTCACTATTTGGAGGCCTATAGAATACCCCGACTAATGTGATCATACCCGTTTTGCTTCTCAACTCTATTTACCTTGCCCCTTCAAGGACATCCTCCCTTTCCAACACTGCAATGTCTTCCCTAATCTGAATATCTATGGTTGGATGTGTGTTGACAGTCACAGATTCTTCTTGTGAGTATTAAATAATATATAATAAACTTGTATTTTATGTAGGTACAAAATTATGGTTACAACCAAATTTTAAAAAGGGCATAATTTATACATATTTATAATGGTAGTTTCATACAACTATACCACAAGGTTCTTGCTTGCCAGGGGAGTGCCAGAATCTGCAGTAAGGATACCAACCTTTGTATTCATTACCATGTTTGTTGGCAGTAAATTCTGAGACAAGCTGCTAAAACTGTAAGGCTGATAATGCTGATTTTGGTTCCAATTATTTTGTGCCAGAATTATACAAAATGTAGGACAGAAGTCTTGCCTTTTCTGAATTAAGTTCAAATTGAGGAAAATATATATAGTAATTTTATTTGGGCCAAATGTCAAATGTTAGCTTCTTTGCAAATAACTGCCTCCTGTTTCAAGGGACTTTGACCATCTCAGGCAGACATCATGGGCTGAATTTTCGCTTTGCGGGTGGGGAATAGGAGTTGGGAAATGGTCATTGACCTAGCATTTTGATGGGATGCAACCCCATAATTGGCATGCAGACAGTTTCCCTGTCCAATTAATTGCTGCAGGCAGGCTCTTGAAGCTGGAGGGCTAATCAGAGGCCTTCCAGCTTGAGAGGAGCAGCAGGCTGCAGTAAAGGGTAAGTAACCGAGAAGGCACTTCAACATGAAGCAGGGCAGCCTTTGGCTCCACCCGCACCCAGACAGGCACGGAGGGCCTTTAGGTCTGCCTCTAGATCTGGCCTCCCAGCCTGCGACTAGGAGTCCACCCCCTTGCAGTTAAACTGCCCCCCTTCGTGTTGGGAAACTGGAGGCTGATTGGAAAATTCCAGTCGACCTCCTTCAACTTCCCTTAATGAGTCTAATTGACTGCCCACCTCATGGGGGCAGGCAGCACGTTAGGCCCTGAACACGCCTCCCCTAAAATGGCTGGCACTGGGAACGGAGTCGGGAAACCGGCACACCGGCTGGCGTTGTTATTTTTGGACCCCGTCTACCTCCATTCTGACCTCAGTGGAGCCCAAACATTCTGCCCTCTAGTATTGCAATGCAGAAATTGATCAGTACCAGCACTGTAGAGCAGATAATCATAAATTAAACTTAACAGCAATAAAATATTATGCTTTTGCACCGTAAGGCTGAATCCAAAATCCCATGTAAAAACTTCAGTGCTGCTTTTATTGGTGAAATGAACAAAATAATACCACAGGGAAAGATTTCTTTTGTGCGTCAAGTGTGACAGAACTGTAAGACTGTTTATAAAGAGCAGGTTTAGGACTTTGTTGTACACAAGGCACAGAAAAAAAATCTTCTCATCTTGCCTATTGCCAAACACACATACCTGGTTCAGTGCAGAAAAGTGTGATCATTTTGAACTAGCAGGAAGAACCAAAAAAAGAGTTACAATTAATCTGAAGCAATAAAATTAGTTGGTTGAAAATGGTGTGTAAATGAAAGGTCAAAGAAACTTTTCATATCATTGTTACAAAATGCTTCATCTCTTCTTCCAATAGTAATCAGTAACTACTTCGTCACTGTGAATATTCCCAAGTGCACTCAAGTGTACCAAAATCTTTACTAGGAGATAAGAAAGATCATGGGATACAAACCCAAATAAATTGTCTCAATTTGCAAGGCTGCAAATTTTCTCAATCTTGAAAATAACAAAGGAGAAAGTAGGTGTTGATATTCCCATGGGATCCTAAATCCCTTTTATCTTTCAACACCTTTAATTGGCCTCCAAAATGGGGGAGGGATTAGAAGTGCAATGCAAGAATGATAAAACTGCCAGGTAGCTATCTCACGATGTGATTTTATCATCAGCCTGATGAAGGCTGAGGTTATCAACTAAAAAGGCCTTGTTTGAACATTCTCCAGACTTTGCTTCAGTAGCAGCTTGCAGGATATATTGGCCTATGCTTTGTTGAGATTTATTTGCATTGCATAATAAAAATTGTACACCACATTTTATTGCTACAGTTACTTGGTTATAGTCATAGTTGATTCCATTTCATTACATATGCATCTATGAAGTTACCAGTTAGATATCAAATAACTCCATACATTAAGATATAAGATTCCTCTCTGAGCACTTGTTGGGTGCTCAACAGACACAGTGGTAACTGAGATACGCTGCACAGGGAGGAGTGCATTGAATTTCCTTTTCTCTCAGCGTGGGCTACCTCCCTTGAAGAATCTTGCACTGCAATTGAAAGGCAACAACAGAATTGAAATGGCAGGCCCGGAAATGGCAGTCAGATAGCGTTAAGGTTCAAAGATTGGGGGAGGGAGGAATTAACAAACTTTTTTTAATCTGTTGGGGTGTTTCCACATAACCTGGCACAAGCCCCACCACCAACCTTCTTTGGCAACCCACCATTTAGACACTCCAGGGAGCACGTCGAGGACAAGTGTGAAGCACCTTTGATGTTGTACTAAATCTGTTGTTGTGCCTATTGCAAGCACAGGCTTAGTTGAATTGCTTTGCAGAAGATCTGAAATATCAGGGGCAGTGTAATGTGTATGGAAAACTCATGTGATGGCTCTCCATCCCTATTTTCTGTTTGCTGCGCCTGGAAATTGTGTATTTGCTAGATGCAGTCAAAAGCAAACATTGTTCCTTTATTTTCCTCCCGTAATGAACCAGACAGCTAAATACCAACCAAGCTTTCCTACTCCTGAACAATGTGTAACAAGCACCAAATCAGCAAAATAAAACATAGCCAGTGAAAACTATAAAATGCTCATAATTCATATCCATGCTTCCCAGCATCAGTAAAGTTTTCCTATAATTGAATGTACCAACCTTGCTTGTGCTAAGGAGCATGATGAAAAGCTAGTGCCATCTTGATTAGTCTGAACTTTGCCATATTGAACCCAAGGTAGGTTTCAGGAAACACAGCACAATTGTGCAATTAATATTGCACATTAATTGCTCTTTAACGGTAGGTTGGCACTTATTTTATTTTGTTCTGTAATTCCAGGCAGGTTTTGTACTAGTGGCTAATGATGATGATGGTTTTTTGTTAATAGATTCATAGAATAGTACAGCACAGAAGGAGGCCATTGAGTTTGCACTGGCTCTTTTGAAGAATAATTCAGTTCGTCCCACTCCTCACCCTTTCCCCATATTCCTGCAATTTTCTTTCTCCATCAAGTATTCTTCCAATTTCCTTTTGAAAACTACTATTGAACCTATTGCATAAAAAAGATTTTCCTCATGTCGGATCTGGTTCTTTTAGAATTCTGTTAGAATTGATAGATGGACCTATCTCACTATTTAACTCCATAAACTAATATAATGTCTTTATTAATTTTCTCCTTCCAGTAATTCTGTCTTCCTGCCATATATATGTTATGATTTCCTTATTTTGCAATTTCTTTGTTTCCTTATTTCATAATTTTCAAGCTTTTGTAAATTCATTTTCAGTAAACATTCTTTTTTCAATTAAAATTTTGGGAGGCTGAATTGTGTCCCCTTTTTGATACGTACTGTGTGATATTTTCTGAATTAAGAAAAGGCACATTAACATTTTAAGAAGTGGTGAGTCATATACATTTTTGTGCAGTGTCTACCCTCCAATAGATACCATAATTTATTAGAATAATTGATATGGGGCGGCACAGTGGCGCAGTGGTTAGCACCGCAGCCTCACAGCTCCAGGGACCCAGGTTCAATTCTGGGTACTGCCTGTGCGGAGTTTGCAAGTTCTCCCTGTGTCTGCGTGGGTTTCCTCCGGGTGCTCCGGTTTCCTCCCACATGCCAAAGACTTGCAGGTTGATAGGTTAATTAATTGGCCATTATAAATTGCCCCTAGTATAGGTAGGTGGTAGGGAAATATATAGGGACAGGTGGGGATGTGATAGGAATATGGGATTAGTGTAGGATTAGTATAAATGGGTGGTTGATGGTCGGCACAGACTCGGTGGGCCGAAGGGCCTGTTTCAGTGCTGTATCTCTAAACTAAACTAAACTAATGAAGTAGGAAAAGATTGCAATTTGTCCTTTTAAAATTATGATGCATTAAATGCTATCATGAATGTGGAAGGTGGCAATTTAATTGCATACATATCCTGGATTTTGCTACTTACAGACTTCAACCCACAGCAGCAACTTACATTTATAAAGTGCTTTTAACATACATAATGACCCAAGGCACTTCACATAGCTGTAAGGAAAAAGATGGATGTCAAGCTAAAGAAAACAGAATTAGGAGGAATGACAAAAAGCTTGGCCAAAGAGGTACATTTTAAGGAGATGGGTAAGGTGGAGAAGCAGAGCGGTCAAGGGAGGGAATTCCAGAATGGAGGGCTAGGCAGCTGAATGCTGGGGTAAAGGGAGGGGGAAGAGGAGAAATACACAAAAGGCCAGATTCAGAGGAACAGAGTTCAGGTGTATTGTAGCAGTGGTAGAGGTTACAGAGACATGAAGGGGTGAAGCTAAAGGGACCTGAAGCCAATTTAAGTCAGAGTAGACTGTGGTGATGGGCAAGCAGGACTTAGTACAGGATAGGATATAGGCAGCATAGTTTTGCATGAACTGAAGTTTGCAGATAAGGGAGGATGCAAAGCCATCCAGGAGATGACTTGAGGTGATGAAGGCATAGATGAGAGTTTCAACAGGATATGAGGTGGAGGTGGGCACTGTTACGGATGTAGAAATGGGCAGTTATGTGATGGAATGCTGTTATCGTCAAGTGAGGAGGGTTCGAAGGGCTTCCCTCGTTTCCCTCTCCTTGTTTGACCACAAAAGGTTTAATTCTTTCTTAAAGTGAATGTATTCACCCCTTCAGTTGGTGTTTGATTATTTCTTGCTATGATCATAACAAAAACCAACCAGACAGGTTTTCTTGAGTTAAAAAGAAAGAGGTTAACTTTATTGTACCTGAACCAAACGAATAAAATAATAAATAACGCACCAACTTTCACACTCACACATACACTAGAGGTTTAGACACACACACAAATAGGTTACAGAGTGGGGAATCGTAGATTGGTTGAGTTAGAGTCCATAAAAAAGGTATGCAGTCTGTGGAGATTGGTGATTTGGCTGGCTTCCAGCTGAATTTAGTGGTTTCGAGGCTTTTAGTTTAAAGAGGTAGATGACTGGTTCAGTGAGTCTCTTGGAGATAGCGATGCGGATGATTTCCTCCAACGGGGTTTCTGATTGTAGCCAGAGTATGCAAAGGTGGTCAGTTAACAAGCGGGATTTGAAAGCTTTCAAGCTGGAATGGAGAGAGAGGGACCCCCACTCAGGATCTGCATGTGTCAGAGTCCAGTCGCTTCTTCTCTGCTGCAGAGAAAAACATCAACTTAAAACCACAGATGGGGAGGGGCTTGTCACACGACTGTCACTCAGACATTCAAACATAGCAGGTAGCAGTATTTCTCTGCTTGCTGAGAGAATATGTAGTTCCTTTAAACTTCACGGCTCTTGGTTCTTGCTGGGGACTGAACAGACATTTCGTCTCTCTCCTCACTGTCCTTTGCAATGTAGGATACAGTGTAGCAAACTAGGTGATCGTCTTAAGCTGAAAGGATGGCTTTGCTGGCAGCTGGTCTTTTTAAAAATGTCTTTAAAAATATAAATTCAGATTTCCAGTCAGTGAATTAAAGAAAATTATCATTCAACAAAACATTGGCATAACAATGCATATAGGGTCAGATGCTTACCTTGGGGCTGGGAAATGGATGGAGTTAGTGGTGAGGATACAGAGTTTGTATTGGGAGCCAAAGAAATGGCTTTAGTTTTTCCAGCGTTTAGCTTGGGGGAATTGCAGCACCTTCAAAGATGGATATTGGACAATCAGTCCGGAAGCACAGAGGCAATGGATGGGTTGAGAGAAGTGTTGGAGAGGTAGCGCTTGGTATCATCAGTGCACATGTGTAAGCTGACCTCATATCTGCAGAAGATGTTGCCAAGAGGCAGGATGAAGAAGAAGAGGGGACCAAGGATTTATGCATGGGGATCTTACAAGGTGACTGTGTGAGGTGAGAAGAGAAGCCATTACTTGAGATGTTGTAGCTATGATCAGATAGCGAAGACAGCAATCCAACTGAGCTGGACAATGGAGAAAAGATGTTGGAGGATCACACCAATGGCTGCAGAGTAGCTGAGGAAGGATAAAGCACTACAGTCACACAAAAAATGTGGTTTGTGACATTAGTTAGAACTGTTTCCATGCTCTGGGAGGATCAGGAACAATCCTGATTGGAGGGATTCAATTGGCAGAATTGTGCGAGAGGTAAAAAACGTGAGGTGCGTGTTCACATTTATAACAGCTGCTTGCTTAGGAGACTCTTCCAAGTTGAGGATCTGGTAGATAAATGAAAAGCTATAATTTAAATTTTGAACAACCAAGTTTTTCCAAACATGTTTTGAGATCAAGTGATGATAACTGATATCTGTGAGAAGTTTCATTGCTGTTGGTTGTTATTTTGAGACAGTAATTCTTTGTTACAGACAGAGATGTAAACGTCAGCAGTTAGATTACTCTACTGTTAGAGCAGACTCAATGCAGTGCTGTTTTATGTTGGTACTTACGAGTGCCGTAGGCATTGAGACAAGATTCTTCATGAGTGGCAGGAACATTGGTGTTTTTGAGCTGATTAATGAACCTGATGCACATTTGTAAGTAAGGTTTAATCTTCATATATCTGTAATATGTTATTTGTTAGAGCATAAAAGATACCACTTGATTTCTTTTTAACTTTCTTTTTAGATAATTTGTCCCCTTTCCTGTAATTTTATCCCTTTTTTTATGAACTTGGCTTAATATTCCTCTCTTCAAATCCAAGAACCTTAAAGAGTGTGTTGTGTGGCACTACAACCATTCCAAATGGGATAGATTCAGAACAGATCCAGCAGCTCTAAACTGGGCACCAATGAAGCACTGCGGGCCATCAGCAGCAGCAAAATTGTATTCAACCACAATCTGTAATCTAATGGCCCAGCATGTCCCTCGCTCACTATTACCATCAAGCCAGGGAATCATTCCTGGTCCAATGAGGAGTGTAGGAGAGCAAACTAGGAGCAGCACAAGACATACCTAAAACAATGAGGTGTCAACCTGGTGAAGCTACAACAAAGCTTTGCCATCCTGCCACATCCAGTCATGAATGGTGGTGGACAATTAAACAACTAAGGGGAGGAGGAAGCTTCAAAAACATCCCATGCTCAATGATGGGGGCGCCCAGCACGTCAGTGCAAAAGACAAGGCAGAAGCATTTGCAACCATCTTCAGCCAGAAGTGCCAAGTGGATGATCCATCTCGGCCTCTTGCTGCGATTCCCATCATCATAGATGACAGCCTTCAGACAATTTGATTCACTCAACGTGATATCAAGGAGCAGCTGAAGGCACTGGATATAGCAAAGGATATGGATCCTGACAACATCCTGGCTGTAGTACTGAATTCTTATGTTTCAGAACTAGCCACGCTTTTAGCGAAGCTATTCCAGTACAGCTACAACACTGGCATCTACCCAACAATGTGGAAAATTGCCCAGGTATGTCCTGTCCACAAAAAGCAGGACAAATCCAATCCGGCCAACTGCTGCTCCATCAGTTTACTCTGCAAAGTGATGGAAGATGGCATCGACAGTGTTATCAAGCGGCACTTACTCAGCAACAACCTGCTCACTGATGTTCAGTTTGGGTTCTGCCAGGACCACTCAGCTCGAGGCCTCATTACAGCCTTGGTCCAAACATGGACAAAAGAGCTGAATTCAAGAGGTGGGGTGAGAATGATTGCCCTTGACATCAAGGCAGCATTTGTCCAATTGTGGCATCAAGGAGCCCTGGCAAAATTTAAGTTCATGGGAATCAGGGGAAAACTCTGCACTGGTTGGAATCATGCCTAGCACCAAGGTAGATGGTTGTGGTTGTTGGAGGCCCATCATCGCAGCCCCAGGATATTGCTGCAGGAGTTCCTCAGGTGCTTCATAAATGACCTTCCCACCATCATAAGGTCAGAATTGGGGATGTTCGCTGATGATTGCATAGTGTTCAATATCATTTGCAACTCCTCAGATACTGAAGCAGTCTGTGCTGCATGCAGCAAGACCTGGACAACATTCATGCTTGGGCTGATAAGTGATAAGTATCAATTGCACCACACAAGTTCTAGGCAATGACCAACTCCCTTTGACATTCAATGGCATTATCCCCCTTGAAACCACCCCGCCCCCACCCTCCCCATCTACATCCTGGGTGTTACAATTGAACAGAAACTTAACTGGACCAGCCATACAAATACTGTGGCTACAAGAGCAGATCAGAGGCTGGGAATTCTGTGGTGAGTAACTCACCTCCTGACTCCCCAAAGCCTGTCCACCATCTACAAGGCACAAGTCAGAGAAGTGTGATGGAATACACTCCACTTGCCTGGATGAATGCAGCTCCAACAACACTCAAGAAGCTCAACACCATCCAGGACAAAACAACCTGCTTGATCGGCACCCCATCCACCACCTTAAACGTTCATTCCCTCTATCTCTGGCGCACAGTGGTAACTGTGTACCATCTACAAGATGCACTGCAGCAATTTGCCAAGCCTCCTTCAACAGCACCTTCCAAAACCATGACCTCTACCACCTAGAAGGACAAGGGCATTCAACGCATGGGAACACCACTCCCTGCAAGTTCCCCTCCAAGTCACACACCATCCTGACTTACATTGTCACTGGGTCAAAAACCTGGAACTCCCATCCTAACAGCACTATGTGTGCACTGTAGTGGTTCAAGAGGGCAGCTCACCACCACTTACTGATGGGCAATAAATGCTGGCTTTGCCAATGACACTCACATCCCAGGAACGAATAAAAAAACTGCTACTGAACCAATATCGTGGTTCTGTGTAATCTGGGAACACTTGTACATACTAATTTGGTAAAACTGTATAACCTCCTATACTTGCACTGGGCACAATTGGCAAAATGGATGAGCTTTCTTGTCTAAATTCCTGTCCTCTCATTCTGGAGATGTTCCCATAACTCTAGAATATCTCACCCATTTCCAACCTGGCTGTCATTACACTTCCTTCAAATATGAAGCCCAGTACTCACTTCAACATCCTCTCTCATCGCAGGTTCTGATCACCTGAAATCTGCTCCTCAGCCTCTTCTAGATATTATCAATGTCTTTCTATCACCAAGCACTAACTTACCTCGTTTGAAACTGCCATCATCACTCCTAAAAATAAACACCCTCCTTCCCTCTGATCTCTCCAGCAAACACCAATTCCCCAATCTTCCCTTCCTTTCCACAGTATTAGAAAATGTTGTCTTCCAGCTACCTTCCTATTTGGTTTCTGTTCAACCCAGAGAATTGAAATTGTACTGTCAAAGTCACAAATGGCTAGTTGTCTTGCTTCATTATACTCAATTTCTCTGCAGCCTTTGACGCCATCAACAAAAAGAGGAAAGAACAAAAGACTTGCATTATATAGCTCTTTTCACAACCTCAGAAAGTCACAAAATACTTTCCAGCCAATAAAGTACTTTATCTTCGAAGCGTAGTCACTGTAGGAAATGCGGCAGCCAATTTGTGCACAGCAAGGCCCCACAAACAGCAATGAAATAAATGACCAGATAATTTGTTTTCTATCATGTGTTGGTTCCAACTTATCTCTTTTTTGCAGTATACCCTGAGCAAGTTCTCTTTCTTGGTTAAACTCATGGGTATAATCAGGACCCATTTAGTACAGTGGAAATTCACCTGCTCCAGAAAAAAATGCTAGTATGAGGACCCCACTGTGTCAATCTTCAGCTTACCAGAGTTCTGTATTTTACATCGAATATACACCAAAGAAACAGGCCATTTAGCCCAATTAGTCTGTGCTGGTGTTTATACTCCACCATAGCTGTAGCTCAGTAAGTAGCACTTTTGCCTCTGAGTCAGAAGGTTGTGGGTTCAAGTGCAAATCTCGAGGCTTGTATATAAAAATCAAGGCTGACACACTAGTGCAATACTGAGGGAGTGCTGCACTGTCATAAATGCCGACTTTTTCAATGGCATGTTGAACTGAGGCCCCGTCTACACTCTCAGGTTGACATAAATGATCCCACAGCACTATTTTGAAGAAAAGCAGAGGAGTTATCCCCAGTGCCCTGTCCAATATTTATCCCTGAATCAACATTACCAAAAAAAACTATCTGATCATTATCACATTGCAGTTTATGGGATCCTGCTATGTGCCATCTAGCTGATGCATTTCCTACATTACAACAGTGACTACCCTTTAAAGTTTATTGGCTGTAAAGTGGATTGGAACGTTCTGAGGTCGTGAAAAGCTCTCTATAAATGCCAATCTTTCTTTCAGTCTAACACAAGTCTCCTCCCATTCCATATAACTCATCTCAGCCTTTCAGCATGTATTCTATTCTCTCTTCTCTTGTACTTGTTTCTCTTGAAAGCATCTAAGCTATTTGTCTCAACCACTTCCTGTGGTAGCGAGCTCCACATTCTAAACACTCACTGAGTGAAGAAATTTCTCCTTATTTCCCGTTTGGATTGATTAGTAACTATCTTGTATTTACAGTCTCTAGCTTTGGATTCTCCCACAAGTGGAAACATTGGGGGGAAAGTCTTGAGAAATCTATTTCCAGACCGAAACCTGTCTCCAATCTGCCCTTTTCCAGCTTTAAATGATGCTGGCAGTTGGGTGGGCGAACAACCCGATCCAAGGAGGTGGGTTGATATTTTGAATGATAATGGGACTGTGAGCCTCATTGTCATTCTACTTTTAGAACTTAACTGCTGTTGGCTGAATTTCCCGGGAAACCTGGTAGCGTCAAGTCGAGGTTGTGGCAAATTCAGGAGGTGAGGGTCTTTACACCTGCCTCCTGGATAAAGGTGGCTGCTTGAGTAGCCTCTGTGATCAGGGACTGCACCCCCCATGACCTTCCCCACTCCCCCTTCCCCATCAAGGCTTCTAACCCCATCAATAGGCCTCCGACCTTTGTCCCAACCCTCCTCCCCCACTCCACTCCTCCCCAGCCTATGAACTCCCTCCACTACCAGGCCTCCAATCACCCAGCTTCCAAGCTCTGATCCCCCACCAGACCTGCGATTTGCCCCCAAGTCCCGCAGGCCTCCTACCATCCCCCCCTCCCGCCATCCTGTCAGGCCTGTAATTTCCCTCCATGCCCCTCAGGTCTGCAAACCCCGCAGACCTCTGATTTTCCCCCCTCACCACAAAGTCTATGACACCCCCTGGAATCAACAGTTCACATGATGAACCACTCCCCTTGTTGACCCCCCGATCCTCTCTCCCCGATTGCCCTGCTTCCTCTCCCCACGACCCCCCTCCTCCCATCCTGATTGACCTTCGTCCCAACTCCCTGGCATGGACCTACCTGCTCCTGTGGCCTTCACAGACTGGCTTCCCAGCCAACTGGAGCCAAACCTGTCCATCAAGCTGGCCTCCGCGTGAGGAATCAACCAGTGATTTCACCGACACGCTTGGTGGTAAAGCCTTTGGGGGAATTCCAACCCATGACTTTCTGACCGACCCACTCCCCACAGGTCAGGTAAGTAAAAATTCTTCCCATTCTCCACATCTGTCCCTTCCAACTGATTCATAATTTTAAAGACCTTTATCAGGTAACCTCTTAGTCTTCACTTTCTAAAGGAAAAAACCTCAACCTGTTCAATTCTTCTTGATAGCTGTAATCTCTCATTTCTGGTCCCATCCTTGTAATCTTTTTTACATTTTCTCCAGTGCTTCTGTGTCCTTTTTTTATAGTATATGGGCCAGAACTGTACACGGTACTCTTAAGTGCGGCACGTACAAATTTAATATAACTTCTCTACTTTTGAGATCTTCATACCTAGAAATAAATTCTAGTACTATGTTGCATTGCTGACCGACAATGCTGCTTTTAATGATTTGTTCACCTGTTACCCCAGATCCATTTGCTCTTCAACTGCACTCAGTTTCTTATTTTCTAAAGTGTAGATGATGTTTCTATTTTCTTTACCAAAGTGCATCACGCCACATTTATCGATGTTATACTTCATTTTCCACATAACTGCCCACTCTGCAAGTCTTCTAATGTCGTCTGGTATTATGTTGCATTCTTCCTCAGTGTAAGCTGCATCATGCACCACCCCGTCACCAAACCCAGTTTGGTATTGTTGTGTTATTAGCTCTTAAACAAACGTACCAAACGCTTAACACAAACATAAAAAGCGCTATAACAATGATTGGTAAACTAGAGCTCTAAAGAGTAAATCTCTTTATTTTTTCGGTTAACTGGTGTATGTGTGTTTGTGTGGTGCACTAAAGTAAAAAGGGAGCTTTTATATTTCGATCTGTGTTTATGCTTTCCTTCATTTCTGTTTAAGACTTGTTACATAATAAACTGATAATTTTGTTGTTTATTAAAGAAACCTGGTTGGTGTGTTTTATTCTGGGATAAAAATAGTCCTCTTGATCTTTCAATGCCCATGTGACCTTGCTGCAGTTGGGTAAGGATACCTTGATGAAGTGTTTGTGATGTTAGTACTTGTCTACCCTTGAAAATGACACCACTTGACATCCCTAATTTGTCATGATATGGCCAAAAGATTCTGAGGTCTGTGGAAATCTCTTGCATTATATCTGGCTATCCACTGATGATGAGCTGCTATAATGCCTTGAGGACAGGATATCTGGAAGTCTCTCTTTGGAGCTCTTCGCGTTTGTTCTGTCCAAATCGCATTAGGTCAATTTTGTACATGTCTTCTAGTTCCACATGTACTTTGCCTACTTGGGCATCCAACGATATATCTTCAGTCTTCTTGGGGTTGGGTAGCCTGCTCAGTGTGTCAGACGTAGCATGAGGTTTCCAGGTTTATATCGGACCTCACAATTATACCCCTGTACTTTGGAGTCGTGGTGGCGTGCTGGTGAGTGTTTTTTGCCAAATCATTGCTAACTGTTTGTGATCAGTCTCAACAACAAAGTGTTTGCCAGATAGGCACATATGGAATCTGGTGATACCGAACGTCAATGCCAATGTTTCTTGTTCTATGTTGGAATAGTTTGCCTGAGTGCATGACAAACCTTTAGAACCGAACACGATTGGTCTGGCTTCCTGTAACAGACATGCTCTGAGACTGTTTTGGGAAGCATCTACTTTGATTTGTAATTTCTTTCCTTGGGTCATAAAATGCAAACATGCTTCTGCAGAAAGTGACTGTTTTAATGAATCAAATGCGTGCTGGTGAACTTCATGCCTCAAGAATGGTGTATCTTGAGAAATTCACGCAGTGATGATGCTTTCTCAGAGCATATAGTGCTCTATGGTGATATATGGTGTTAAGAAGTTAAACAGGCCCAAGCACCTCTGTGATTCATCTTTATCTTGAGGAGTAGGCATTGATTGTGCATCCTCAACTTTATTGGGATCTGGTCATATTCCAGTGTCAAAATAGATTGAACTGAAGAAATTTATATGGCTCATATTGATAGCACATTTTTGCTATTAAACATGAGAACCTTCGCTTCTAGCCGTCTCCATTAGAATGTGAAGATTCTTGTTATGCTCTACCTCAGTACTTCCCATGACCGCTATGTCATCGCGATACAAACACAGCCAGGAACACTCTCGGTACTGCGATACTTATGTTGTTGGGACAGTTTTTGACTCACTGACAGACCGAATGGTAACCGTAGAAAGCAATACCTCCCAAATGGTGTTTTAAATGTTGTTAGTTCCTGTGAATCCTCAGAAAGACGCACTGATCATATCCATGTTTTGTGTCCAATTTTGAGAAGAACTTGGCTTTAGCAAACCTTGGGTTGAGCTCCTCTAGAGTAGGAATCTTGTGAGGACACCTTTTGAGTGCTCGATTTAATTTTCTGGGATCCAAACATACTCTAATGGTACCATCTTTCTTAATTGTAGTGGTTATAGAGCTACACCAGTTGCTAAATATGGCAAGTAATCCCTTGTCGTTCAATCGTGTCAAACTTGGCCTTTAATTTGTCTTTTATGTGAACATTGCACTTTCGTGGTGGATCTATGAAGGGAACTATGTCATCTTTCAGGTGAAGAACAGCATCCCCTATAAAACGGTGTCACATCTATCCGGGTATTTCTGTTTCAGATCTTGAATAGACTCAATAGAGTCACATTTGCCTTGATTATCTAGCACTGGTGCTTTGCTGATCTCACGAATCGCCATGATCCGGAGTTCACTGCATATTGGCAGTCCTGCTACTGCTGGATCAAAGGTGTCAGCAACATAGAAGACTTGTGGCAGCCATGCAGAACTTCCATATCTGCACTTCAACGTCAGTGCTCCCACGCAGTAGATTGGTGAACCATTATATGCAGTGAGTCTAGCTCCTGTTGGCTGTAACATAGACTTCCACTTTGCTAGGTACATGTGTTTGAGTATCCACAGTGGCAAAATCTTGGCTGTTGCCCCAGTATCTATCTTCAGTCGTAGCTTGTGCTTGCCACTTTTTTTTAGGACATATAATTTCAACTGTGGTGAAAGCTCCCATTTGTGTGATTGCATCCAAGTGCTGTGTGATTGTCGCTGTGTGAAAAGTTTGTTCACTTTCTAGGTTGAGTTTGCCTCTTTCAGTGCTTTTGTTGCTGTCCAGGTTTCTGTCTACCTCATGGATGCACCTGTGCATGAAATGGTACTTGGTGAACCCTTTTTTTATTCTTGCCACAAGGCAGCATCTGTTTTTTGTTATGCTGAGGATTCTGACCAGTTCTTCGCTGCCAGATTTTCTACACAGTCTTGCCCAGTATCCCTTTAGACCACATGCCTTGCAGGTAGCTCTGAATGCAGGACAGTTACGTAGCTGATGTATTAGACCGCATTTGCCACACGCCTTGCTCTTTTGAGGTGACTTGGCTACCTCACCTATGATTGTTGCTACTCCAAGCACTTGTAAATATTGCTGGCTCGCAGCTATGGCTTCATATTTTCTGCCATCTTCAAGCAGACTGTTGATGTTGTATCTTTTTTCCTTATCAAGCAGATCCTTTCGGAATGCCTCTATTTGAGTCGATGCGATTACTATCTCCATAATTGTCTCAGAGAATTCTGCGTTTGAGAATTCTCAATCTTTGCCTTTGTTTCAACATCTACTGACGAACTGGTCAATAGTTTCTTTGGGCTGTTGTCTAAAGTTGACCTTGACTCTTAACTGGTCATCAGCATTGTCCAGATGGTCTTTCTGGTCTGTTTCTGATAGTCCAGATATGTTGATGCCATGGAGACCTTCATTGCTAATCGCTATCTTTATTTTTATTGCTTGCTTGTTGGGTTCTGCGACTGCAAGGTCTAGAAAGCATAACTCCATATGCTGTTAAAATAGTTGGAATTCATGAAGGACGTCTGGAACCTTCCAATTCATAGCTGGATATTTTGTTATTGTGATGCCAAATTCCAAGAATTCTTTTGCTAGAGCTTTCCCCTTAAACTACTTTCCCTTTAATGATTTGTCTTCAAGGAAAAGATAATGCCCCTGCAGCACTGGACCTTTGCCACTCCCTGAACTTTGTGGCTGCAGCACGGGCTTTCAGCCTCTGCATGGGAAGACTCTATTGAGTCTATTCAAGATCTGAAACAGAAATACCCGGATAGATGGAGTCATAAAGTTTTACAGCACAGAAACAGGCCCTTTGGCCCAACAAGCCTATGCCGACCATCGAGCACCTGTCCTAACTAATCCCATTTCCCCGCACTTGGCCCATAGCCTTGTATGTCATGGCATTTCAAGTGCTCATCTAAATATTTCTTGAATGTCGTGAGTGTTCCTGCCTCTACCACTCCTTCAGGCAGTGTGTTCCAGATTCCAAACACCCTCTGGGTGAAAAAATTCCTCCTCAACTCCCCTCTAAACCTCCTGCCCCTTACCTTAAATCTATGCCCCCTAGTTATTGACCTCTCCACTAAGGGAAAAAGTTTCTTCCTATCGAGCCTATTAATGCCCCTCATAATTTTGTATACCTCAATCAGGTCCCCCCTCAGCCTTCTTCACTCCAAGGAAAATAGCCCCAGATGTGACACCGTTTTATAGGGGATGCTGTTCTTCACCTGAAAGATGACATAGTTCCCTTCATAGATCCACCACGAAAGTGCAGTGTCCACATAAAAGAAAAATTAAAGGCCGAGCTCTTTTCCGTGGGAAAACTCATGATGCTTAATGGCGGTGTAGTCTTGCAGCCCGGATTCCAATTGACTTTTTTTTAAGAGTCTGATTCTGCCAGAACACTGCCTTTCTGGTCGAATTATGTTCCAATAAAATTCCTCTTTCAATTACTCACTCTCTTGGAGTGCCAATTCTCGAGGGTGATTTTTGAATCCGGTCCTAAAAGTCGCTGCTGCTGCTTCTTCCAACTGTTTTCAGTGTTGTCCCAGGCTTTTAAGGCTTCATACTTTGTCCACGATGTCGCATTTGTGATCGCGGTCTCTATGTCGAACACCACTGCGAGCACATTGTGGGAATCCACTTCGCTGCCACTGTGTTGTGTTATTAGCTCTTTAACACAAATGCTCCAAACACCATAACATTGATTGGTAAATGATTGGATACAAAATTGGCTTGGTGATGGATACAAAATTGGCTTGGTAATAGGAGGCAGAGGGTGGTAGTGGAGGGTTATTTTTCAGGTTGGAGGCTGGTGACCAGTGGTATGCCGCAGGGATCGGTGCTGGACCCTCTGTTGTTTGTCATATATATTAATGACTTGGATCATGAAGGGACAGCCAACAGCTATAAGGCAAGCAGCTCAGGAGCAGAAGCATAAGGAGGAGGAAGAGCAGAGCCATGAAGAGGAAGGGAGGAGGCAATCTAGACAGCCCCTTTCTGGCCAGGCTGTCCATGAAGAACTCACCTGAGTACGATATCAGTAACCACAACCCTAATTCTCCAATCACTAACGGTTCCACACCTTACCACTGACCATCACAATGTCTGTTTGGCCATGATGCAAAAATAAAAGCCAATACAAAAATAAACCTTCCAAACCAAATTTATCAATCCAATCATTCCATATTGCAGACAAAAGTCCCTAATCACCACGTGCATTCCCTTAGTGCCTGTCTCCGTGTGTCTTTGCCTGTCTTAGTGCACCTACACAGTGGCTGGAGCAGAGCTGGTGAAAGGTTGCTGACTTTCAGTGGTGGAGACTGCGGATGGCCTTAGAGGACAATCTCGAGCAGCTCTGACCTGGAAGGCCTGGCTGAAAACTGCACTGCCCTGGCTTGGGTGGCAGCAGTCTGGGCTAGCTCGCTGACCAGCAACACCACGAGCATTGGTGGAGTGGCAGGAATGGGAGGAAGAATACTGTCTTCCTGAGAGAAGACAAAAATTATTGTGCTTCATGGAGCCATTCCCACTCCCGCAGGGCAGTGTCTCAGCAATCCTAGGAAATTGTTCAAGGACAGATTGCTGGTCTGCTGTGATACCCTGCAAGCCCCTTTGCACGTTGTAGTCCACAGACTGCAGTCTGGGTTTGCGTGGCAGCAAGCTGACCTTACATGACTTCAGTCTGAATTTCCTCTGCAGCACTTAGACTTCTGGTGGAAACTGCTTGCTCTGCAACGAAAGCTGAGACATCGGCCATCAGATGCTGCGTCATGTTTGGGTCTCCAAGTGTTGCTCTGCACCAAGCCCTGTACCAAGTTGGTGCTGGACTTCTTCTGTAGGCTACCCCATCAAAGTGCTCATCTGACTTTTCTGCAGCAGAACCTGGTTGTAACCTCGCCCTCCGGCAAGCTGGCACTTGCGCTATCCTTGCCCCCTGCCTCAGCTGCAACACACTTCTGCCCCTAAATCAGAAACAGCCTTTTAGCTATCCTCTACATTACGCACAGTGTTAGTACCTGAGCTGGCAGCTGTGCGTTTGAAATCAAGTAATGATGCTGTGTCTTCATCTCCATTGATTTTGCACGTTACACTTTTTAATTATCTGAAAGGGGAAAGGCACAAAAGTAAGGTTGAGGTGCGGAAGTGTGTTGGGGGGTGCAGGGAAGAAAGAGGCGCATACTTATACCATCTGCAGCTTGTAATTCAGAAAAGAGTGTAGGATGAGGGGTTGATGGGACATGAGAAGGAAAATTGGGTAGGAGGATACCATTATCTTTGATGGACCTCTCAGGAATGGACATCCCAATAATGGGCAGCACCATCTCCTCAGTGGGGGTTAGGACACGCAGGCCCACCTGTTGCCCTCTGGTTATCTCCTGCTGCCTCTGGTTGTGTGTCAACTAGTCCTGCAAGAGAGAGGGGAGTGTCAGTTTTGGGGGCCATAGAATTTAGCCCCCAGAATTATGTTCAGTACCATATTATGTAGATTAAAAATATATGAATATGAGATACTGGCTTAGCCAATTTTTTTTTTTTTAATTCATTCATGGGATCCGGGCGTCTCTGGCCAAAGAAGGTGGTGGTGAGCTGCCTTCTTGAACCGCTGCAGTCCATGGGAGGTAGGTACACCCACAGTGCTGTTAAGAAGGGAGTTCCAGGATTTTGACCCTGAGACAGTGAAGGAACGGCGATATAGTTCCAAGTCAGGATGTTGTGTGACTTGGAGAGGAACTTGCAGGTGGTGGTGTTCCTATGCATTTGCTGCCCTTGTCCTTCTAGTTGGTAGAGGTCATGGGTTTGGAAGGTGCTGTCTAAGGAGCCTTGGTGCGTTGCTGCAGTGCATCTTGTAAATGGTACACACTGCTGCCACTGTGCGTCGGTAGTGGAGGGAGTGAATGTTTGTGGCTGGGGTGCCAATCAAGTGGGCTGCTTTGTCCTGGATGGTGTCGAGCTTCTTGAGTGTTATTGGAGCTGCACCCATCCAGGTAAGTGGAGATTATTCCATCACACTCCTGACTTGTGCCTTGTAGATGGTGGACAGGCTTTGGGGAGTCAGGAGATGAGTTACTTGCCACAGGATTCCTAGCCTCTGAGCTGCTCTTGTAGTCACGGTATTTATATGGCTACTCCAGTTCAGTTTCTGGTCAATGGTAGCCCCTAGGATATTGATAGTGGGGGTTTCAGCGATGGTAATGCTATTGAATGTCAAGGGAGATGGTTAGATTCTCTGCTGTTGGAGATGGTCATTGCCTGGCATTTGTGTGGCGCGAATGTTACTTGCCACTTATCAGTCCAAGCCTGGATATTGTCCAGGTCTTGCTGCATTTCTACACGGACTGCTTCAGTATTCTGTTCTTATTCAAGATCATTGCAGGTTTTTGTTAGCTCAGCACTCAACCTGTGGGCCGCAAATCAGTTCTTTGAGGATGTTACTAACAGAATCGATAAAGGGGAGATGGTGGATGTAATATACTTGGATTTTCAGAAGGCTTATGATAATGTCCCCCACAGGTGGTTGGTTAGCAAAATTAAAACTATGGGATAGGAGTAATTTTCTTTATTTGGAGGAAAGAGATTTATAAGCATGTAAATATTTGACACAATGGACATTTCGCAGCAAATTTGTTGTTTATTCTGAGCTCAATTGTATTTTTCTACCAAATGTTTGGGAAAGAAAATTGTTCTCAATAAATTTTGTTATGATTTTTTCATATTTTGCACCATTTATTGAAGGTTTGAAATACAGTTTCATGTCACTTTAACACAGCAGCAAATATTTGCTAGGCAATCGTGCAGAGCATACTTTCTTACAGAATATCAACTAATAGTGAGATTAAAGTTAATGTGGTTTTCTAAAGGAATATTAATAGAGTTCTGTATAAGATGAGTAGTGCAGTTTGGTCGTACAGATTACTGACAGTAACCTTTACATTTCATTAATGGTGCAGTGTAAAATTAGTTTTACATCTGTTCATTTGGTCACTGAAAATAAAGGTGCTGCAGTTGCTTCTTTATACACAATGGCTAGCTTTATTTAACTTGTAAAAAGTAGAAGTGCATAAATTTGGAAGTATTTCACAGACATGTGAATATATTTATCAACATTTTATCAAATCTTGAATGTGCCTAAAATAATTCCATTCTATTTTTTTTTCTAATTCCATTTCTATCTACCAAAACATAATCTAAAGTACTTTCAATTCTAGCTCAAGCAACCTATCTGTATTGCCAAGGAGACAAACCCCAGTCATTCACAGAAGCCTTCGCTGATTCAGTCAGTAAAAGCACCAAAGTCAATGTTTGAAGATGCTGGAAGAATTCTGCGTGAGGTGCAGACCAATAAGAAATTCATTGAAGAAAATCTGGAAGCAATTGTTCGAGCAAAGGACAGTGCTTCTATGTATTCATTAATCGACTCCCTGGCTGCAAACAGGTAAGGAAGGAACATCCAAGAGCAAAATTGTTCATTCAGACAAATCTGTTTTTTAATGCTTTTTAGGGGTAGGTGTTTTGTGTGCAAAATGAAAGATGTTGATGAATGCTCAGTGTCAACATACTACTGAACCAAATATACCATTTTTTGCAGAGCTGCCTCTACTCTTTCCTCAGAAATTTGCTTTTAGAAATGCACCAGTGTGATATTTTACTGCTCCCCACATAAGTCATCAGTCTCTGAGTGTTATTGCCAAATTAGAAGCAGTTTTATGCTGTGGTTCATGCCCACCAGAAACTGGATTGTAATTGCCCAAATTAATTTCAGCCAGCATTCTTACAGCAGGCAGGCAGAAGACTTTCCTGTCAAGATTTGAATCCAGGATCGAAGAGGTGAAAGACAAGTGTCTAATGTTGAGCATCCCCCAATTTAACTTTTTAACCCTTAGAAAAATGAAAAGGTGATGCTGCTGTTTTCTTTGGGTTTGAATATAACATCACAGCTTTTGTCAGTGACCTCCATTTCCTTTTTGCTTATTGTTCCTCTGTTATTTAAAATTTTAATTAAATGGAGTATTTTTGTTCTTTTTCTCAAAATATATTACTCCATATTGTTGTACATTGTCCTCATTAGCCGCATATTTGCCTACTTCCCTAACCTACTAATAACTGATATAGCCCTTCCATTTTCCTACAAACTGTTATGCCACCTAATTAGTTTTGTCAGCAAATTTTGATATTGTTCCCTTAATGCCCATGTTCAGATCATTTATGTGACTTCCATTTATGTAAATATCATTTATAAAGTCAAGCAAAGCACTTAATAGTAGAGAATGGCTATGTAGCATGATAATTGGTTTCCATGATCAGTAACATTAGTAACTATTAAACATTGCACCTTTAAATTGTGCAAAAATGATGGGGAGAGTATTAGCAAGGTGACTCTTAGAGTTGACATTGTGTACAAGCTGATTTTTTTTAGAAGAAACTTTATGAAGTTTATTTTGTGTCTGTTGGTGCTTTTCATCATTTCCTTTACACGTTTTCCATTCTTCTATGCATAAGTATGGTCCTTAGTTGGGAATGGTAGATAATTCAGATCACAGGTATGTCCAAATACTGTCATAACTGATCCTTGAAGAACCAGAATGTTGATTTAACAAACAGACAGACTTGCTCCCTCAAAAAAGATCTATAAATGTCAGCTGAAACTAAAACTTGCCATTTCAGAGTCCCTTTGCATAAGCAATGAACTGTTAGAGTCCCTTAATATGACAACTCTTGACAGTTTATTGCCTGCTGCTTTATTTCATATTTGATTTTTCTTAAGGAAAAATACCACTGTTGTGTATAAGTGTGATTCTTCAAGAACTAGCTTCAAGAACAAGATTTTAGACATAAAAACAGAAAATGCTGGAAATACTCAGAAGGGCAGGCAGCATTTGTGGAGAAGGAAGCAGAGTTAACATTTCGGGCCAATGACCTTTCATCAGAACTGAGAAAAGTAGAAATGTGTTTTCTTTGATTATTATTCGTTCTTGGAATGTGGGCATCGCTGGCTAGGACAGCATTTATTGACCATTCCTAATTGCCCTTGAGAAGGTGGTGGTGAGCTGCCTTCTTGAACCGCTGCAGTCCACGTGGGGTAGGAACACCTACAGTGCTATTAGGAAGGGAGTTCCAGGATTTTGACCCAGTGACATTGAAGGAATGGTGATTTAGTTCCAAGTGAGGATGGTGTATGGCTTGGAGGGTAATTTGCAAGTGGTGGTGCTCCCATGCACCTGCTGCCCTTGTCCTTCTAGGTAGTAGAGGTCACGGTTTGGAAGGTGTTGTCTAAGGAGATTTGGTGCATTCCTGCAGTGCATCTTGTAGATGGTACACACTGCTGCCACTGTGCGCAGTGGTGGAGGAAGTGAATGTTTGTAGTTGTGGTGCAAATCAAGTGGGCTGCTTTGTCCTGGATGGTGTCGAGCTTCTTGAGTGTTTTTGGAGTTGCACCCATCCAGGCAAGTCACCCATCCTGACTTGTGCCTTGTAGATGGTGGACAGGCTTTGGGGAGTCAGGAGGTGAGTTACTCGCCGCAGGATTCCCAGCCTCTGACCTGCTCTTGTAGCCACAGTATTTATATGGCTACTCCAGTTCAATTTCTGGTCAGTGGTAACCATCAGGATGTTGATAGTTGGGGATTCAGCGATCATAATGTCATTGAATGTAAGGGGAGATGGTTAGATTCTCTCTTGTTGGAAATGGTCAATGTCTGGCACTTATGTGGCGCGAATGTTACTTGCCAATTATCAGCCCAAGCCTGGATATTGACCAGCTCTTGCTGCATTTCTACACGGACTGCTTCAGTACCTGAGGAGTCGCGAGCGATGCTCAACATTGTGCAATCATCAGCGAACATCCCCACTTCTGACCTTATGATTGAAGGAAGGTTATTGATGAAGCAGCTGAAGATGGTTGGGCCTAGGACACTATCCTGAGGAACTCCTGCAGTGATGTCCTGGAGGTCAATCATCTCAGCCACAGTATTTATCGCTGAATCCCCAACTATCAACATCCTGATGGTTACCACTGACCAGAAATTGAACTGGAGTAGCCATATAAATACTGGAGCTGAGATGATTGACCTCCAACAACCACAACCATCTTCCTTTGTGCTAGGTACGACTTCAACCAGCGGAGAGTTTTCCCCCTGATTCCCATTGACTCCAGTTTTGCGAGGGCTCTTTGTTGCCATACTCAGTCAAATGCTGCCTTGATGTCAAGGGCAGTCACTCTCACCTCACCTCTTGAGTTCAGCTCTTTTGTCCATGTTTGAACCAAGGCTGTAATGAGGTCTGGAGCTGAGTGGCCCTGGCGGAACCCAGTTGAGCATCATTGAGCAGGTTATTGCTCAGCAAATGCTGCTTGATAACACTGTTGACGACGCCATCCATTACTTTACTGATGATTGAGAGGAGACTGATTGGCCAGGTTGGATTTGTACTGCTTTTTGTGTACAGGACATACCTGGGCAATTTTCCGCATTGCTGGGTGGATACCAGTGTTGTAGCTGTACTGGAACAGCTTGGCTAGGGGCGCAGCAAGTTCTGAAGGACAGGTCTTCAGTACTATTGCCAGAATGTTGGCAGGGCCCATAGCCTTTGCAGTATCCAGTGCCTTCAGTCGTTTCTTGAAGCTCAACGTAAGTTTGAGGCACAATACCTCATCTTTCAGTTAGGCACTTTATAGCCTTCTGGACTCAACATTGAGTTCAACAGTATCAGACTGTAACCTCAGCCCCAATTTCATTTCCTTTTTCTTTGTAGCTTTTAAGCAAGTGAAAGGGGAGAGGGTTGGAAAAAGAATGAAAGGGAAGGTCTGTGATAGGGTGGAAGATAGGAGAGATTAAATGACAAAAGGATTGGTGGTGCAAGGGCAAAGGGAATGGTAATGGGACAAGGAAAGAAACAAAAGCTATGTCTAGAGGAGATGATTTCTTCCTATCTCAAATCTTTTTTTCTCCCCTTGTCCAGTCTCTTCCCACCTACATCTGTGACTCTTCTGATGCCCTCCATCACATTAACAGTTTCCTGGCTCCATTCACTTCTTCCAAATAAATGGTGTTGCTATGGGTACCCATGTAGGTCCTAGCTATGCCTGCCTTTTTGTAGGATATGTGGAACATTCCTTGTTCCAGTCCTATTCAGGTCCCCCTCCCTCAACTCTTTTTCTGACTACATAGGTGCCGTTTCCTGCTGTCACCCCAAACTGGAAAATTGCATCCACATTGCTTCCAATTTCCACCCTTCTCTTGCCTTCACATGGTCCATCTCTGATTCTTCCCTTCCTCGATGACTTTGTCTCCATTTTTGGGGATAGGCTATCAATGAATATTCACTATAAACCCAGTGGCTCCCAGAACTACCTTGACTACATTTCTTCACACTCTACTTCTTGTAAGGACTCCATTCCATTCTCCCAATTTATCTGTCTCCGTCGCATCTGTTCTGATGGTGCAACCTTCCATACCAATGCTTCTGATATGTCTTCCAAATTCCTCAAGCTAGGATTCCTCTCCCCGCCCCTTCACCAGGGCCCTCATCCATGTCCATCCCATTTCCCGCACTTGTGCTCTCACCCTTTCCCCTCCCTCCCAGAGCCATGATAGGGTTCCCTTTGTGCTCACCTTCCACCCCACCAGCCTGCATATTAGATTGTTGCCATTACCGTCACCTCCAGCATGATGCCACCGCAAACACATCTTTCCCTCCCCTCTCCTTTCATCATTCTGAAGGGACCATTCCCTCCTTGACACCCGGCTCCATTCCTAAATCATCCCTCCCCTTCCCATGGCACCTTTCCATGCAAGCGCAGGAGATGCAACACCTGCCCTTTCACCTCCTCTCTCTACTGTCCAAGGCACCAAGTGTTCCCTTCAGGTGAAGCAGCCATTTACATGCACTTCTTTCAATTTGGTGCATTGCATTCGCTGCGCACAATGCAGTCTGCTCTACACTGGGGAGACCAAACGCAGATTGGGTGACTGCTTTGTTAAACACCTCTGTTCAGTCTGCAAGCATGATTCCAAGCTTCCGGTCACCTGTCATTTTAATTCTCCAGTTTGCTGTCATGTTGACATGCCTGTCCTTGGCCTCCTGCAATGAAGCTCCAGGAACAGCACCTCATCTTTCAGTTAAGCACTTTACAGCCTTGAGTTTAACAATATCAGATTGTAACCTCAGCCCCCATTTTGTTTCCTTTTTCTTTGCAGGTTTTGGCTTTACTGTCTTGTTTTTCTCTTTCTTTGCATTTCGGGCTGCAGCTGTGTATCATTCTGCCATTCACACCTCCTCTGGACACAACTTTAGTCATTTAATCTCTGCTGTCTTCCACGCTATCACAGACCTTCCCTTTTGTTCTTTTTCCCACCAACCCCACTTTCACTTGCTTAAAACCTATTACATTTCTAACTTTTCCCTGTTCTGATGAAAGGTCATCAAACTAAAATGTTAGCTCTGTTTCTCTCTCCACTGATGTTTCCTGATCTGCTAAGCATTTCTAGCATTTTCTATTTTTATTTCAGTTTTCCTGCATCCAAAGTATTTTGCTTTTGACTTATGGTGTTTTTTTTTTATTCATTCATGGTTTGTGGGCGACGCTGGCCAGGGCAGCATTTATTGCCCATCCCTAATTGCCCTTGAGAAGGTGGTGCTGAGCTGCCTTCTTGAACCACTGCAGTCCATTTGGGGTAGGTATACCCACAGTGCTGTTCGGAAGGGAGTTCCAGGATTTTGACCCAGCGACAGTGAAGGAACGGCGATATAGTTCCAAGTCAGGATGGTGTGTGACTTGGAGGGGAACTTGCAGGTGGTGGTGTTCCCATGTATTTGCTGCCCTTGTCCTTCCATTTGGTAGCGGTCGCGAGTTTGGAAGGTGCTGTCTATGGAGCCTTGGTGCATTGCTGCAATGATTCTTGTAGATGGTACACACTACTGCCACTGTGCATCGGTGGTGGAGGGAGTGAATGTTTGTAGATGGGGTGCCAATCAAGTGGGCTGCTTTGTCCTGGATGGTGTCGAGCTTCTTGAGTGTTGTTGGAGCTGCACCCATCCAGGCAAGTGGAGAGTATTCCATCACACTCCTGACTTGTGCCTTGTAGATGGTGGACAGGCTTTGGGGAGTCAGAAGGATTCCTAGCCTCTGACCTGCTCTTGTAGCCACGGTATTTATATGGCTACTCCAGTTCAGTTTCTGGTCAATGGTAACCCCTAGGATGTTGATAGTGGGGATTCAGCGATGGTAATGCTGTTGAATGTCAAGGGGAGATGGTTAGATTCTCTCTTGTTGGAGATGGTCATTGCCTGGCATTTGTGTGGCGCGAATGTTACTTGCCACTTATCCACCCAAGCCTGGATATTGTCCAGGTCTTGCTGCATTTCTACACGGACTACTTCAGTATTTGAGGAGTCACGAATGAAACATTGGGCAATCATCCGCAAACATCCCCACTTCTGACCTTATGATTGAAGGAAGGTCATTGATGGAGCAGCTAAAGATAGTTGGGCCTAGGACACTACCCTGAGGAACTCCTGCAGTGATGTCCTGGAGCTCAGATGATTGACCTCCAACAACCACAACCATCTTCCTTTGCGCTAGGTATGACTCCAGCCAGCGGACGGTTTTCCCCCTGATTCCCATTGACCTCAGTTTTGCTAGGGCTCCTTGATGCCATACTAGGTCAAATGCTGCCTTGATGTCAAGGGCAGTCACTCTCACCTCACCTCTTGGGTTCAGCCCTTTTGTCTATGTTTGAACCAAGGCTGTAATGAGGTCAGGAGCTGAGTGGCCCAGGCGGAACCCAAACTGAGCGTCACTGAGCAGGTTATTGCTAAGCAAGTGCTGCTTGATGGCACTGTTGATGACACCTTCCATCACTTTACTGATGATAGAGAGTAGGCTGATGGGGCGGTAATTGGCCGGGTTGGATTTGTCCTACTTTTTGTGTACAGGGCATACCTGGGCAATTTTCCACATTGCAGGGTAGATGCCAGTGTTGTAGCTGTACTGGAACAGCTTGGCTAGGGGCGCGACAAGTTCTGGAGCACAGGTCTTCAGTACTATTGCTGGAATATTGTCAGGGCCCATAGCTTTTGCAGTATCCAGTGCCTTCAGTCATTTCTTGATATCACGTGGAGTGAATCGAATTGGCTGAAGTCTGGCATCTGTGATGCTGGGGACTTCAGGAGGAGACCGTTGCACGTAGATTATAAATTTCTTGGAATATCTCAAACATTCTTGTGATGTTATGCTAAAAATGATTGCCAGTCAGTGGACAGGATATGTGGGAAAGCCAGCAATCATGAGACATTGTTCAATATTGAGCATGCTTGTGGCATCAGTTTTTTTTAACTCATCCTCCAAATCAGTTGAAGCCCAAATTATTGCATCAGAAATGCTGTTTAGAATTTCTCCATACCGTTCTAAAGAGGAGGTTAGAAACCCAATACTATAAAGATAGAAAATAGCAGTCATGTGGTGGGTAGAAATCTTCATTGTGAATTGTGCTAACTCTGAGTATGCAATTTTTCTGTTTCTTATAGCACTAAATATTATCTTCATTCATTCAATTTTATGGATGTTTACTAAAATCAACATAACTCATTGTGGTGGGCAGTTTTCAAATTCCAGTTATTTTTAAAACTACAATCCATCTTCCTATAATTTTTTCAAATACAGCACCTTCTATTTTAAGTTCCTTTTCATATTTGGTGCACGCAGTAAAGGAGAAAAAGGTCAATGTGCCAACAATTGGATTCATTTTAGCCTGTGGGTACATGTTTTAATTCCAGATTCTCAAATCTCCAGAGCCTCTTCAAACTTCCAGTATACAATGCTGGATTTATGGCAAATACTTTACAATTGGTTACAATTTGTTGCAAAGACATTTTGTCCACAGTGGTAATGACCAAAACATTCCCATAGATCGCAATCAGTTGACAGACTGGAAATCGCTTCCAGGGCAGGCCAAGAACGAAGTGATTCCCAAACTTGAATAATTCAATTTCAGAAGCATCAGATCCAGCACATGCCAAAACTGGTTGATGTTTTCTGATTCATTTGTCTCCTCATCCCACGAATGCCCACACAGCAAAAAACCCTGTTAAGAAATGGGAGAAATAGTCATAAACCAAGCCAGGGCCCTAGTTTAAAATCTTGAATGCCTATACAAGTACAGAAAGAAAAAGCCAAACAGATGAGTTTTCTTTATTTTGATAAGACAATATTTTCCATACTGAGTGGAATGTAAAGTGCTAAGGTAGAGGGCAAGTGATGCAAATTGCTGTGTCATCCTCCATCCTAGGTATCTATATATTGGTGGCTAGACTCCCGTAGTGCTGAACTAATACAAATACTGTCTGCACCAGACATGTCAGCAGAAACTTCAGTTCCCTCATGTCAACTCTGATTATTTCAAGCAAGCCCCTTAGCACACACTGGTACTTCTCCCACCATTTTCAATGCTAGAGAGCTGTTACTCTTGTCCATGTCAGTAATACCAGCTATTAGTTCAATGCACTTCATTGCTCAGATACTTGTGGGTTTGACTCTTTGTTCACGATGATAAAAATGTATTGTTCTCTTCAATTTTCTCACATCCTCTTTTGAAGATGCTGATTCATGTTGGGATACATTTCACACACTCCAGAATATCACCCAAGTGGTCAGACATCAAATGTGCATGTAGACAGTGTGAGTTGCCAAGCCATTCAACATGAATGGCAATAAAGCCTAGTCAGATACCTTTTACATGATGTCCAGTTTGTGTTAATGGATAGCCATCAGGAATTAGAATCCAGGCGTTGATGACAGCGGAAGACTCACCCTAGTTCCTTCCCCACTCATCTACATATGAGTATATTCTCATGTCGTCATTTCCATCAGGTGGGATGCACACAGTCCGAGTCCGCCGCTTGCCCAAGGAAGTGTTTGCAGGCCAAACCACTTTAGTGATTATAGGCAGCTCACCAATCAGATGGGGCAGAAAACCTGGCAGCTCTTCTGCAGAGTTGAGCCAGTGACAGTAAAGTGCGGGAGGGACAATTCCAGAGGTGGTCTGTAGAGACCTGGCATTGGGACAGGAGGGGGGGTGGAGGTGATGCTTCTCTTGGCACCACAAAAATCATCATTTGAAAACTTATCTCAAAGTTTTTGAAACAACCTCCAGCATTCCTTCTAAGGACCATTGGTTAGGCTGCTCAATGCCAAGTAGTAATGGTTGTGGCGTGCAGGCGCACACTCCCACAATTGGTATTTCAGAATTGCGTCAGGGTCCTATTGATGTAATGGGACCATGATTTGCACAGACTGTTTCTGCCAAGTGCCTAGGCTGCCCATTTCAAGGCTTCCACCAAAATGGCAGAGGCTGGAGCAGCAGTGGACATGGGGCAGTAAATGCTACACTACGATTTTATCACACGATCACCAGTATCCTGCCAGTGGTGAAGATGAAAATGAACCACTGGTCACCAATGTGCATGTTATCCAGGATTACCATGTATAAGGTGAAATCCAAAAAGACTGTAGGTAATTTACTTTTCTGATGCAAGAAAAAAGAGGCATAAACAGATTCTAAGGACCCTGCCTGTTATAATGTTGCACCAGATTGTCTACACAGTTAAGATTCTGCATCCTGATGGATAGCTAGGTGAACACTTCCACCACACATGATATTTGCATTTCCTGCAAAAAACATGCAGAGGTATTCTGTTTAAAATTGTTCTTCAGCATTCTCCAAAAGGTGCAATGGTTCTTCAATATCCAGATAAATATTCTTATAGTTTTTATATAAATTAAATGCCTAAATTTCCTTGGAGAAGGTGATGGAGGCAGCTTTTCTGTTCAGACAGTCCTTGATGATTATCCTGTCGAACTACATAAGAAATGAGTGGCCTCTTTGGATCCTACATTACTTGGATATTTCAGGATACTTGGGATACTTGTGCATCTTTTTATAAGTCATCAGTTCACTTATTCACAAAAACAGTAAAAATCTGTTGAATACTACCCCTTTTGTCTTCATTTCACTGTGCCCCTCCCTTCGTTGTTCCATTGGCAGCTTTACTTTTCAGCTGTCTAAGCCCTACATTCTGGAATTCCACGATAGGTAAATTGGCCATTGTAAATTGCCCCTCGAGTAGGTAGGTGGTAGGAGAATTGAGGGAAGGTGGGGAATGTGGTAGGGAATATGGGATTAATATAGGATTAGTATAAATGGGTGGTTGATGGTCGGCACAGACTCGGTGGGCCGAAGGACCTGTTTCAGTGCTGTATCTCTCTATGACTCTATCCCTCAATTCCATTGCCTCTCTATCTCCCTCTCCTTATTAAGAATCTTCTTAAAATCCACCTTTGAATAAACCTTTGATTACACCTCCATTATCTTTCCTAATAGGCTCAGTATCCATTTTTCCTTATGCTTTTGTGAATTTCCTTGGGACCTTTTCTAAAATAAAGGAGCAGCATAAATGACAGTGGTTGAAAGTATGACAGGGCACAATTTGCATCTATTCAACATGAACTGTAGTCTCCAGGATCAAGATAAATACAATAAACACCTGTGGGAGCTCATTAATTTGGGGCAGGAACTAATGCGCTGCTATGGGTTTTACGTGGCCTGCAGTAGCTTAAAGGGTACACCACATCCAAAATTGTTCAGGAACAGATTAAAAACTTATTCAATTATAGACTGTTGGTAAGTTCTGCAGTAGGGCAGAGAGTCCCAGGATTCAGTGATGAAGCCACTAAAGTGTTTCTGCAAGAAGCTGGATAGATGAAGAAGGCACTGTTTAGCTCAGATCAATGCAGCCCCAAATGAGAGCAGCTCAGAAACAGTAGCAGAGCAATGAGAGAAATTATGGCCAATACATGCATGGTAACTTAATGCCAGAAAAGGTCCTAATGACTTTACTAAAGCAGAAAGGTCAGAGATGCCAGATTGGAGAGGGGTGTTTCTTCCAGCCTCCACATAAATTGGGCTGGGTTGTAAACAGGTGTTTCATGGTGCTGAACTTAACTCATTAGTACCTTTAGGTCTGTCTGTCCATAGATCAGTGGTCATGCTGAAATAGTACTTGACATGTTGAGAATGGTAACGCTTTATGTTATTCTCTCCAGATGGCATCACATAGGTGTCCTTCTAACCGTTTTAATCACCTGCATATTTGACGGAAAGGGGGCAGGGCCAGGCTGCCTATGTAACAGCACAAAAGATTACAGCAGATTATTTTCAGAATTTAGCTTTCATCAGACAAGAGACACATCAGTTCCAAGATACTCATATAGGAATGCAGCAGTATTCCTGCCACTCACATACAGGTACCAAGGGTTAATAGGAAGAATGAGCTGCACAGGAAGTAGTGGTTATAATTAAAAATATTGTTGTACTAAAGCTGTTCTGCATGCAGACATAGTACTCTGCAAGTTTTTGAAATATCTTTCATCAGTTAACATGAATGAGTTGATATACGACAATCCATGGGGTTCATAAATGTTGGCATACTTGTAGGAATAGAGTAAATGCACACAAGATTTAAGACAGATATTGTAGTCAAGGAAAGATCTCCTATCTGAGTTTAGCATGAACATATCTTATAGGTGGCAAGATTCTTCAGGCTACAGCTGATTTGCTGCCCTGATTGAAGTTGTCATCCTTCTAGGATTGGCAGTGTTGTGCAACATGCAGCACAGTACTGTGATCCTTGAGACTTCTGCTGGACTATACTGCAGGAGGCCCCCACACTGGTTCATGTCCTTGAAATGTGCTTTCTCAATGGCAACTCTCTTTTGATGAATGAACTTCATTATAGTGCAGCTCAGCTGGAGTCCTAGGAAAGTGTACAGGTAGCATCAACCAAGGCTATAAAGCATAGCATTGATCTCTGCGGATTCACCTGGAAACATGTTTTCCTGGTTTAAAGAGTGGCAGCTCCCAATGAAGCAAGCAATCACTTACTGGTTGCAATTGACCTCCACATTGAGAGAGTAGAATATTTTCCTGTTGACCATTGATTAATGAAGTACTCAAAACCATGGAGATGCAAACTATGGCTCCTTGGACCTTGCTGAATTCTAGCACATGGTCAGTTTGCATTGCCCAATCATGCCGGTGTTGAAGGTCCATAGGAAAACTGATGAAATTGCTAGCTCTAGAAATTAGTAAATCCTTGACTTACTTAACCATTTGGCTTATGTTACAGATATCCAAAGTGGGAGTCTGGAATGACTCTATAACATAAAATTTAAGGACGGTTGTAACAGCCACTGGGAAGTGATTGAGGTGGACTGCAGGTCTGCTCATTCCAATATTCTAACAGTTTCCTTTGGAATGCAAAGCATACATAGGTACTGCTACTTTGTCAAATGCAGGTAAAATTGCCTCTTATAAATCTGCTTGTGCAGGGATACAGGCAAGTCAGTTCTCTGTGACAATGATACTGATTCACCCTGTTGACATCCCTCCGTTGCTGCTCTTCTTCCAAGAAACAAAAATAGAGTGGAGTTTCCAATGGGCATGCTTTTATGCATTTTATGTTTGAAAGGGGAGGTTGAAGGGGGCTAATTGGTAGTGTCTCAGCTAATGGTGCAAAGACAGATGGTAAAATGGATGGCAATAAAAAACAAAAAGAAAAGCATAAGGTAGTAATCAGGTTTGAACAGCACCTGTAAATTTTACTCACCTGTTAGTACCCTCATCCAAATATATAGACAGAGGCTCTGTTACCTCTAATTGACTGAAACGTTAGATGGTTTAAACTCAGTACCATCTTCAGAGTTGTGCCTAGCAAACTTGGATGCAGTTTTTATAATGGATTGATCATGACAGTGGAAAAGAAGCAGAACTGATGGAAAATGAGATAGATGATATAACCAAATCATTACTACCTCATTTGAAAGCAGCTGCCAAAATATGGGTGAATATTTCTACCAGTTGTCAAGAATGACAGTGGAGAATAGAGCTGGTACAAGAGTAGGCAGGGATCCAGAAAAACTGATCTTTGCTCCATTTCCTGCAGCTGTCTACCTGATTAACATCACAAAATCAACAGTACACCAGTGAATCTCCAGGTTACTCTGTCTCTGAGATCCATGAGGTTGCCTTAGTTTATCTTGGTAGATGTTGAAAATGCTTTCAACTGGAAAGTGTGAATTTTTATGTGCAATGTATTGTGGAAAATTGATTTTGTAAGACTGTTCCCATCTTTTCAGATACATGATTGTAGTACCTGCTGGAACTTTTACTTGCCACGTGATTGAATTCTTGAATGATTGGGATTTGGTTAAAACTGAAAACACACCAGTGTGTAAACCAGTAATACGGAACATAAAACTTTCCTTTAAAAATGTAATGTAATTTTTGGTGTCTCTGCTTTATGAATAGCACAGCAATGTGGGTGCCTATATAAACATGAAATAATTTTAATGAGCTTGAAGATATGCCAGTTGGCAAAATCATCCTTTCAGCATTTGAATTTTCTACTCAGATGGGCTGGTGAGGAATTTACATACTTGGAAATAATCAGATTTTTAATGGAAGCATGTACAGTAAACCATTAAAATAAAAGAAAAATACTGCAGATACTAGAAATCTGAAATAAAAACAAGAAATGCTGGAAATGCTCAGCAGGTCTGGCAGCATCTGTGGAGAGAGAAGCAGAGTTAACGTTTCAGGTCAGTTCTGAAGAAGGGTCACTGATTTCCAAAAAATGGTTGAGACCCCAGTATACTTTATTACTTCTGTTCTATGCACATATGCAAATACAAACTTCCACAACACGCTTCTGATACGTCTTTTTTTCCACAACCAAGGATTTTCTCCCACTGTGGTTGACAGGGCCCTTGACTGTGTCTGACCCAATTCCAGCACTTCCGCTCTCACTCCCTCCCCTCCCTCCCAGAACCGTGTCAGGGTTCCCCTTGTGCTCACTTTCCACTCCACCAGACTCCACATCCAAAAGATCATCCTCCACCATTTCCGCCAGCTCCAGCGTGATGCCAGCACCAAACACATTTTCCCTTCCCCTCCCCTGCCAGCATTCCGAAGGGACCATTCCCTGGTCCACTTCTCCGTCACCCCCAACACCTCATCCCCTTCCCGCGGCATCTCCCCATACAATCACAGGAGATGTAATACCTGCCCTTTTAGCTTCTCTCTGCTCACCAGCCAAGGCCCCAAACACTCCTTCCAGTTGAAGCAGCGATTTACTTGTACTTCTTTCAATTTGGTATATTGTATTCACTGCTCACAATGCACTATCCTCTACACTGGGGAGACCAAACACAGACTGGGTGACTGCTTTGCAGAATACCTCTGCTCAGTCTGCAAGCACGACCCCAAGCTTCTGGTTGCTTGCCATTTTAATTCACCACCTTGCTCTCACGCCCACATTTCTGTCCTCGGCCTGCTGCAGTGTTCCACTGAAGCTCAACGCAAGCTTGAGGAACAGCACTTCATCTTCTGATTAGACACTCTACAGCTCAAGGTCATCCTTGCAGACTGAGCGGAGGTGTTCTGCAAAGCAGTCGCCCAATCTAGGTTTGGTCTCCTCAGTATAGAGGATACTGCATTGTGAGCAGCTAATACAGTATACTAAATTGAAAGAGGTACAAATAAATTGCTGCTTCACCTGGAAGGAGTGTTTGGGGCATTGGATGGTGAGGAGAGAGGAGCCAAAAGGGCAGGTATTACACCTCCTGCGATTGCATGGGGAGGTGCCGTGGGAAAGGGATGAGGAGTTCAACAATTTCAGACCATAAACCCCATTTTGATTTTTGTTCTACCACGTGCCGGTCTTAAACTTGTTTTTCATGTTTTTGCTTTCAGACAGAGCTGTTCTGCTATTAACACTCTCTTTGGACAAATGCTTTGTCTTTTGCTACAACTATTACCACTCCCTTGACTTCTGTTCCATGACATCTTTGTTATTTAATCTCTTCTACGCTCCATCCTTTCACAGATCTTCCCTTTTGTTCTTCACCACCACCCCCCCTCTCCTCCTACACCTTCACTTGCTCAAAACCTATTGCATTTCTAGCCTTTGCCAGTTCTGATGAAAGGTCATTGACCTTAAACGTTAAGTCTGTTTCTCTCTCCACAGATGCTGCCAGAGTTGCTGAGTATTTCCAGAACTTTCTGTTTTTATTTCAGATTTCCAGCATCCGCAGTATTTTGCTTTTATTATTACGCAATATGTGGATGTTGTTTTTCCACTTTGCTGGTAACTCCCAGTCACTAAAGGGAATATTTTTTTTTAATTCACTCCTGGGATGTGGGCATCATTGGCAAGGCCAGCATTTATTGCCCATCCCTCATTGCCCTTTAGAAGGTGATGGTGAGTTGCCTTGTTCAACCGCTGCAGTCCGTGTGGTGAAGGTGCAACCACAATGTTGCTAGGAAGGGAGTTCCAGGATTTTGGCCCAACGACGCTGAAGGAACAGCAAGATATTTCCAAGTCAGGGTGGTGCGTCACTTGGAGGGGAACTTGCAAGTTGTGGTGTTCCCATGTGTTGCTGCTGTTGATCTTCTTGGTGGTAAAGGTCGCAGGTTTGGGAGGTGCTGTTGAAAAAGCCTTGGCAAGACACTGCAGGCATCTTGTAGGTGGTACACTCTGCTGTCACTGTGCACCAGTGCTGGAGGGAGTGAATGTTTAAGCGGGTGCATGGCATGCCAATCAAGCAAGCTGCTCTTTCCTGGATAGTGTTGTGCTTCTTGGGTGTTGTTGGAGCTGCATTCATCCAGGCAAGTTCCTTGAGGATGATAGAGAGGCTTTGGGAAGTCGAGAGGTGATACACTTGCCACAGAATACCCAGCCATTAATCTGCTCTTTTTGCCACAGTATTTATGTGGTTGTTCCAGCTAAGTTTCTGGTCAATGATGACCCTCAGGATATTAACGATGGGGGTTTCAAAGATGGTAATGCCATTAAATGTCAAGAGGAGATGGTTAGACTCCCTCTTGTTGGAGATGGTCATTGTGTGGCACATATGTTACTTGCTACTTATCATCTATAGCCTGAATGTTGTTCAGGTCTTGCTGCATGTGGGCATGGATTGTTTCATAATCTAAGGAGTTGTGAATGGATCTGAACACTGTGCAACCATCAGCGAACATCCCCACTTCTGACCTTATGATAGAGGGAAGCTCATTGAAGAAGCAGCTGAAGATGGTTGGGCCATCGTCCTGAGGAACTCCTGCAGTGATGTCCCAGGACTGAGATGACTGGACTCCAAAACCACAATCATCTTCCTTCGTGCTATATAAGACTCCACCAGAGGAGAGTTTTCCTCTGATTCCCATTGACTTCAATTTTACAAGGGTTCCTTCAAATGCTGTTTTGAGGGCGAGGGCAGTCACTCTCGCCTCAGCTCTGGAATTAGGCTCCATTGTCCATGTTTGGATCAAGGCTTTGATGAGGTCTGGCGCTGAGCAGCCCTGGCAGAGCCCAAACTGAGCATTGGTGAGCAGGCTATTTCTGAGTAAGTTCTGCTTGATAGCACTGTCGATGACACCATCCATCACCTTGCTGATAATTGAGATTAGACTGATGGGTTGGAAATTGGCCAGATTGGATATTTCCTGCTTTTTGACGGGACATACCTGGGCAATTTTCCACATTGTTGGATAGATGCCAGTGTTGTAGCTGTACTGGAATAGCTTGGCTTGGGGCGCGGCTGGTTCTGGATCACAAGTCTTCATCACGAGCCGGGATATTATCAGGATCCAACGACTTTGCTGTAGCCAGTGCCTTCAGCCATCCATGTCCATAGATCGCTCAAAGTTGCCACCCAAGTTGATAGGGTTGTTAAGAAGGCGTATGGTGTGTTGGCTTTCATTAACAGGGGGATTGAGTTTAAGAGCCGCGAGGTTATGCTGCAGCTCTATAAGGCCCTGGTTCGACCACACTTGGAATATTGTGTTCAGTTCTGGTCGCCTCATTATAGGAAGGATGTGGAAGCTTTAGAGAGGGTGCAGAGGAGATTTACCAGGATGCTGCCTGGACTGGAGGGCATGTCCTACGAAGAAAGATTGAAGGAGCTAGGGTTTTTCTCATTGGAGCGAAGAAGGATGAGAGGTGACTTGATAGAGGGGTACAAGATGATGAGAGGCATAGATAGAGTGGATAGTCAGAGACTTTTTCCCAGGGTGGAAAGGGCTATTACCAGGGGGCATAATTTTAAGGTGATTGGAGGAAGGTTTCGGGGAGATGTCAGAGGTAGGTTCTTTACACAGAGAGTGGTGGGTGCGTGGAATGCGCTGCCAGCGGTGGTAGTAGAAGCAGATACGTTAGGGGCATTTAAGCGACCCTTGGATAGGTACATGGATGATAGTAGAATGAAGGATTGGTAGTTAGTTTGATCTTAGAGTAGGTTAAAGGTTCGGCACAACATCGTGGGCCGAAGGGCCTGTACTGTGCTGTACTGTTCTATGTTCTATAACGTGGAGTGAATTGAATTGGCTGAAGAGTAGCATTTGTGATGCTGGGGACCTCAGGAGGAGACTGAGATGGATCATCCACTCAGCACTTCTAGCTAAAGAGGTTGTGAATGCCTCAACCTCGTCTTTTGCATTCACACCTTGGCCCCACCATCATTGAGGATTGGGATATTTGTGGAGCCTCCTCTTCATGTTAATTGTTTAATTGTTCACCACTATTCAAGACTGGATGTGGCAGGACTGCAGATCTGATCCATTAGTTGTGGGATCGCTTAGCTCTGTCTGTAGCATGTGGTTTCCTCTGTTAAGCATGCATGTAGTCTGTGTTGTAGCTTCTAATTTTTAGGCATGCCTGTTGCTGCTCCTGGCATGCTCTCCTACACTCCTCACTGAACCAGGGTTGGTCATTGGTCCCCTGGCTTGATGGTAATGGTCAAGTGAAGGATATGCTGGGCCATGAGGTTACAGATTATGTTGGAATACAATTCTGTTGCTGCTGATGGCCCACAGTGTCCCATGGATGCACAGTTTTGTGCTGCAAGATCTGTTCTGAATCTATCCTATTTAGCATGGTAGTTGTGCCACACAACATGATGGAGCTTGTTCTCAATGTGAAGGCAGAATTTTGTCTTCACAAGAACTCTGGGCTGGTCACTCCTACCAATACTGTTCTGGACAGATGCAACTGCGACAGGTAGATTTCTGAGGACGAGGTCAAGGGGGTTTTTCCCTCATGTTGACTCTCTCACCACTTGTTGCACGCCCAGGTGGCAGCTATGTCCTTCAGGACTCGGCCAGCTTGGTCAGTAGTGGTGCTGCTGAGCCTCTTTTGGTGATGGGCATTGTGAAGTCCCCCACCCAGAATATGTTCAGTGCCCTTGCTATTCTCAGTGCTTGTTCCAAGTGCTGTTCAACATAGAGGACTACTGACTCATCAGCTGAGGGGGGAGGTGGTAGTTATAATGAGCATGAATTTTCCTAGCCATGAGACCTCATGGGATCTGGAGTCAATGTTGAAGACTCCCAGGGTCACTCCATCCTGACTGTATGCCACTGTGCCGTCACTTCTGGTGGTTCGATATCCTGCTGGTGGCTCAGGACATGCCCAGGATTAGTTATGGAGGTGTCTAGGATGGTGCATAAGAGGTCTGATACTGAGAGTATGGCTTTATTAGGCTGTTGCTTGACTAGTCTGTGAGACAGCTCTCCCAATTTTGGCACGTTCTCAGATGTTAGTGAGGAGTTCAAATCCCACTCAGATAATCTATAACATATAATGCATTTGGTATGTGCATCGATATTTGAAAGTGGCAGGACAAGTTGAGAGAGTGGTTGGTAAAGCATATGGGATCTTGGGACTCATAAATAGAGGCATTGCGTTCAAAAACAGGGAAATTATGCTGATCTTTTATAAAGCTCTGGTTAGGGTCCAACTGGAGTATTGCGTCCAGTTTTGATCACCACACTTCAGGAATGATGTGAGTTTTCTTGAGAGGACGCAGAAGAGATTTACCAGAATGGTTCCAGGGATGGAGAATTTTAGTTACAAGGTTAAGTTGGAAAAGCTAGGTTTGTTCTCCTTAGAACAAAGGAGATTGAGGGGAGATTTAATAGAAGTGTACAAGATTATGCCAGGCTTAGATAAGTTATACAAGGAAAAACTGTTCCTATTAACAAATCATACAAGGACTAGGGGGACACAGATGGAAGGTTTTGGGCAAAAGATGCAGGGGGAATATGAGGAAGCATTTTTTTATGCAGTGGGTGGTAACGACCTGGAACTCACTGCCCACAAGAGTGGTGGAAGCAGAGACAATTGATGATTTCAAGAGGAAGCTGGATGGCACCTGAGGGAAATAGATTTGCAGGGCTATGGGAATTGAGCCAGGGAGTGGGACTGACTGCATGGCTCCTTGGAGAGCCAGCATGGACTTGATGGGCTGAATGGCCTCCTTCTGTGCCGTAAATGACTCTATGAGGACTTTGCAGGGTTGATTGGGCTGGGTGTGCCTTTGTCGTGTCTGCTGCCAAGGTTGATGCTAGATGGTCTGTCCTGTTTTATTCTTATTGTTTCTTGTAGCAGTTTGATACAACTGAGAGGCTTACTCGGCCATTTTAGAGAGCTGTTAAGAGTCAACCACATTGCTGATAGTCTGGAGTCACATATAAGCCAGATCAGGTAAGAACATCAATGAACCAGATGTGGTTTTATGACAGTCCGGTAGTTTTATAGTTACCATTACGAGACTAGCTTTTAATCTAGATTTTATTTAATTAACTGAATTCAAATTCCGCAGCTGGCATGGTGGAATTTGAACTCATGTCTCTGGATTCTTAGTTCAAGCCTCTGGTTTACTAGTCCAGTAACATAACCACTAAGCTACTGTACATGTTACATTGTTACCCATTACCTACCTAGTGTCTCATTTTGAAGGCATTATAAAATCTTCACCCAAAATGTAATAAATCAGCACTGTCCTTGAAATTTTGGGGCTGCTCAGAAATGTGGAGGTGACTCCTTCAGCCTTTTTTATCATCTAATCGTACTCTACTATCCAAACTTAACAGTTGGTTGGGCTGAGGTTTGGAAAGAGACAGTGTGGAAGAAGAAAATGTGGATATCAGTGTCTTCAGGACCTCTCTGTTTTGTGGAACTCATGTAATCCAATACCAACCACTACATAGAGTTTTAAGACTTTGAATAAAGCAAGTGGATTTTTTGATAGTGATGGGTGTTGGCACTTGGATAGTTTTAGCATGTTTGGATATAAAATATTGTCAGAAAGGGATGGATACTGCCATTTTTAAAATTAACGACCCTTTGGATTCAGTAGTTTGCATTCTGGGTTTATCTTTTTCATGAATTTCTCTCACCAGGATAAGCGATTGTAAATGATGTTTGGAGATTGTAGAAGCATTATGGTTTTGTGCTTGAAGATAAATAGTGTCCATGCGGATAAGTCTGCTATGGGTTACTATAGTTATGGAGTGCATTACAAATTTTGGATTTATTTTAATCAGTATGAAATCCTTTGCAGCTCTTTGTCCGCCAGTTGGAGTGATCTGTTTTTGTGGGATTGTGCATGCAACCTTGGAATTAGGAAAGCTGTGTTTAATAGACAAAATAGACGAATAAAATTTATTCAAGGCATCACTATGATTTTTAATAACAGATAAGGTGTGTTAGGGATATCAGTGGCACTTTTTCATTCTTTCTGAATTTATGCTTTTTTCAGACAGCTACATCTGCTGTATGCAAAATTAGATACCGGAATTTTACATTGGGCAGGAGGCCCCGCCCACCAGCCAAAAATTCAGGGGCGAGTCAGCCTCCGCCGGGCCTGGGGAGCTCCGCCAGGATTTTACACTCCCCAGGCCCTTAATTGGCCTTGGGCGAGACTTCTGCCCCTCTGAGGCAGGAGGTCCTGCCTCCAAGATTTGCCAACTAATCAGCAGGTTGGCAGCTCTCAGTCCCAGCAGCAACATTGGGAGTGGTGGCCACTGCTGAGATTGCAGCCAGCTACAGCAGCAAGAGGGATGCCGGCCCTGGAAACAAGGTAAGTGTCTGAGGCCTCGCTGGGGTCAATCGGCCAGGCCCTGGCTAGGCAATGGGGTTTGGTTGGCAGGGGGTGGGGAGTGTTGTGTAGTGGGGGTGGTTGAGCCATCGGCGGGCCCTTCGTGTGGCACAAGGTGTCCGACCAGGAGGGCCCTCCCCTCCCCCAGCCCGCAAATGGACAGCCAGGTTTTACTTGGCCTCCTGGAGGGCCTGACCTGCCCGTCCGCTGCTGGTAAAATACCAGCGGCAGTGGGAGGAGGCCCTTAAGTGGCAGTTAATTGGCCTGAGGCGGGCAGGCTGTTTCTTGCCGCCACCGCCGCTGCCCCTCGTAAAACTTCAGCAGGGGCGGGAAGGCATCAGGAACGCTTTCCCTCCCCACCCATCTCCCACTCATTTTACAGCCCCCGGCACCAGCCCGCTCCTGCAGGAGGGCATAAAATTCCGACCAGAGTTTGAAGTTCAAATTCAAATTGAACTTGATAACCCCCCTACTTATTAAGATGTTATATGTTGCAATATCTGTACACCTAATTAATAAATGGTGTTACAGGTTATATGGTTATATATTTGTTGCCATATCCTATGGTTATTATTTTGTTGATGAAGAATACTTGTTTATTTCAATAAAAAAGTTTTCTTAAAAACTGTTGACTGTTTCACCCTCCCCACACTGCTACACTCGTGATCTTGGCCACATTGTTGTGAGGAGTAGTTTAATGGACCCCAGGCACTGCCCAAGTATGTATCACTGCTCCAAAAATTGAATAGTAACCAATGATGTGTACTTCCTAGTAAATGCTCATAGTGGATAAAGAGAAGAAACTTGATACTGTTGTTTTAATAAAAATGTAGTTAGTCATTTTTGGAAGATAAAATTAATGATCGTACTTGATTTAAAAGAAATTCTAAATATGCTGAAAGTTGTCAATAAATCACTTACTTTTCTTGTTAACTTTAATTTCTTTTGATTGCACAAGTGCCAGGTGCCAAGGGCCTGGAATTAGATGCTGGGAAAAAAATCCTTTTTTTAATATAAATTAAAACATCTGACATGAAATGCTGATGTAATTTCCTGTTGTACTGCACTTTCATGGAGGAAACCTTCCTTCGAGACTGTATTTAGAGCAGACGCACCACAATCTAGGTTGCCAAATCAGACTGAGCCAGTGTGCAATGCACACAAGTTTTTGTCCACTGCTTCCAACTGTTGCTTAATTACCTCAGCTCAGCTACATCTTAGATAATTTCCTGAACAATATGAAAACATCGCGTATGTTACAAAATATGACCCAAACTGGATCGCTTAGCATGAATATAAGATGATAATTAAGGCATCAGGTCAGTGTGGTTAGTTAAACAACCTACCTGGCAATTTTTCACATCTGCCTCAGAAACCATTAATGCTTTTTGTCTGGTCTGATGTTGGAGTTCAGATGCATTCCTGAGAAAACATGTATTAGTCAAAGGCTGCCAAGAATAGATCAAAGATTTATTGTACTATACTAAGTACAGTAACCTTAAATTCTTTTCTGAGCTGGGAAAAAAAATAAGGTAATGCATTCGATTTTTCTTTTGTCCAGTCTAGTTTATTACCATGCTTATGCAGTATTTCAAATGGGTCACTTTGACTTGCAACAATTTATTTGTATAAGCCCTGTTGTTAGTTTCAGCTGAAAGACTATCAGTTTCTTCTTTGTATTAGTAGGTTGTTTGGGCTGCTGCCAATATTGCTGTTAGATTATTGCTGTCCACTTCCAGCAACAGTGAGGTCAATAATTGACGTGACAAAGCTCATTGTTTAAAAATGACCAATGCTAAGGTATGCTGCTCAGTTTGGACATGTGTACCAGGTCACTGTGCAATTTTAGGCTGTTCCATATGGATCATGGTGGGGAAAAATTATGATATTATCAGAAATTCTGTTTAAACCTGCTAACATGCAATTTGGTCTGTAAATTGCTGATAACAGAATTGCACACATTTTGAACTGCACTTGGTAGTTAGATTTCACTGCTTCAAATAATCAAGTAAATGCAATGATAATTACAAGAGAATGAGGTCAAATGCCAGATCAGAACTCTGATGCTAAAATAATATTTGGGAAAGGTGAAACTGAGACAAATGACTTGTCTGGGTTTAGTGAGATTATGGCTGGGTCAGAGGCACCACTGTATTGCTAAACAAGAACCTGCATCCGGAACAGATGCCTTGCCAAGTAAGCTTGCCGAGCCAGACGGGACCAGCATGCAGTCTTTCATCTGTTTATAACTATTAGGCCAATCAGAATCCTGCAGTCCGTAAAGTGGAGACAATAGAGGATGAATGCGGAATTCAGTTTGACAGTTATAAGTAAAAACATAGTTGTGTCGCATAATCCCCTAACTTTTACAAATTTCTTTTTGGATGCCCTCTTTAGTCAGAAAATGCAAAAATGTATTTACTTTGTCCCCCTTGCCAGACATATCTGAATAAATTGAATTCCTCAGTAACCTGGCAACTTACTGAGCAGATTAACATGTGGAAATAATTTAGTTTGAATCTGCTGTCATAAATCAGTAAGTCACAGTAGTGGAATAAATGTATCCTTGTGGTTTGTGCGTTTGGAGAAAGGCACAGTACCAGATCATTTCTGTCTTGAAAATTAGTGAGAGTAAAATCCCTGTCCTTGATTAGCTGGAGTTTTGTACAACTCTATTGTAGGTGGCTATTATTTTGCTGTTGCTATGTAATGTTTCCATGAAATATGTGATTTGTGTGGAAGCTACATGCAATTAAATTACACGCCTGTGTAAGTGACGTGGGTTGAAAAGAAATTCCCTTGAAAGTAACAACTTAGGAAATATTATACAGCTACCAATTCAAAATAATTTGACAAGTCCAATGGTCATTGTGAAAGAACAAACGAACTTCACTTTGACTTACTTCAGACATCCCAAATGTTTCACAGCCAATGAAGTATAGTCACTATTATAATGTAAGAAAATGCAGCCAATTTATACACAGCAAGATCCCACAAACAGCAATGAGGTAAATGACCAAATAATCTGTTTTAGTGGTGTTGATTGTGAGATAGAGATTGACCAGGACAGCAGGAGAACTTGCCCTTCTTTGCATAATGCCACTTGAAATTTTATGTTCTCCTGAACAAGCATACAAGGCTTCTCATCTGGAAAACGGCACCTCCAGCAGTGCATGCCTCTCAGTACTGCAGTGCAGTGTCAGCCTGGATTATGTGCTCAAGTTTGTGGAATGGGCCTTGAACCCTCAACCTTCCAGCTCAGGTGAGTGCTACCAGTGAGCCAAACCTAACACTGAAATATGTGCTGCCCTGTTAATTCTAATCCTGTACAGTTACTTTCAGTGCAAAATTGGTGCTTTAATATCTAATGCTATCTACAAAGTGAGTTGCACGAAACATCCTCTCTGCTTTGAAATTCGAAGCAATTTTCAAAGGTTACGATGGCTTTGGTTGAAATAGTGCAAGACTGAAACTCTGCAATGCTATTCAAATTGAAGGAACAAATCATTAAGAGGCGATTCGCAAATTGGGTGGAAAAATAGTGACAATATAATCCTCATGTACTTTCAAATTGTGATTTTAACAAATTCATGAATTAGGCATAGGAATGACAGATATAAAAGATTAACAATAATTAATTGAATTATATTTCAGTGATGCAGCTGAGAAGATTCGTATTGGGAAGACTGTCGATGCCTGGATCACTGTTATTAACCAGGACATACAGGTATGCTGAGAAAAGATGTTGCCAAACTTCTGTATTAAAGTATGTTAACCCTTTGACAACTGAGTCTTTGTTTTGATACAACATCTGAAAATTATCAATTATCTTTGAAATATTTTTAAAAGAACTTTTGAGACGACCATGTGAAAGAATTTTCAGCTTTGTGATGAAAAATGATTGTATGATGCTGCATACATTGTCCCTTTCCCTGGCACTGACTTAACCCGGCAATAATGTGTAGACAATGCGTTACATAATTAGGTGCCTTGTATTTGGGTATTCAATTTAAAATAATCAATATTATTATATCAAGTAATATCTAAACAGTGTTTTGAATCTAATCAAATTAAGCTTGGAGCAAGGCGTACAATTATTTGGGATTTGAATTGTAACTGCTTCAGGTCATTTTTGGCAATACTTGCGTTAGCACTAAAGATTCTGAACTATGCTAGCCTTTGTTCATATGTGCTAATGGCCCCAGACTAGTATTACTTTTATAAAGGATGTCTGGAGTGAATATGATGCCCCAGTTGTGTTAATATTTCTCCTTCAGTCAATACCACAAACACTGATAGGCTGGCCATAGGTCTCATAACTATTTGTTGGAACTTGCTGTCTGCAAATGGCTGCCACATTTGCCTACATAACAGTCATTGCATTGCAAAGTAATTCATCACATGTAAAGCACTTTGAAAAAATTCTGAGGCATATTAAAGCTCAATGTAGATGCAGCTGTTTCTTTCTTTCAATTTGTTCCACTTTGTGCAGCTTAGGTTACACATTGATTACGTGTAGTTGATGTCACTCTGAATTTGAGAGTCACACCTAAGCGCTTTTATATTAATTTCAAAGGGATGTTTTCACTGGCAGTTCCCAAAGGGTGGATCTCACACAGTTGGTGGCAACTGAAAACCTGTCAGATTCACTGAAAAATCAGATATTGTCAGGTGGGCAAACAGCCTACTGACACATACGTAAAAGCAGCTTCAGTCTGAACACACAAGAGCTAGTTTGCAGTGCAATCTCCTTTATAGGTTTTATTTTGATGTGTGCACGCACTTCTACTGTTCATAGTGCCCAAGAACCCATTTGTATAAATCCATTGTTTACATTTTTCCAAGTGATTCCAAAATTTTAAAGAACTAGTTTGTATTAAATAGGATGTTACCGTAAATTACTGAAATAAAAACAAAGGAATGTAGATCATATATTCTTATATTATTGGTAAAGAGCTAGGAACTAATTGTTATGTGTAAGTGCGTTCCAAGGTGCTATATTCATGCTACACTGGAGTCACGTGACATGTAGCATTACACCGGTCTAGGCGTTCCTATCAAACAACTTGTAGAGCTGTATTAAAACACAAAGAGCTCCACCCTTTCTCAGTCTAAAGTGTGATTATTTCTAACTTATGGGAACCAGAAGACATAATATGGTGGCAGCAGGTGTCTATGAGTAAGCCTAAAACATTTTAAACAAATTTAATGCTGAATTAGATTGAAACAAATCGACCCAAATTAGTGCCAGAGAGAGAGAAAAAACTGACTGAATCGTGCGAAAACAAAATGACTGCGGACACAGCAATGAATGCACAGCTACAGCCCATAATGAATTGGGAAGCTGATGATGTTGTGGAGGCATTGGAGAAGTTTTTTAAAAAAAGTGCAGATTGACATTCAGTAGTTTTCTGAAAGGCACTAGCGAAGAGGAGAGGGTCAGCTATATCCTTCTGTGGGTAGGAGATAAAGGATTAAGTTTGTTAATAGCTGGGTGCTGAGTGAAGAGGACAGCAGAAACCCAGACAAAATCCTTGAAAAATTCAGCACCCATTTCTAGCCAAAATCAAATCATCGGATCTACCGATATGAATTTCAAGGCCTCAGACAGGTATTAGATAAGCTATTGCCACTTTTGTAACAAGATTGAAAAATGCAGCCGGAAAGCATAAATTTAAGGACACAGATGTAAGACTGATACATCAGCTAATTTAGGGTTCTGCACACCCTGAAGTACAAAAAGCTGTAATTAGAAAGGACACGCTTGCAATATTACAGGCTGTAGATACTGCCAGAGCACATGAAGCCACGAGCTGACAGAGGAAAACACTGACTTCCCAAAGAATTATCCTTCAGTTAAGCCAAGAGAAAGGCAGCAGGGTTGAAGCAGTGAAATAGCAACAAACGAATGTAAGCTAGACAGAAAGACGTGCAGGAGCTGTGGACGACCACATGAATGCACAAACAACGGAAATGTTCCGTATAGATTAATCTGCAGAGCTTGTGGAAAGGCCAATCACTGGGAAAAGATGTGCAGAACAAAGGAAGAAGGTGGTAGACGAGTCACCAAAGACAGATCAACAGGGCAAATGAGTAGGAAAAGAAACCGAAACATCCATACCCTGGAAAATAACAATGAGTTTGAGAACACGAGACATAGGAACCATACAACGGGTTCAATTCTGGGTACTGCCTGTGTGGAGTTTGCAAGTTCTCCCTGTGTCTGCGTGGGTTTCCTCCGGGTGCTCCGGTTTCCTCCCACATGCCAAAGACTTGCAGGTTGATCGGTTAATTGGCCATTATAAATTGCCCCTAGTATAGGTAGGTGGTAGGGAAATATAGGGACAGGTGGGGATGTGATAGGAATATGGGATTAGTGTAGGATTAGTATAAATGGGTGGTTGATGGTCGGCACAGACTCGGTGGGCCGAAGGGCCTGTTTCAGTGCTGTATCTCTAAACTAAACTAAACTAAACTAAACTGCATGAAATGTCTGAATGTGACAGTTCCCTGAGAAAAGAAATCCACAGAACCATTCAGATCAGGAAGAGGATGAGAAATAAGCCTACAATGATAAAGCAAAAGGTGAAGATTGATACCGGAGCACATCCTGCTCAGACAATACCAGAAGATCATTCCTGAAAATGTGGAAGAAAATAGTTATCCAAGGAAAGGTGCTCTGAAACTAAACAACATCAAGCTAATGCCATACAAGGAAACTGAGATTCGACAGCTAGGTACAGCCCAAATCAGGAAAAGATGTGAATTGTATGTTCTACATCAGTGAAACAGATGGTCCTGCTATCCTGGGGTTGAACAGCTGCGAAGAGCTGCAGGTTATCTCAGTAAACCATGAGGTGAAGGAGGAGACACTGAGGGTTGAAGATAGTACACCCATTGAAAAGTGCCCTCCCATTAGAAGCAAAGAAGATCTGGTGCAGATTTTTTTTTATTATTCATTTCATGGGATGTGAGCATCGCTGGCTAGGCCAGCATTTGTTTGCCCATCGCTAATTGCCCTTGAGAAGGTGGTGGTGAGCTGCCTTCTTGAACCGCTGCAGCCCATCTGGTGCAGGTACACCCACAATGCCGTTCAGAAGGGAATCCAGGTTTTGGACCCAGCAACAGTGAAGGAATGGCGATATAGCTCCAAGTCAGGATGGTGTGTGGCTTGCAGGGGAATTTGTAGGTAATGGTGTTCCTTGTGTCTGCTGCCCTTCTCCTTCTAGGTGGAAGAGGAGAGGCAGTGGTGTAGTGGTAACCCAGAGCCCCAGGCTAATACTCTGGGGACATGGGTTTGAATCCTACCTTGGCAGGTGGTGGAATTTGAATTCAAATGAATAAATCTGGAATTAAAAAGCTAGTCTCGTGGTGATCATGAAACTGTTGTCGATTGTTGTAAAAACCCGTCTGGTCATTGCTGATTTCCTTCCCGAAAGGACATTAATGTGGTTGACTCTTCAATGCCCTCTGAAATGGCCGAGCAAGCCACTCAGTTCTATCAAACAGCTACAAAGTCTAAGAGAAGGACTAAAACCAGACGGACCACACGGCATCGACCAAGACACCGGAAACGACAACGGCAAACCTCGTCCTGTCAACCCTGCAAAGTCTTCCTTAATAACATCTGGGGGCTTGTGCCAAAATTGGGAAACCTTTCCCACAGACTAGTTAAGCAACAGCCTGACATAGTCATACTCACAGAATCATACCTTGCAGACAATGTCCCAGACACCACCTTCATTATCCCTGAGTATGTCCTGTCCCACCGGCAGGACAGACACACCAGAGGTGGCGGTATACAGTCGGGAGGGAGTTGCCATGGGAGTCCTCAACATTGACTCCAGACCCCATGACATGGCACCAGGTCAAACATAGGCTAGGAAACCTCCTGCTAATTATCACTTACCGCTGCCCCTCGGCTGATGAATCAGTGCTTCTCCATGTTGAACACCAATTGGAAGAAGCACTGAGGGTAGCAAGGGCACAAAATGTACTCTGGGTCGGGACTTCAATGTCCATCACCAAGAGTGGCTCAGTAGCACCACTACTTACCGAGTTGGCTGAGTCCTAAAGGACATAGCTGCCAGACTGATTCTACACAGGTGGTGAGGGAACAACAAGAAGGAACAACCTACTTGACCTTGTCCTCACCAATCTACCTGTCACAGATGCATCTCTCCATGACAGTATTGGTACGAGTGACCAACCCACAGTCCTTATGGAGACAAAGTCCTGTCTTCGCACTGAGGGTACCCACCATTGTGTTGTGTGGCACTACCACTGTGCTAAATTTTGAACAGATCTGGCAACTCAAAACTGGGCATCCATGAGGTGCTGTGGGCCATCAGCAGCAGCAGAATTGTATTCAAGCACAATCTGTAACCTCATGGCCTGGCATATCCCCCATTCAACCATTACCATCAAGCCAGAAGACCAACCCAGGTTCAAAGAAGATTGCAGGAGTAGTACCAGGCATACCTAAGTCAGCCTGGTGAAGCTACAACACACAACTACCTGCATACCAAACAGCAGAAGCAGCATGCAATAGACAGGGCTAAGCGATCCCACAACCAACGGATCAGATCTAAGCTCTGCAGTCCTGCCACATCCAATCGTGTGTGGTGGGGACAATTAAATAACTGACAGGAGGAGGCGACTCTACAAACAGCCCCATCACCATTGATGGGGGAGCCCAGCACATCAGTGCAAAAGACAAGTCTACAAAGCATTTGCATCCATTTTCAGCCAGAAGTGCCGAGTCGATGATCCATCTCAACCTCCTCCTGAAGTTCCCAGCATTATTGATGCCAGTCTTCAGCCAATCCGATTCATTCCACGTGATATCAAGAAACGGCTGAAGGCACTGGATACTGCAAAGGCTATGGGTCCTGACAACATTCCGGCAATAGTACTGAACACTTGTGCTCCAGATCTAGCCGCGCCCCTAGCAAAGCTATTCCAGTACAACTACAACACTGGCATCTACCCGGCGATGTGGAAAAGTGCCCAGGTATGTCCTGTGCACAGAAAGCAGGACAAATCCAACCAGGCCAATTACCGCCCTATCAGTCTACACCCGATCATCAGCAAAGTGATGGAAAGATTTGTCAACAGTGTTATCAAGCGGCACTTGCTCAGTAATAACCTGCTCACTGCACTCAGTTTGGGTTTTGCCAGGGCCACTCAGCTCCAAACCTCATTACTGCCTTGGTCCAAACATGGACAAAAGAGCTGAATTCCAGAGGTGAGGTGAGAGTGACTGCCCTTGACATCAAGGCAGCATTTGACCGAGTATGGCATCAAGGAGCCCTAGCAAAACTGGAGTCAATGGGAATCGGGGAAAACTGTACACTGGTTGGAGTCATATCTAGCACAAGGAAGATGGTTGTGGTTGTTGGAGGTCAATCATATCAGACGCAGGACATTATTGCAGGAGTTCCTCAGGGTAGTGTCCTCGGCCCAACTATCTTCAGCTGCTTCATCAATGATCTTCCCTACATCATAAGGTCAGAAGTGGGGATGTTCCCTGATGATTGCACAACGTTCAACACCATTCGTGACTCCTCAGATACTGTTACAGCCCATATCCATATGCAGCAAGACCTGGACAACATTCAGGTTTGGGCTGATAAGTGGCAAGTAACATTCATGCCACACAAGTGCCAGGTAATGACCATCTCAAACAAAAGAGAATCTAACCATCTCCCCTTGACATTCAATGGCCTTATCCTCACTGAATCCCCCACTATCAACATCCTGGGGGTTACCACTGACAGAAACTGAACAAGAGCCGCCACATTAATACTGTGGCTCCAAGAGCAGGTCAGAGCCTTGAATTCTGCAGCAAATAACCCTCCTCCTGACTCCCCAAAGCCTGTCCAACATCTGCAAGTCACAAGTCAGGAGTATGATGGAATGTTCTTCACTTGCCTGGATGGATGCAGCTCCAACAACACTCAGGAAACTCGACACCATCCAGGACAAAGCAGCCCGCTTGATCAGCACCCCATCCACACCTTAAGCATTCAATCCTCCCACCACCAGCACAAAGTGGCAGCAATGTGAACCAGTTACAAGATGCGCTGCAACAAATTACCAAGGCTCCTTCAACAGCACCTTCCAAATCAGTGACATTTCTTTTTATTCATTCAGGGGATGTGGGCATCGCTGGCTAGGCCAGCATTTATTGCCCATCCCTATTTGCCCTTGAGAAGGTGGTGGAGAGCTGCTTTCCTGAACCGCTGCAGTCCTTGGGGTGTAGGTACACCAACAGTGCTGTTAGGAAGGGAGTTCCAGGAACTTGACCCAGCGACAGTGAAGGAATAGCGATATACTTCCAAGTCAGGATAGTGTGTGGCTTGAAGGGGAACTTGCACTTGGTGGTGTTCCCATGCATCTGCTGCCCTTGTCCTTCTAGGTGGTAGAAGTCCCTTGTTGGAGATCGTCATTGCCTGGCACTTATGTGACGCGAATGCTATGTGCCACTTATCAGCCCAAGCCTGAATGTTGTCTAGGTCTTGCTGCATATGGAAACTGACTGCTTCAGTATCTCAGGAGTTGTGATTGGACTGAACATCGTACAATCATGAGCAAACATCCCCACTTCTGACCTTATAATAGAGAGAAGGTCATTGATGAAGCAGCTGAAGATGGTTGGGCCTAGAACACTACCGTGAGGAACTCCTGCAGCAATGTCCGGGGGCTGAGATGATGGGCCTCCAACAACCACAGCTATCTTCCTTCGTGCTAGGTATGACTCCAACCAGTGGAGCGTTTTCCCCCTGATTCCCAGATGCCCAGGGTGTTTTGATGAGATGGTTGGATGCTTTGAAGAGTTTGAATATCACATCACTATTGTCCCATGATGAAACCAGTGATTCATCCCCCACGTAAAGTACCAAGAGAACTAACGGGAAAGCTTGAAAGACAGCTCCAAGAGATGGAAGAAAAGAAGGTGATCACCAGTCACAGAGTGTACAGATTGGATAAATTCCATTGTGGTGAGAGAGAAGCCAAATGGACGACTAAGAATTTTCCTGGACCCCAAAGATCTCAATTAAGCAATAAAGAGGAATCACTACCCCAATCCAACACTGGAAGAGATCACACCAGCACTGGCAGGGACAGATTTTTTCAGCAAGTTTGATGCCAGAAGTGGCTACTGGAACGTGAAGCTTGATGAGGAATCTTCGCTGTTCACAACATTCAACACACCCTTTTCACAGTACAAATTCCTGAATCTACCTTTTGGTCTTCAAGTGAGCCAGGATGTGTTCCAGCAGAAAGTAGACGAGACGTACCAAGGATATAAAGGAGCAGTCGCCATAGCTGGTAATATCCAGATATATGATGTAGACAGAGGAGATCATGACTACCATCTAGGCTTAATGTGCACGTATTTGAATGCACAGAGTGTGGTTAATCAGATTGGTGATGTACACTTGCAGATTTCCATGTGGAAATATGATGTTGTGGCTATAACAGAGACCTGGCTCAAAGAAGGGCAGGAATGGCTGTTAAATAATCCTGGATACAAGGTGTTCAGGAAAGATAGGAAAGGGAAAAAGGGGGGAGGGGTGGCGGTATTGATTTAAGGAGAGCATTGCCATGCTGGAGAAAAAGGATGTCCCAGGGGGTTCAAGGGCAGAATCAATTTGGCTAGAGCTAAGGAACAAAAATGGTGCAGTTACATTGCTCGGTGTGGTCTATTGGCCACCAGCTAGTGGGAAGGATGTGGAGGAAAAAATTGTAAGGAAATTACAGAGTGGTGCAAAAATTATAGGGTAGTTATAATGGGGGACTTTAATTATCCAGACATAGACTGGAATAGTAGTAGTGTGAAGAGCATTGAGGGGCAAGAGTTCCTAGAGTGTGTTCAGGAAAATTTTCTACAACAATATGTTGTTAGCCCAACGAGAAAGGAGGCACTGCTAGACCTGGTTCTTGGGAAAGAGGTGGGCCAAGTGGATCAAGTATCAGTAGGAGAGCATTTAGGGGACAGTGATCATTGTATCATAAGGTTTAGGCTGACTGTGGAGAAGGACAAAGAACAATCCAGAATAAGAATAATTAACAGAGGGAAAGCCAACTTCAATGGGGTAAGAATGGAGCTGGGGTGAATAAATTGGAGTCAGAAGTTGGCTGGAAAACTAGTAGCTGAACAGTGAAGAGATTCAAAGACCGTCAAAGAAGAGATAGTTTGGGCATAGTCGAGGTATGTTCCCTCGAAGGGGAAGGGGGGGCAAACAAATCCAGTGCTTCTTGGATTACAAAAGAGGTAGAGATAAAGATAAAGAAGAAAAAGTGTCCTCATGACAGATGCCAGGTAGAAAGTACTATTGAGAACCAGGCTGAATATAGGAAGTCTAGAGGGGAAGTGAAAAAGCAAATAAGAGAAGCGAAGAGAGAGCATGAAAAGAAACTGGCAGCTAGCATTAAAGGAAATCCCAAAGTTTTCTATAGACATATAAATAGTAAAAGGGTGGTAAAAGGAGGAGTGGGGCTGGTTAGGGACCATAAAGGGGATTTGCACATGGAGGCAGAGGGCACAGCTGAGGTATTAAATGAATACTATGCATCTGTCTTTACCAAGCAAGAAGATGCAACCCAGGCAATGGTGAAAGAGGAGGTAATTCAGACACTAGAAGGGTTTAAAGTTGATAAAGAGGATGTATTAAATAGGCTGTCAGTACTTAAAATGCATAAAGCACCAGGAACAGATGAAATGCATCCAAGGATACTGAGGAAATGAGGGTGGAAATCACGGAAGCACTGGCCATAATTTTTCAGTATTCCGTAGATTCGGGGGTGGTGCCAAAGGACTGGAGAATTGCAAACGTTATACCCTTGTTTTAAAAAGGGTGTAAAGATAAGCCCAGCAACTACAGGCCCGTCAGTTTAACTTCGGTGGTGAGAAACTTCTAGAAAAAATAATTCAGGACAAAATTAATGGTCACATGGACAAATGCGGGTTAAATAAGGAAAGCCAGCATGGATTTCTGAAAGAAAAATCATGTTCAACTAACTTGCGGGAGTTTTTTAATGAGGGCAATGCAGTTGGTGTGGCGTACATGGACTTTCAAAAGGCGTTTGATACAATGCCACACAACTGACTTGTGAGCAAACTTATAGCTCATGGAATAAAAGGGACGGTCGCAACATGGATACAGAATTGACAGAATGACAGGAAACAAAGAGTAGTGGTTAATGGATGTTTTTCAGGCTGGAGGAAGGTTTGCAGTGGAGTTCCCCAGGGGTCAGTGTTCAGACCCTTGCTTTTCCTGATATATATTAATGACCTGGACCTTGGTATAGAGGGCACAATTCTAAAGTTTGCAGATGGTATGAAACTTGGAAGCATTGTGAACTGTGAGGAGGATAGTGTTGAACTTTAAAAGGACATAGGCAAGTTGGTGGAATGGGCAGACAGGTGGCAGATGAAGTTCAATGCAGAGAAATGTGAAGTGAATCATTTTGGTAGGAAGAACATGGAGAGACAATATAAAATAAAGGATACAGTTCTAAAAGGGGTGCAGAAGCAGAGGGACCTGAGTGTATCTGTGCAAAAGTCATTGAAGATGGCAGGACAGGTTGAGAGAGCGGTTAATAAAGCATTTAGCACCTTGGGCTTTATTAATAGGGGCATAGAGTACAAGAGCAAGGAAGTTATTTTGAACATGTATAAGGCACTAGTTTGGCCTCAGCTGGAGTATTGCGTCCAGTTCTGGGTGCTACGGTTTAGGAAAGACATGAGGGCATTGGAGTGAGTGCAGAAAAGATTCATGAGAATGGTTCCAGGGATAAGGAACTTCAGTTACGAAGATATATTGGAGAAGTTAGGACTGTTTTCCTTGGAGGAGAAGGCTGAGAGGTGATTTGATAGAGGTATTCAAAATCATGAGTCTGGACAGAGTAGCTAGAGGGAAACAGTTCCCACTTGTGAAAGGATCGGGAACGAGAGGGCACAGATTTAAAGTATTTGGTGAGAGAAGCAAAAGTGACACGAGGAAAAACTTTTTCATGCGGAGAGCGGTTAAGGTCTGGAATGCACTGCCTGAGTGTGTGATGGAGGCAGGTTCAATTGAAGCATTCAAAAGGGAATTAGACTGTTATATGAAAAGGAAGAATGTGCAACATTGCGGGGAGAAGGCGGGAAATGGAACTGAGTGAATTGCTCTTTTGGAGAGTCAGTGCAGACATGATGAACCGAATGGCCTCCTTCTGCACTGTAACAATTCTGTGATTCTGATTCTGTGATCTACATGAAGCCATGGAAAGAACCAGGAAAGCTGGGATCAAGCTAAATGCATACAAATGCATTGTGAAGATGACAGAATGCCAGTTCTTTGGAATGGTGTACACACCTGACGGAATCAAGCCAAGTCCTGAAAGAATCTCATCTATCTCTGGGATGGAAGCCCCAAGAGATAAGAGCAAGTCGAGAAGTTTTCATGGCTTGATCCGATATATGAGCTCTTTTATATCGCATATGTTGGAACACGCAGCAAACCTGTACGAACTGATAAAGGAAGATGTAGAGTACCAGTGGTCAGCATACATTGAGTTTCAACAAACTCAAAAAGGTAGTGTGCAAGGAGACAAGTCTGTCATACTATGACAGAAAGAGGCCTGCCACTCTGCAAGTAGATGTTTCTACAAAAGACTAGGAGCAGCCCTGGTACAAGAGGGAAAGCCAGTAGCATTTGCATCCAAAGTTCTAACATCAGCTGAGACCTGATATGTGAGCATTGTAAGAGAGGTTTTTGAAGGTTGTGTATGGATGTGAGAAGTTCCACTCATATCTCTATGGGAGAAAGTTCATAGTGGAGAGTGATCATCGTCCACTGGAGCAGATCTACAAGAAAAATCTATGTAAAGCACCAGCAAAACTGCAGAGGTTACTCTTGAGGCTTCAGAGTTACAATTTCACACTGAAATACAAGCCAGGAAGAGAAATGGTGTTGGCAGATACCCTATCTTGGTTGTCCCCACAGGAGAAACAGAAGATAGAAGATCTAGGTATAAAGATTCATCACCTAGTGAAAGTAATACCACCAAAACTGAGTCAAATTGGAGATGAGACCAGCAAAGATGCGGAGTTACAGATGCTCTCTCAGCAGTTAATCCAGGGATGGCCTGATAAGATGCAGCAAACGTATCCAGCAATATGGCAGTACTGGTCGATCAGAGATAACATCTCACTGGAATATGGTGTTCTGCTAGCCAGATCTAGAATAACCATAACAAAAATAATGCTGGAAGAACTTTCCAGAAAATACATTAAGGCACATGGGAATTGAGAAGTGTAAGCTCAGAGCCAGATCAGCTGTGTACTGGATAGGCATATACAAAGATATCGAAAATATGGTGTCTACATGCAATGTATGCCAGAAGTACACAGCAGAAAGAGGTGATAGCTACTGAAGTATCACCCAGACTGTGATATACTGTAAGAGCCAATTTATTCACACACAATCAAGAATCGTATCTCATAGTCGCAGACTACTACGCAAAGTTCCCTTTCATCCAGAAGGTGAAAGACTTAAGAGCTACAACAATTATCTCAGCAGTACAAGTTGTGTTCACTGAACATGGAATTCCTGAACGATTAATATGTGACAATGGCACCCAATTCACCTCCAGAGAACAATTTCACTGAACAGTATAGGTTCGACTTATCATCTCATCACTACACTACCCTTGGGGACAAGGGTTTATAGAAAGGCATGTCCAGACGGTCAAAAGAACCCTTGCGAAATGCCGAGAGGCGAAGGAAGACCCAAACCTTGCATTATCGTTATTCCGATCTACACCTCTCAAGGCTGACATGAAATCACTTGCAGAGCTGTTGAATGGAAAAAAGTATCAGACAATTCTGCCAAACAAGATACATCCTCCAGGTGACCAGGAGGAGCTGAGACAATAGCTTCGTGAAGCACAAGTAGAAGGAGGTCAACACTTCAACAAGCATGCTAAATTCCTACCTAAGCTGTTGAAAGGACAAGCTGTACAAGTACAGGATCCAAGCATGAAAACCTGGAGCCCAGCAAAAGTTGTTGGTGAAACTGACACGCCAAGGTCTTACATCATTGAGACTGAAGCTGGTAAGCAAATGAGAAGGAACAGTGTCCTTTCGACCTAAACCTGAGCTGGAGAAACAGAAAAGATTATCAACAACGGGGAAACATCACCATCAACAATGTCACCAGCCAGTCACACAACATTAGCAACACCTGGAGCAACACGCAGATCATCAGCTGTGCAGCATGCCAACTCACCACTGACAGCAACAAATACCAAATCTACAAGATGGAGGCGCAGCATCTTACCGCCTACTCGATACACGAATAATATTTCTAGAAAAGAAACAAGATATAAAAGATTCTTAAAAGGGGTTCAGTTTATTACTAAAAGTTGATTGTTAATCTTCTTTAATTTAGAACAAATGTTAATGATTGGAACAGTTATATCGAAATAGAGGCATTATGTTTTTTAAGGAAAGAGGGATGTTATATATTATATTATTTGTAAAGAGCTAGGAACTAATTGTTATGTGTAATTGTGTTCCAGGGTGTTGCAATCACTGCCACACTGGAGACACATGATGCATAACACTATACTGATCTAGGAGTTTTTACCAAACAGCTTGCAGAGCTGCATTAAAACACAAAGAGCTCCAGCCTTTCCAAGTCTACAGTGTGATTATTTCTAACTTATGGGAACCAGAAGACATAACAGTCCATCTGCATCACAAATAGAAAGGGTGGTTAACATTTTGGGTAGAGACCCTTTATCGAGTCGATCTTCATCCAAAATATTAGCCTGACTGCATTATTTATCATAATCGTATCATCATTACTGTTTTTAACTTTAAGGCCATTGATATTTCACAAAAGTGACAATAAAATTGGTATGTCATACATTTAATGTATCCTGTTCTGTTCTTTGTGTGGACTGCAACAGCAAAACAGATTCTTCAGCTACATCACCATTGGATAGTCCTTACCCAAAATGTTATCCTGCCTTTTCTGTTTCCGATGCTGATGATCTGCTTTTATTTCAGATTTCCCGCATGTTGAGCTTTTCTTTGTAAAACTTGTGCCTGAATGGGACAGATAGTAATAGCAGTTACTAGCAGTAAAATTGTGGGTAAGAGCACTCTCTCCTGTATTTCCAATGTGTGAAAATAACATCAACAACATCGATTCTTTGCATCTTTACCAGCCACACTTTATTGATCTGTTTTGCATTTTGTGGAATAATACCATGGTTTCCATAGTGACAGCGTTGAACGATCGAGCCTCCCATCAATATTCCTTTTGAGTGCACCTGTGCAAACATCTTTGAGCAATATTTTCACCAATTTCATTGTCACTTCTGTGAAACATCCCTGGCAGTGAATATGAAAATAACTAAGAAATATTTGATAAAATACAATAATTCATGTATATGAGGTAATACATAGTATTCAGCAGCACTACTATTCCAAAACCATTTAAAGATAAGTTTTAAGTATTATCTTTTGCTGCAAAGCAACAAGATGAAGGTTAATGCTTAGAGATTTGATGGCACTGAATGGTCATATAAGCAGCCAATATGGCAAGCAGGAAGTGCACGCCCATTATGAGCCAGGAATGTGTTTCCCACCCCCACCCCAATATTGGATTAGGATTCTCCAAGGCACATGGCAAAACTATGGATAAATTGAATATGTATTAAATGAGGATCCTGCACTTGCTGAAGTGCTCTTTTCTGCTATTAGCATGCTCCAGCGCCTGGCTCTCCACAAGATAAATTGACCCAGGGAATTGTATTATTAGGCAGGACAGACTGTTCACCAGCACTATTTAAAGGGATCATGTAGTACCTACAGGTTAGTTGCTGGCGTGTCTTTTCAGGTTAATGGTTAATGTCTGGGTGTTTTTGGATACTTATCTGACTCTGGAAAGTAATGCTTATCTACTGAGAGGAAGATTTTACTGGTGTTGCACTGTTTTATTCTGCCTTCAAAAGAGTTTGACTGCAGTTATGGGTGGTTCGTTAGGGCTGCCTTTTGGACTGGAGGAGGGGGTGCAACAAGGAGGACAGCAGACAGCGAGAGCAGCTGTGACAAGACTGAAGATGAGGGGTGCACTGCACTGGAGGTCAAACCCACAGTGTAAGATAGACTTTCACTTCACAAATGAAGCTATCACTGAATTACATCATCTGCTGCATTAAGAGCTCGAGCCCTGTACCAGAACATAGTCAAGGCATGTTGGCCAAAGATATGTGTCTAGAGTTAGGTCCCAGATCAGCCATGCTCTCATTGAAGAGCAGATAAGGCTTGAGCAGCGAAATGACCCACTCCGTTTCCTATCTTCCAATGAACCATCCCTCCCATCCCCAATGCACCCTGTTCCACAATTCTTTCCACTGCTTGTTTTCCTTACTGCCACCATCCAACTTCCTTTTGTTCAGCCTTATGGATCTTGCCCTCACTTCATTACAAATATAACCACCAACAGCAAAACCAGAACAAATAACACATTTCTCAAACAGCTCAATCCCAACTGTATATAATAGTTAACAGAAATAATTATGACTCACCCTCGTGCAGACTTTCAGTGCGTATCTTCTGTGCTTGTTTATTTATTCCAATACTCCTATGATGTGTTTCTTCAGTGGCTACAGTTTGGGAGGTGGACTGCCGCTGAGCTTCCATTGAGGACACTTCAGATAACCATGGTCATTGATCTAGAGCAGCTGTTGGCCTTGAAGGCCTGGCTGCAGACTGCAGCATCTTTGCGTAGGACAGGGCAGTTTGGTCTGCTGGCTGTCACGAACAAGGACAACGACAGAGTGGGTGGCAGTGGAGTGGATATGCTGTCATCGTGAGAGATGACAGCAGGTGCTTTTCCCATTGAGCCATGGCTTCAGTCCTTGAACTGTACCTCAGCACTCCCATAGCTCTGTGCAAGAAGGTATGATGCTCTGGAAGCTCCTGTCAATAGTGCACCCCACTCACCCTGCCACCCATTCCAAAGACAAGGTGTCAGCTGTCCGAGCTTCCATGGCAATGGTGAGGGCTATCAGGAGAGACTCCATAACAGTGGATGCCACTGTCGTATTGATCGAGCTGATCACTCGGCCCATGTTGGACAGAATGCTCTCCGTGCTCTGTGTGCAGCCTCGCCACAAGTTTGAGCTGGACTCCTCCATGCTCTTTGTAATTTTATGCAAGCTCACTAACAGGCTGCGCAATGCATCTAGCATTTCGAAGTATATGCCCACCAACCTTCTTTGGTAGCCTGGGCAGTTGAGAAACAGCATTTGAGTACTCTGCAGCAGAGCTAGTATGCAATTTCACTCTTTGGTGAGCTGGTACCTGAGATGTTCAATTCCCCTGCCCTAGCTCCTGAGACCTGGAGTTGTGAGTGAGCTTCTTCTGCAAGAAAGAAGGGAGTGTACCACTAATAGTCTTGAGGTGTTTAGAGAATGTGCCTGTCAGGTTGGAGTTGCTAGTATATGGTGTGTCCATTGTGAGGTGTAGGATAGTGAGAGTTGCAAAAGTGATGAGTGTGTGGGTATGAGGAGAAGGAGGTATAATGAAGTGTTGTGCAGCGATTGTAGGCTAATGAAGAGAAGCAGGTGAAAGAGTATTGTGCGCAGTGGGGGTGGAGGTGTGAGCAGAGAGTAAGCGAACAGTATTGTTACCTTGACAAATCTGGTGAGGTCATTGAACTTCTTTCAACATTGCAGCCATGTCCTGAAAGCTAGGCACCTGACATGTGCACCCTCTGTGCCGTTTTCTCACTGGTGCTGATATTGTTCTGAATTTCATTCAGCAGATTTCTGACCAGTGAGGGCCACATTTCAGCATAGTGTTGTCATACACAATTGATTTTGCTTTGCCAATGTGTTGCTGAACATTAGCAGTACTTGCAGCGATAGCGTCTTGGTTGAGTCTGAGAAACCACTCAATTTATTGAGCATAGAAATGGTATCCTGGAGCACAATAACTCCACAGAATATAATCTGGCAATACCTTTACTGTCAATTTGGTTCGAAAGCTCCAGATATGATTGGACTCATGCATTATAGTTTCAGGTATTTGTTTCTGATACTGTATACTGCATATCAAAAATGCTACGTCCAAAGGACTTGGATCTGATATCCAGTGCTCTATGTGATGTTGAGTAATAGTATGCAAGTTTATGTCCATAATTCTCCACATGACAAGTTTTGAATCTTCAGGAAAGACACCAGAGCAGAAGCAACACACTTGTCTATTGAAATGGTAGGTCAATTAGAAGCATAAGGGAAGATAAAAGTAATATAAAAAGGAAGTTTACAGGTAAATTCAGTCTGACATTGTGCAGGAGCAAAGAGGTTGCTCGTTGAGATGAAGGTAACCTGAAGGTAATTCATGTTAACTGCTGATGATCTATCAGCCATTAATGCTGGAGATCTAGGATTTTTTTAAGCAATCCTTCGTTATCCCCATTGTGACGTAGCTGAGAGTATATGATTCAGAAATATTGAGTATAGCGGATTGATGGGTTTTTTCCAGAACAATCCATTTTTAAGGATCGGGTACAATTTCAGCCTAAGGGACTGAATCTAGGAAAACTGTTCCTTCCTTTGTACTATATTATTTTTCTCCATTTCGTTGTACTATATTATTTTTGTTAATTTCATTCTGAAAGAGCAGTTTTGAAAGCTACCCTGAATCAGTACACTAATGCTTATGGAATTCAAAATATCTTAAATTTACATTGTAAAATAAACACTACTCCCAAAAATGCATGCTCTTAATGTTTTCTGATGTAATTTACCTCAGCCCCTCTCATTAATAGCGGATTCATACAATCAATGGCCTGTGTTTTCCAAAGGGCTTTGGGACCCTGAATTTGAGACCAACTGGGGATCCTGAGCCTGCACTCCCGAGCTGGCAGCAATCGGCAGCACAAACGTCTGGAAGGTGGCCTCCTTTTGCCTCTGTGCTGACTGTCCAGGAGAGGTTGGCACTACTGAGGGAGGTAGGAGACCTCAAGGGTGCCTCAACACGGAGGCGTAGGTACAATTCAAAAGTTAAGAGGGCCGAAGCCATTAGGCCCCTCAGAGCGAAGGGGAAAATCCCTCTGGTGGAATTGTTTGGGCTGCGAATGTGGCCTTTCCTGCCGTGGCCCTTTCATTAGGGCATGGAGCTCCTGCTTCAGTCGACCCCTGGCTTGCTGCAGGGTGGCCTTCTCCACTGAGTTGGCAGTCTCCTCATGTCAAGGAGGGCTCTGCCAGCGGCATGATGTCAGCGAGGCTGGAAAATTGCCCCTAATTGGGACCTTAACCATCATAATTGACTGCTCGCCTCTGTGGAGCGGGCAGCCAATCCTATTTCCAGCTCATCCCTAGGAAAGTTGCCTGGTGGCGGGAATACATTGGGGAGCCGTCCTGACGTCGTTCCCATTAATTTCCCGGCTCCACTACCACTCCCCCACCGCCTCCATGATCGCCATTACAGGGCCGGGAAAATTCAGCCCAATATTCCTGTGGTTGCCAAAGTGAATTTTGAAACAGGTGAAAGGAAAGAAAGTAAGGATAGTGTTATGAACAGCTGAGGAGGGGTCGAATGGTTCCCCCTTTTTTTCCTCCTTTCCTTGTTTGACCGCAACAGGTCTACTTTTAAAAAAAGGCTATACTTGCTAATTCAGTGAGTATTTAACTGTTTACGCACTGTGATCATAAAAAGAACCAAACGGACAGGTTTTCTTGAGTTTTACAAAGTAAGAGGTTAGCTTTATTGTACTTAAACCCATCTAAGTAAAATAATAAAATACGCTCTGACTTTCACACACACATATACACACTCAAAGTTCACACGCAGACACAAATAGGTTACAGAGTGGGGAAAGATAGATTGGTCAAATTAGAGTCCAGAGAAATAGAAGGGGTCGACAATCTGTGGAGGTTGGTGACTCAGCTGGCTTCAGACTGAATTCGATAATCGTGCGACTTTCCTTTGTGGTCCTGAAGCTTCCGATTTGAAGATGTGGAGTGCTGATTTCAGTGGTTCTCCTGGAGACAGAAGTGTGGCTGATTTCCTTTAAGGGGTCTCTTGTTTGCAGCAGGAGCATCCTTGGGTGGTCATGGTCAGCAAACAGGGTTCGAAGCTTACAAGGTGGATTGGAGAGAGAGGAAGGAGGGACCCCACTCAGGTCTTCTCTCGTCAGCATCTGTCTCCTTACTGCAGAGAAAACAGAAGCTTAAGCACATGAAGGATGGGCCTGTCACATGACCATCACCCCCCCCCCCCCCCCGATTCAAACACGATTGTTACTAGTGTATTCCCTTTTGCAACCTAATTAGTCTAGGAATCCCCTTCTCACAGCTCGTATCCCATTGTTCAAGTGATTAAGTTTGAGTGGTTCGTCTCTATCAGTTGAATACCTCAGGTAATGGCCTTGACACCTTGCTAATGGGAACAGGATAGGTTTTCACTCAGATTCCCCAGATCATTTTTCTTGATGGGTCTGTGCAGACATGCTGTCTCCATCTCAATGTACTGGAATGTGTAAGTACAGTGATGCAAATCCATCTTTAGCTGCAAGCATCCAGCCACATTTAATCTCTGTTATTTCAATCCAATTCGGGTTTCCAGCTGCTGGATTAAAAATCATCATTCGACATAAAGCATTTTTCATGACACCTCCACACCACGTGGCATGAAATGCAACGACAGGAGCACTTCATTATAAGGTTGCAAATAGCAAAAAAAGGAACTATACACCCACATTCATCCTGTCAGGCAAGCCCCCCACCTGCCAAGACTGAGGCACACATTATTTCGCCACTTGAACAGTAAAATTTAAAAAGTACAAGCCCCTGCCTGGAAAGACATTTTTGCCTATTAACAGACGGTGTTGAAACAATGGGGACCCAGTAGTTGCTTCGCCAATACACAGAAGTGGTCATGCCAGTTTTAGTCTCATGACTAACTGGCTGTTGCAGAGTTTTAAACTGAGAGTTTTAAATTGAAGAAAGCAGTACTTGAGATCAGAAAATTCCTGTCTCCTGGTTTGAGAAGACCTCTCCTTTCCTGCCTGCTCATCTCTCAGGGAGCTGAAACCATTGAAGATATGTAAACTCAGAGAGAGAAAAATCTCCTACGTGAACAAGGTTTACGAAGAATACTGGGCCCCAACAAAATACAAGTCCATATCTTCAATCAAGGACTACAGCGAGCTCGAGAAACAGAAATAAGATTTTGCCTCAAACTGTCTACTTATCTTTTCTTCTGCTCTTTTCTGTCCCTATGTGCATGTGTGTATCGCATGCGCATGCTAGCATGGGTGCGTCGTATATCCATAGGTGTTAACTGTATTAGAGTTTAAGGTTGAATAAATTTCATCTTTTTGTTTTAAACCAAAGCAAGCCTGTTTGTGCTCATTTCTTTGTCTTATAATTGGAAACTGAACAAGGATTCCCAAAAAGGGGAGCTGAAAACACAGTGTGTTAAATTAAACCCTGTACAATAAGACCAGGTAAAGACAACAAAAGACACATTTCTTACCTGGTCGTATCAATCCTCAAACACTCTCTTATCAATCTTACACTGTGTCATAGCTATGCCCTGGTTAAGTTTTCATCCAGGATGATTCTGTGCTGAATTAAGCTCTGGATAATGCATCAACTATCACATTGTTTTTCCCTGCAATGTGGGTAATCTTTAGGTGGTAATGTTACACAGCTATTATCTGTTTAAGTACAATAAAGCTAACTTCTTTCTTTGTTAAACTCAAGAAAGTTTGTTCAATTTGTTCTCTTTGTAATCACAGTGTGTAAACAGTTAAACATTCACTGAATTGGCAAGTATATCCTTTTCAAAAAAGAAGTAAACCTGTTGTGGTCAAACAAGGAAAGGGAAAAATAGGGGAACCATTCGAACCCTCATCAACTTATCGTAACAGAAATGTGAGGGCTCTACGTCCAGGATTGAACCCACAGATAAATGAGAAATTGGAAGCGGGAAAGCAAATTGATCCCTAGCAATAATTTTAAAACTTCAGTACAGGTTTTCTTGTGATTTTCAGTGCTAGAGCACTAAACATGTCCACATTTGAGGCCAGTACCTTCCTAGAACAGAGTGAAGTAACTTGGGACAGTTTAAAAGTCCTATCCATTGAAGAATTAAGGAGTAAAACTAGGCATTTAGAGATAAATATCCATAAAAAGCCAGGAAACCCAAAATCCTAAAACTTGTGGCCAACCATTTTGAAATTGAAATTGAAGAACCAGAGACCTGCATAGAATTTGAAAAAGACAAATTAGCATTCGGCAACACACAGCTGGAACAGCAGTGACTAGAGCTAGAATTCCAAGAAAAAGAAAGGAAAGAGAGAGGCAGGAAGGGAAGGAGGAGAGAGGATTCTAGGAAAGGGAGAGACTGGAACAGAAGGAAGAAAGAGAGAGAGAATTCCAGGAAAGGAAGAGACAGGAACAGAAGGAAGAAAGAGAGAATTCCAGGAAAGGGAGAAAGAAAGAGCTTTGCAGAAGGTGAGGCAAGAGAGTTAAGGAAAGAGAGTTAAGGCTGCTCAAACTGAGTAGAGGAAGACCCAGTGTACCCAGTGACGGCACCGCTAGTGAGAGAACTACCCTGAGCTTAGGACTGAGTGCTGTGCTCTTCAACTTCTCCCAATTGATACCAAAGTTCGATGAGGGGGATGTAGAAGCATTTTTTGTATCTCATTTGAAAAGCTTGCAAAACAGTTGAAGTGACCCTGCTACTGCAAAGCAAATTGACAGGAAAAGCCAATGATGTTTATTCCCTATTGTCCGACAAGAGTTTCTCAAACAATGAGATGATCAACAATGCTATCCTGAGTGCATACGAGCTGGTACCGGAGGCATACTGCCAACAATTCCGAACTCTCCGCAAATGGCCTGAACAAACATACATGGAGTTCGAAAGGGTTAAGCAACTCACTTTCAACCAATGGATATGGGTGCTTAAGATAGATTCCACCCATGAAAACCTCAGAAAGGTGATCCTCCTCAAGGAGTTCAAAAGCTCGCTTCCCCTTTCCATAAAAACCTACGTGAATGAACAAAAGGTTTCAAGGCAGGCAACAACCCTGGCTGATGATTACATGCTTGTTCACAAGGGAAACTCTTCCCTAGACACCTCCAAAAGCCTGAAAAGGATAGAAGGTGGGAGGGTGACAGGAGGATGAACAGCCATGGGCAAAAAGGCAAAGCTGGAAACATAGAGGACCCATCTCAGGCCAAAATAGAAGGTGCTGAGAACAGGAGTGATGCCCGAAAGCCTGTATGTTTCCATTGCAGCAAGGCAATCTTCGAACTGACTGCTGAAAATTAAGGCGGAGTGGCCAGGGGGAGGCAGTGGTGTAGTGGTATTGTCACTGGACTAGTAACACAGAGACCCAGGGTATTGCTCTGGAGCCATGGGATCGAATCCCACCATGGCAGAAGGTGTAATTTGAATTCAATTAATAAATCTGGAATTAAAAGCTAGTCCAATGATGACCATGAAACCATTGTCGATTGTCGTAAAAACCTATCTCGTTCAATAATGTCCTTTAGGGAAGGAAATCTGCCGTCCTTACCTGGTCTCCAGACCCACAACAATGTGGTTCACTCATAATGTCCTCTGAGATGGCCTGGCAAGCCACTCAGTTGTATCAAACTACTACAAAGTCAATAAGGAATGAAACCAGACGGACCACCCGGCATCGACCAAGGCACCGGAAACGACAATGGCAAACCCAGCCCTGTCGACCCTGCAAAGCCTTCCTTACTAACATTTAGGAGCTTATGCCAAAGTTGGGAGAGCTGTCCCACAGACTAGTCAAGCAACAGCCTGACAGAGTCATACTCATGGAATCATATCTTACAGGACAATGTCCCTGACACCGCCATCACCATCCCCGGGTATGTCCTGTCCTACTGGCAGGACAGACCCAACAGAGGTGGCGGGACAGTGGTATGCAGTCAAGAGGGTGTTTCCCTGGGAGTCCTCAACATTGACTCCGGACCCCATGAAGTCTCATGGCATCAGGCCAAACATGGGCAAGGAAACCTCTTGCTTATTACCACCCACCGGCACCACCCACTCCCACCCCCCCACCCCCCCCCCCCCCCCGCCACAGCTGATGAATCAGTACTCCTCAATGGTGAACACCATTGGAGGAAGCACTGAGGGTGGCAAGGGCGCAGAATGTACTCTGGGTGGGGGACTTCAATGTCCATCACCAAGAGTAGCACCATTACTGACCGAGCTGGCTGAGTCCTAAAGACATATCTGCTGAACTGGATCGGAGGCAGGTGGTGAGGGAACCAACAAGAGGGAGAAACATACTTGACCTTGTCCTCACCAATCTGCCTGTTGCAGATGCATCTGTCCATGACAGTATTGGTAGGAGTGACCACCGCACAGTCCTTGTGGATATGAAGTCCCATCTTCACATTGAGGATACCCTCCATCGTGTTGTGTGGCATTACCACCGTGCTAAATGGGATAGACTTTGAACAGATCTAGCAACTCAAAACTGGGCATCCAGTAGGTGCTGTGGGCCATTGGCAGTAGCAGAGTTATACTCAGCCATAATCTGTAAAGTCATGGCCCAACATATTCCCCACTCCACCATTACCATCAAGCCGGGGGAGCAACCCTGGTTCAATGAAGAGTGCAGGAGGCATGCCAGGAGCAGCAGCAGGCATACCTCAAAATGAGGTGGCAACCTGGTGAAGCTACAACCCAGGACTACTTGCGTGCCAAACAGCATAAGCAGCATGTGATAGACAGAGCTAAGTGATCCCACAACCAATGGATCAGATTAAAGTCCTGCCACATCCAGCCGTGAATGGTTGTGGACAATTAAACAACTAACTGGAGGAGGTGGCTCCACAAATATCCCCATCCTCAGTGATGGGAGAACCCAGTACATCAGTGCGAAAGATAAGGCTGAAACATTGGCAGCAATCTTCAGCCAGAAGTGCCGAGTTGATGATCCATGTCGGCCTCCTCCTGAATTCCCCAGCATCACAGATGCCAGTCTTCAGCCAATTCGATTCACTCCGTGTGATATCAAGAAATGACTGAAGGTACTGGATACTGCAAAGGTTATGGGCACTGACAACATTCCGGAAATAGTACTGAAGACCTCAGCTCCAGAACTTGCCACGCCCCTAGCCAAGCTGTTCCAGTACAGCCACAACACTGACATCTACCCTGCAATGTGGAAAATTGCCCAGGTATTTCCTGTACACAAACGTCAAACCCGGCCAATTACTGCCCCATCAGTCTACTCTGGATCATCAGTAAAGTGATGGAAGGTGTCGTCGACAGTGCTATCAAGCAGTACTTGCTTAGCAATAACCTGCTCAGTGACACTCAGTTTGGATTCCACCATGGCCACTCAGCTCCTGACCTCATCACAGCTTTGGTTCAAACATGGACAAAAGAGCTGAACTCAAGAGGTGAGATGAAAGTAACTACCCTTGACATCAAGGCAGCATTTGACCGAGTATGACATCAAGGAGCCCTAGCAAAGCTGGAGTCAATGGGAATCAGGGGGAAAACATTCCGCTAGTTTAAGTTAGAGCATGGCTACCCAACCCGAACCCGACGGGACCCGACGACACGTGTTGGGTTCAGGTCGGGTCGCTCTTCCAGGTCCAGCATTCAGGCTTGGGTCGGGCTGGGTCGGACACACTCTGTTACCACCTCTGGTACGTGGCTCCAATGTTAATGTTCTTTTTGGACTTGAAAGGTCATTTAGCTACAGTTATTTTAAGCTTGTGCAGATAAACAACAACGTGAAAAACGGAAGCTAGGTTAACTGATGATCCGGTTGGGCGCGGGAAAAAACGAAAGGACACGGGCTGGGTCGGGCTCGGGTCGGATGTGGTTCTGTCGGGCTCGGGTCGGGTTTCATTTGCAGACCCGTACCGGCCTTTAGTTGGAGTCATACCTAGCGCAAAGCAAGATGCTAGTGGTTGTTGGAGGTCAATCATCTCAGCTCCAGGACATCACTGCAGGAGTTCCTCAGAGTAGTGTCCTGGGCCCAACCATCTTCTGCTCCTTCATCAATGACCTTCCTTCAATCATAAGGTCAGAAATGGGGATATTTGCTGATGATTGCACAATGTTTAGCACCATTCGTGTCTCCTCAGATACTGAAGCAGTCCGTGTAGAAATGCAGGCTTGGGCTGATAAGTGGCAAGTAACATTCCCACCACCCAAATGCCAGGCAATGATTATCTCAAACAAGAGATAATCTTACCATCTTCCCTTGGCATTACGATCACTGAATGCCCCACTATCAACATCCTGAGGGTTACCATTGACCAGAAACTGAACTGGAGTAGCCATATAAATACCATGGCTACAAGAGCAGGCTAGGAATCCTGCGGCGAGTAACTCACCTCCTGACTCCCCAAAGCCTGTCCACCATCGACAAGGCACAAGTCAAGAGTGTGATGGAGTATTCTGTACTTGCCTGGATGGGTGCAGCTCCAACAACATTCAAGAAGCTCGATACCATACAGGACAAAGCAGCCATTTGATTGGCACCCCTTTCACAAACATTCACTCCTTCCACCACCGACGCACAGTGGCAGCAGTGTGTACCATCTACAAGATGCACTGCAGCAATGCACCAATGCTCCTTAGACAGCACCTTCCAAATCTGCAACCTCTACCACCTAGAAGGACAAGGGCAGCGGTTGCATGGGAACACCACCAGCTGCAAATTCCCCTCCAAGTCACACACCATCCTGACTTGAACTATATCGCCATTCCTTCACCGTCGCTGGGTCAAAATCCTGGAACTCCCTTCCTAACAGTAATGTGGGTGATAAATGCTGGCATAGCCATCAATGCCCACATCCCATGAATGAATTTTTAAAAAATTCAGCAGGGTGCTGGTGGATTGTGTGGGGCCCCTGCCAAAAAACAAAAGGGAGCTCCCAGAATCTTCTCATCATTATGGGTGTAACTACCCGATTGCTAAAGGCCATTCCTCTAAGAGTCATCTCTGCCAAGGTAGTGGCGGAGGGGCTAACCCAATTCTTCACCCGATCTGGGCTGCCTGCTGAGATCCAGTCGGATCAGGGCACGAATGTTAGTATTTTTCAAACGGTCATGGGTAATCTGGACATAACTGGACATAATCCAGCTAAAGCCCTCACTCTACCACCCACAGTCACAAGGGGCTTTAGAATGGTACCACAAGACCCTAAAGACAATGATCAGGGCATATTGCTATGAGTACCCCCATACCTGGGACAAAGGAGTGGGATTTCTTCTGTTTGCTATCCGGGACTCACCCAATGAGTCCACTGCTTTTAGTCCTTTTGAATTAGTTTACGGACATGAGGTGAAAGGTCCTCTAAAACTAATTAAGAGAGGTTTTTAGAGCACAGGGATGAACTTTCCTTGTTAAACTACATTTCCGTATTTGGTGAGCGGCTCAGAAGAGCCTGTGTGGTGGCTCAAGAACACCTAAAAATCTCCCAACCAGCTATGAAAAGGCAGTCAGATAAAGAAGCCAAGGCCAGAACATTTCAGCTTGGAGACCATGGGCTGAATTTTATAAGCCCCCCCACCCCCCGACATCATCGTTGGTGGGGGGGGGGGGGAGTGCCGCAAAATATTTCCGGGAGAGGCTCACCATGAGCCTTGACGCCGAGAATGCCCCGCCGCATTTTACCAAAGGTGGAGCCTTCGTCTAAATATTTAAATAAATTTAAGTAGATGCAAAAGCACTTAACTTGTCCCGACGGCCGTCACACACCGATATTTCGGCCGGTGGGGAGGGGGAAGAGTGAATTTTTGAGGGCGGGTGGTGGGGGGTATGCAGGGGGATGCAGAAAACAATGCGATTGGTTGCAGGGATGGTGGGAAGGGGTTGAGGGTCAAAGGGAATGACATTCGGGGGGAAAGGTTGTGAGTGAATACTTACTTTATTGGGGTGATGGAACAAAGAATAAACAGTTTATTTGTTGTGGTGGGGGTGGGTCGGAGGTGGTGGGAGAGGGGATTGGAAGTGTAAATAAAATTTTATTTCCTTTTGATGCAAAACCTGTACCTTTAAACATTAAAGTTGCCAGTAAGGGTTTGAAGCCCTTTACAAATGGCGCCTGCGTGGTGGCGCCGGATGTTGTTGCCGGGGATGAAGCACCCACTCTGTCTATGTCATCGGGGGTGGACGCTCTGCATGTTAATGAGCCACCGCGTGAAATATCGCGCGGCTCTGTGGCGCCGTCTCACGCATGTGCGAGCTTATAAAATGCAGTCCCATGTGTCAGTGCTACTACCAATACATGGTGAACCACTGAAAGCCTGGTTCAGTGGTCCGTACAGAGTAATAAAGAGGATTAGTGAGGTGAATTATTTAACTGACACCCCAGACTATAGGAAAAAGCAAAGGCTGTGCCACGTCAATATGTTAAAGTAGTATCATAGCCGGGAAGGAGCCAAACTAGCACAAGTCTGTCAGGAGTCAGGAAAGTGGAGGGGAAAAGGGACAGTAAGTACAAGATAGAGGGAGGTCTGGAGGATTCCCAAATCGAACCCCCTACCATCCGGTTAGCTAACACTGAAATGTTAGGGAGATTGGACACTGTACTCTCCTATTTAAGCACAGGACAGAGAGGAGATCTAACAAGGCTACTCACAGCATTCAAAGAATTCTGCAGGGACAAACCAGGGTGTACAACCCTTGCCCTACATGAAGTGAATGTAGGAGAGACCCCTCCCATGAAGCAATATCCCTATGGCCTAGGTCCCAGGAAACTGACCTAGGTTTGGGAGGAAATTCAGCACATGCTGGTGCACAAGTTTATTGAGCTCAGTCAGAGCAGCTGAAGTTCTCCAGTTGTGCTCGTGCCCAAACCTGATAGCTCAACAAGGCTCTGCATTGATTACAGAAAGGTTAATGCAGTGACCAGAGCTGACTCCTACTCAGTTCCCCACCTGGAGGACTGTATTGATAGAATAGGAAATGCCACCGACATAACAAAACTGGACTTGTTAAAAGGATGCTGGCAGGTTCCCTTAACCACCCAAGCTAAAGAAATCTCAGCTTTTGTCACCCCAGACGGCCTATTCCAGTGCCAGGTGATACCATTCGGATTAAGAAATGCCCCAGCCACGCTCCAAAGACTAATGAACCAGGTAGTGGCTGGCCCACCCAACTGTGTAGTGTAAGTGTACAGTGACACCTGGGGGACCAGTTAGAACCTTTCTTCCAAAGGTTACTGTTTGCTGACCTAGTGGTAAATCCTGCAAAGTGCGAGTTCGCTAAAGCTAAAGTAACCTTCCTAGGGAATGTTGTTGGTCCAGGGCGGGTGCTCCCCAGAGCAGCAAAGGTACATATGTGGATGGATTTTCCCATCCCCACGTCTAAACGGGAAATAATGTGATTCTTGGGGATTGGTGGGTTCTATCATAAGTTTGTCTCAAACACCACTATAGCAGCTCCGCTGACAGATTTGTTACAGAAAAGTGTGAAGGTAGTGTGGTCAGGGAGGTGCCAAACAGCTTTAGAATGGCTGAAAGCCATCTTAACTAAAGAACTAGTGCTGGCAGCTCAAACTTTAACAGATAATTTAAAGTAGCAGTTAATGCTAGTGACCTAGGGATAGCTGCCTCTCTGCCCCAAGAGGATGAGTCAGGCATTTCTCCAAAAAATTTAACAGACATCAAAAGAGATACTCTACTGTGGAGAAGGAAACATTGGGACTGTTACTAGCTCTTAAGCACTTGGAAGTATATGTCGGAAATGGATATCGAGAGATTGTAGCTTATACCGACCACAATCCCTTGACATTTATGGAGAAATTCAAAACCCAGAATGCAAGGCTATCTCAATTTTGTCAACCAACTTCCGGTACAAGATATGCTTCAATTTCTTCACCCACCCTCAGCAATCTCTATTCCCAGAACCCTGAGTTCTGATGAAGGGTCGAAGAGCTGAAATATTAACACCGTTTCTTTCTCCACAGATGCTGCCAGACCTGCAGAGTATTTCTGGCACTTTCTGTTCTCATTGCAAAAGTCTAGTCTGGAGGTGACAAATGCATAGAACTCAGGGTTCTGATGAAGGGTCACAGACCTGAAACGTTAACTGTTTCTCTCTCCACGGATGCTGCCAGACCTGCTGAATATTTCTGGCACTTTCTGTTCTCCTTTCAGAATTCCAGCATCCGCAGTATTATGCTCTTATTTTAGACTTTTGAATGCTCTCCTGGCTGGCCTCCTATCCTTCGCCTACCATAAACTTGAATACATGCAAAACTCTGCTGCTTGTATCATAACTCACACCGAGTCTCATTTTGTCTCCCTGTAGAAATTTTTTTTTTTCAAATCTAAGTACAGCTTCTACATGGAAATGAAGCATCAAAATTAGATTTTTTTAAAAAATAAATTGACAGAGCTAAAAGTGCATTCTAAGTCCATGACTCAGTGCTGCAACATGTTCTCATTCTGGCCAAAACAGTAGCTCCTATTTTTCATTCTTGCCAAGGAGATTGTCAAGATTATAGCTACTCGCTTGTGCAGAAAGATGATGTCAAGTTACTTACATATAATCCATTGAGGATTATTCAAGTGCTTCCCGTGTGCTTGTAGCTATAGATAGATCTTTCAAAAACCCACTTGTGGAAATTATTTTATATTCCACTGTTCATTATTCTGTTCCATATTTATGGACGTCACAGGTTTCAGCAGTAGGTGCTGTTGCTTACCTGTGGCTACTAATCATTATACAGAAAGCATCCTGCAGGTTATTGTTCCTTGTGCATTAGTTGATAGCAAGGCAATGCTTCTCTAGTAATATTTGAACAAGAAAATTGTTTTGATAGGGCAGTAAAACAAAATAACATGTGTTTAAGAATATTTGGAAATATAGTCTACTGACCTCCCCCAGAATCCTAAATAGTATAAAGGAGGTAATTGTACATTTATCAATGTAGCTCAACCGCACTTAATTACCTTATTGATGCTTTTGAGCTATTGATTGGAGGCATAAGGTTCTCCTTCAATGAGATCCTGAAGAGTGAGTGCTGCTTTTGATCTATTGTTACGACCGAGACAGGAGGAATGCACTGTTTATTCTAGTTCCACTTCTCCACAGGTCACAACATATATTAAAATTTTCCCACTTACCGATACGGTCAATCATATATCTTTCCCAGAATAAAACACACCAACCAGGTTTCTTTAATAAACGACAAAATTATCAATTTATTATAAAACAAGTCTTAACCAGTAATGAAGCAAAGCATAAACACACAGATTGAAGTATAACAGCCCCTTTTTACCTTAGCCCCTCACACACACATACACATACATACATACATTGGTTAACTGGAAAAATAAAAGGAAATGTTGCTTTGCTCTGTTACCCAAAAAAAGAAAAAAAACACACAGGCTGAGTACTTGCTCATTCTTGAAGAAAAAAAGAGAAGACCTGGAAAGATGTCCTTTGTTTAGGTTTGGCGTCCCAAATGCGTATAGACGGCTGTCACTGGGATGTTCCTAGACCAGTTCTTTCCAGGCGACGTTGAAGATCAGTTTGGGTAGGCATTTCCAAGAAATGCAGCTACAGAGGCTTCAGATAGGCCTTACAGCAGAAATGCGGCAACAGGGGTTTCAGTTCCCACACACTGGACATGCAGGGTTTCTTTCAAAGAGAGAGAAAGAGATGAGCTGGGTTTTTCTTGGTGGGTAAAAACCAACGGTCTTTTGTAACAATTCAAAGTGAAACCAAAAACATTTCAGAAGTCAAGCTTCCTGACGTCTATAAATCTTGACTTGTCACTTCTTGGTAAATATCTCTGCAAGTCCAAACGACAAGCTTCCTGCTAGTATTTTATCTGAAAACAGGTGCCTTCCAGTAAGGGCTTGTTTACAAGCCAAGTCCAGGAACCTTCTGGTGACCTCTTTAAAAAAACAAAGTTCAGCATCTCTTCAAGCCTCCAGATGAATCAATGCCCATAATTCAACCATAAGTCCTTAAAAACATATTTTACGTAAAATAGAAGCACTCTTGTATCACTTCCATCCTTCAAGATATGAAGCATTTTAAAAAATGCGTTTCATTGCTAAGTGTAAAAACAAACAGAAGATGGAAACATTTTAAAATACATTTTCACACTCATACCCATTCATTCTTTATCTATAGTTAATACAGTTCTGCTTTGTACCAACCTTGCATTCAGATAACTCAAAACAAAGTTAGATTCTCGATAAAGTATCTACAATAATGTTATTTTTGCCCGTGATGTGGATATTCTTTAAGTGATAGGGCTGTAATAGTAAACTCCATCGGAATAGTCTGGCATTCTGGTTTTTAAATTTTTCCACAAAGGCGAAGGGATTATGATCAGTATATACCAGTGTCTCTCTGTATTCGTGGCAAAAATAGACTTCAAAGTGCTTAAGAGCCAATAGGTTTCTTTTTCCACTGTTGAATATCTTTTTTGGGTGTCGATTTAGTTTTTTTGGAGAAGTATCCCACTGGACTTTCTATGCCCGATTTATCGTCTTGTAACAGGACTGCACTGACCCCCAGGCCACTAGCATCAATTGCTACCTTGAAGGGCTTAGTGAAATTTGGAGCAGCCAACACTGGTTCATTAGTCTCAAATGATGCTTGGCACTCCCCTGACCAACTACCTTGGTTTTCATTTTCTGTAGCAAATCTGTTAGTGGAGCAGCAATAGTGCTAAGATGTGGGATAAACTTTTAGTAGAAACCACACATCCCCAAGAACCTCATGATTTGTCTCTTAGGGATAGGGAACTCCACTGGTGCTTGTACTTTCGCTGCTCTTGGCAACATTTGTCCTTGCCCTACTATATGCCCGAAATAGGTTACTCTCACTTTCGCAAATTCACTTTTGGCAATGTTTATTACTAAATCAGCCAATTGTAATTTTCTAAACAGAGCTTCTAGTTTTTAGATTAGATTAGATTAGAGATACAGCACTGAAACAGGCCCTTCGGCCCACCGAGTCTGTGCCGAACATCAACCACCCACCTTATACTAATCCTACACTAATCCCATATTCCCAAACATCCCCACCTGTCCCTATATTTCCCTACCACCTACCTATACTAGTGACAATTTATAATGGCCAATTTACCTATCAACCTGCAAGTCTTTTGGCTTGTGGGAGGAAACCGGAGCACCCGGAGAAAACCCACGCAGACACAGGGAGAACTTGCAAACTCCACACAGGCAGTACCCGGAATCGAACCCGGGTCCCTGGAGCTGTGAGGCTGCGGTGCTAACCACTGCGCCACTGTGCCGCCCTACCACTGCGCCACTGTGCCGCAGTTGTTCCAAGTGGTCCTCCCAAGTGTCATTATATACCAGCACATCATCAAGGTAAACTACACAGTTAGGAACACTGGCTACCACTTGGTTCATTAGTCTCTGAAAGGTTGCTGGGGCATTTTTTAACCTGAATTGCATCACTAGGCATTGGAAAAGACCGTCCAGTGTGACAAAGGCCGATATTTCTTCAACTCAGGGAGTTAAAGTAAATCGCCAGTATCCCTTTAACAAATCTATTTTTGAGTATTGCTGAAAATAGAGAGACATTTTGTCAAAGCTTTTCATCTTGCACTCATCAGGACAATTCACAAGAATAACAATGTAAGGGAAACAACAAATTTGTACTGTATGAGAAGAGAGTGCTGATTGGTTGGTAAGTGGACTCTAATTGGTAAAGGCATTACCCTGGAGAATGCACAATTATGGTCTTCTTCTTAGGCAGTCCCTCAGGAACGAGGATGACTTTCTTCCACTTGAGGATTGTGGTTATGGTGACTGACAGTTAACTGTCAAGCTGTGTTTGAAAATTTAAACCAGGCAGCTTAACTTTGATTGGTCAAGGCATTGCCTTGAGGAATGTACCAGCAAATGACTGTCACTTATTTTGTTCAGCTGAAACAGGCGCAATGTGTTTACATGTTCTTTCTGTCTGCAAAGAATAGGGGCCTGTGTATTAATATATGTAGCATCCAGTCCGCACAAATGCGCCACTCTGCGAGCCCGACTGACAATCTTAAATTGGTTGTCAGCGTAATTCTTAGCATACTGAGGATTATTTCGCAAATGTTGTCCAATCGCGGAATCACATCTAACGTTGGGCACTGTGTTTTGAGTTTTGCAAGCATTGGCTGGTTGGATATGGCCTGTACCTTGCCCGTTGCAAACAGCGGAAAGGACATGTTGTTTGATACGATCCGCCAGTCTTTGGGATGTATGGCCTATATACCTAGCACCCACTGGCATTGAAATTCATATATAACATTACTCATTTGTGTGATATGCAGAACATCTTTTTGGCCATGATATAGTGCTGCAGC